>NC_079290.1:51924963-52239569 GCF_023638135.1 Falco biarmicus
TAAGCAGGTGTTTACTCACCACTTTTCAAGAACATCATTGTGTGGCCACTGCTACGGGACCACACTGAGACTTCCATGAAGCCAACATAGTCAATGTACCTTGAACATACATAAAACTGTGGCATGTACAGTGATACTTGGCCACCAAATGTGAGGAGGGATCTAGTGTGGCTAAGTGATGCAATAATGAGTTCAGAGTAACATCACCATTCTAGGGAGGCAGAATAATAAATATAATGCTTTCTCAGTGAAAACCCTCTGCAAAGACTTACTCCCTCCTCTGGAGCTCTGAGGAAGCTGTCTGCTTTAATGTTAACTTCTGTAGCGACACCAGGGTTTAACATCAGCATCCCTCATCTCTTAGACTGATTTATTTTCAAAACTGGAAACAAGTTCAATAGTTTGTTCTGTCAAATCAATCCAAGTATGTTTTGTTGTCGTATTGCAGTCTCTGATTGTCTTTCTTGCACAGCTATCATGCTGATGCCAGAGTGCTTGTTCTTGTATGCGTGGGGAGAAATAAGCCTATTGCACTAGTGAGGGAGAACCATAAATCCCTGTCTAATTCTAAAGGCTAGTTCAGCTTCTGCTCCCAGACAAACTGTAGTCCCATGCATTAGGAAAAGTACAGTGTCAGATTAAAACCTGGCATTCTGTAGAGCAGATCCAAAGTCAATAAATCAACTTTAATTTTTAAAGGTAAAAATGTAATATTAGTAACAGTTGGGCTCCACAGTTTCTGGAATGTTATGAAAAACATAAAATCAGTTGAGCCAATATAATGAATCTGTTCTAAGAACTGTTCAGTTCTAAGAACTGAATGGGAGTTCTTCAAAACTTGCTTCTAAAACTCAGTGACATTTCATAGCAGGTTCATATTCATGCTTTTGGATGTAAGAAGGTAAAACTCTTAAAAAAAGAACAAAGCCCGCCACCAAAATAATCAACAGCAAACAAAAACCACCCCAAAAACCCAACACACATGGCCAGTTCCTCGGTAGGTATACATTTACATAGTTATTTTGAGTTCAATGAAGCTCTGAAAATTTATGGAAGTTCAGAACCTGATTCAAAAAATTGCGGTCTCTGGAATGAGCTTGTATGTAACACATTACCTGTGTTATTATCCCCATTTTCTTTATTTTCTTGGTAGTTCAGATATTTTTGTATATATCTTTGTATATTAATGAAAAAGATGGATTTTATTGTAAGCATCATTCAGAAAGATTGTTTTGCATGTAATTAGCAAAAAAAGGTGTTTAAATGTTCTTCTTAATGAAATGGCAAGAAAGATCATGTTTGAGTTCATAACCAACAATGGACCTAAAAAGATTTTAGCATTCCTTGTTTTTTAGGGATTCATTGCACCTTTAACCGAAAACATAGTATGCTATGAAGGCAGTAATGAAATGTTTTGAATTGGAAAAAAACCCCGTACCTAGCTGAACCACAAAATATCTACGATGTTGGAAGGCTGGCATTATCAAAAGAAAAACAGTGTTTTTTAAAAAAGTCATTTTAATCACATCAATCATGTTGTAGCAAGAATGCAAATATTCATATACTACAGATTGAGACTGCTCTGAAATGTTCTGACAATCTGTTATGTTTTGAGTGATGTTTCAACCCTATCACTTGGGGTTTTTGTTTTGTTTTTTTATGACTATAAAAAAACACTACTCATCTCTGTCACATGCTGTACAGAATAAAAAGCCTTTCAGTTTTCTTAACAAGAATCAGACGGCCAGGGTGCTGCTGGAATGCAGAGAATATGCCACTGTCTGTTCAAAGTACAGCTTAATGAGCCAGACTAAACACACTGGACAATAGAGCTGTGGGGGGAAAGGGCTTCTCGTGGATCTATGGATCGGCTGCAGCTTTAACATCAAACTAGTTTCATTTTTCATCTTTACAAGTTCCATTTCCCTGTTTTGTTGATATAAACTGCATTTCAATGAGTGGACTTTCCTGCCTAGGTGATGGTATTGTGTGCTTTGAAAAAGGGTATCGTGGATTATGCTAGAAATAATTTCTGTTTCTTTTTTCTCTCATAGTCACGACCTATTCCCTCACACCTTACTTCAGCAGTTGCAGAGAGTATCCTGGCTTCTGCCTGTGAGAGTGAAAGCAGAAATGCTGCAAAAAGGATGCGGTTGGATAGACAGCAGGTACTGTGTTGTTTGGGGGTCTACCACATCCATATTTATAAATGCACTGGACTCTTTTACATAGGATGCCATGCAGAAGGGTGGTGCAATCCCTTATACGTTTCTTGCTAGCAAGAGTAATTAAAATACAGAAACTGTAGTTCTTTAAATGAATACACAAGCATGTCTTTGTCTATATTTACATAACCTGTGTGAGGATGGCTAGTATATTTATAATGTCCGACTGGAGAAAGCTATATATTTGCTTTTTAATGTTTGTAGATTTTGAGGGCATAGTATGTAATCTGCATACTAGAATTAAAAGGAACAGAACGTACAGTATATGTAATTTACATAAATAACAGAAATGGTGCACGTATCCATGAGTCACTGTGTTTATCTGTGCAGATATTCTCTTTCAAAATGTGTATGCATTTGTAAATGTAAAGTGAAATAATGTAAGTTTCTGAAAATACCTATTTGCCTGAGACAGAGAAGTTACTGTGATAGCAAAATGCTGCTGGTTACCTTACTAGTGAGTTTTTAAAGCTTATATCAGTAGTTATTTCATTTTTTCTAATGTGTTTATTCACCTATTATAGCGCATGTTAGGATTTCATTATTTTTAGTTTGCTGAGAATTACATGTTTTCTTTCAAATTTTTGAAGTAAAACTGATAGCATATTCCAGGCTTTGATGATTTAGTCGCTCCACAGATGTAGTGAATGTCTAACGTTCTTATTGCAAAGACTAGTATGCTTTATTTGTCTTCATGATTATCACAAAGTCAAATCTCAGTAATGTCTCAGTTGTTCCAAAATATGTGTCTGTCGTGGCAGATGAACTTTTTGCGTGGAAAAGAATGTTTTTTTCAAAGAACATTTTCCTTTTGTACATAGTCCATTGCCTTCTTTTCAGTTGTGCCACAACTGAGTAAAGGTTTGTTACTACTATCCCTAGAACACTGATAGTTTAGGATCTGAGAGTGGATATTGCTACTTCTTTTTTGCTGTTAGATTTTTTGCTAGGATTTTCATTACTGTGGTACATTTGCCTTTACAAATCACATGGGATATCAAAGCATTGTAATGTTAAGTGTGGCTTAGTTTAGAAGTAGTGCTCATTCAGATTGTTTGTTCTCTGATTTGTTAGTAACAATTAAAAAAAAAAAAAGCTACAATGTTGATGTGCTTACCTCAAGGAGAAGTAGAAAAGACTTGTGCAAAAATGTTACTTTCCTTGCACAAAACTAGTGATTCGATTCCTTGGTCCAGCCAGCATGAGGCAGAGTTTTCGAGTGATTTAAATGAGAATCCCATAATACTGTCCAGGGAGCCAGAGAGCTGTTGAAACAAAAACAATTTTAAAACTGTAGAGAGAACTCTAAAAGCATATTAATAGGATTTCTTTTTCCTTTCATTTGTGGTATTACTATTACAGAAGGATTTAGTAACCATTATCATTGAAGGGAGAGGTATTGTTTTTCATTACAGAATTAAAAGTCGGTAGGGGGAATGGCTGCAAACTGATCACCTTAAATAAAGTCGTGATGTTAAAGTAGCAAAGCTGCCTCTGAAGAACAGGTGCTGTGTTCTGCTTCCTTCAGCTCTATCCTCTTTTTGGCAGTGAGTTCTGGGAACACTGTGAAGACAGTTGCAAATAACACCAGTCATTTGATTCAGTAAGCAGTAAGTTAGCTGGGTTGATGTAGCTTTGGTGCTTGGAAAACTATTTGTGAGTTCAGGATAGATTTGCTGAATAGTTTTTGCTGGAAAAAAATATGGGAATGTGTGTTAGGTCGCTTCATAAAACTTACCGTGAGAAATTTACCCTGCAGGGTAGAATAGTTAAGTCATTAGAGAAGTAGAAGACCTTGGTTCTAGTCCCAGTTCCACTGAAATTTAATTATTTATTCCAAGTAAGTCACATTAACAGAGTAGACTGAGAGAAAATTATTCCAGATTATTTCTGAGTGGGGTGTTTAACACGCTCCACTGTGACCAGTTCTTATGCTGACATGGGAAGTGGACCTGTATCCTCACATCCGGGGAGACTGCCTTATGGGTAAAAGAGTTCTGTCCTTCTCTGCTTCCTATTTTTTCCTTTTACTTTTAAATTTCATTCACTTTTCTTCCATATATCCAAAAAGAAAGATTTTTCATTGGATTTTTTCTTAAACAGAGTAAGAAGGTTGAAAACATTCAGTTCAGCATGTTGTTTTGATTGTTCCATAGCTCTAAAAAAAAGGGGGGGGGGGGGGGGGAGAAAAAAAGAAGCTTTGTTGCCTTGTTTTCTTGTTAACATGTTTCTACTTTTCCTTTTTAAACATAGCTTTTCAAAATTGGCCATTATACCAGTGGGTGGACTCAGGCTTTGAGGACCCTTCAGTGGAAATTTGGGAGGAGGAAAGGGGAAATAAGATTTGGATAATGAAAATTACCACTTCATAAATTATATCAAGAGATCTCCTAATAGAGGACAAGCATTAGACAGTCCTGGAAAGTAGATTGTTAAGAGGATCTGGTAAGAGCACTCATTCAGTGCTTTTCCTCAGAGCTGAATGAAAGTGTTGCATTAAAGCTGCTTTTTTCTTGCATGCAGCACAGTGAAGGTCTGCCTTTTATTCTCCAGAGGGGTGATCTGCCTCAAAGTGAGATGTAATTTGCATCACCACCACCACCTTTTTCAGAATATTACTCATAAAACATGAATGTATAAGAATACAATGTGTTATGCCCAATCCTGAAACTAAGACGAAACTTCAGCATCTTCCTAGCTTGCTGAACGCCTTTTCTTGCCTTGTTTATGCTCTTTCATCTTCTCCTCCTCTCCCTGGCACAACAAGGTCCCTGAACAGGAAGTTCTGAGCATGTTGCATGTACATCCCTAATGGAAGCCTGTACTTTGGTAAAAAAAATATGAATTTCCAAACTAAACATGTTTTTGCCTATGTTGTTAATTTTAGCAGTGCTTAGATTGAAAACCATCTCAATTATTGCTCAGCAAAAAGAGCCAGCTTTAAAGTCAAAGCTATGGAAACTTATCTCTTCAGAAGCAACCTCTCTGAAGTGTGTGTGTATGTGTCTGCATACACAAATACTGCATCTTATGGATGATTCTCTAGAAGTATTTCTGATAGCTGCAGTGTTTGTGTAGCCCTGATCTAGGGATATTGTTAAGTCTGAAGCAGGAAGAAACCATCCTTTTACCTATATGCCTTAAATTCCACTCATGTGATCTTTGTATTTCCTAACTCAAGGCTGAAAACCAAGGCCTGCAAAAATTCAGTTTTAAAAACAAGTGAATGAAAATTACTGTCATTGGCATCGATTACTTATTTTCAAAAATTCTTGTTTTTCATGGCAATAATGGGAAAATCAATGCGATCTTGCCTGTCAGGAAGCTAGTAACTTCCCATGTTTTTTGAAACTGCTACAATAAAAGCATTGTCAGTTTCTGAGACTTCTCTGTAAAAAATATAAATGTGTTTAGTAGGTCATGGTAGCTTGGACTACAATGCTTTGGCTGTCTGACCATGTTAGATGTTACTCAAGTGCTCTCTTTAGCTTCAGTACATTCTCATTATCTTGAGATCAAGCTCTGTTGGTTAGCCAGTAGCTTAAGCGTCAAGAAGTTTTGGTTGATACTTATTACCTGACTGAAGAGTTCTGTCACTTCCACTTTTTAATTCTGCCTGATAGTAAAGATAATTTATTCCCTTGCACAAATTTTATAGATTTATATATTGAAATGGTATGGGTTTACTGACACTACTGCCGAACTGTGAAATAATCATGACACTTGGTTGATCTTTCCCAGTCCAGATCAGGCAGTGGCTACAGAGGCAATGCAGAGCTTTTGTGTTGCTCTCCAAACCATCTCTGCTGAGTCTGGATACTGAAAAAGGGTGACTCCAGTCTTGAATTTTGTGGAATTTTTTCTTCACAGATAAAAAACTTAGGAACAATAATTGGATCAACCTTATATGACTTGCTTCAGTCAGAGACGGAAGAGGCATTATTTGAATCCCTAAGGTTTCCTGTGCTTCTGAGTGATATCCTGGGATACTTTCCTGGGATAATCCTTCAAGAAGCTTATTATATATATCTCTAGCAATATTCAGGGTGAAGCAGTTGCTCCGAAGTGGATATTCTGGACTGCTATCGACAGGGGACTCATGAAACAAATTAAGTCGAGCTAAAATACAGCCCTTTTTACACGCATTCATTACATGTGGTGAACAGGATGACTTATTTTGTTGTGTCCTTCACTTTAGAAACCAAATTGTGTCTTGATTGGGCAAAAGAAGAATGGTTAAATAAGTAGAAAAATCTGGAAAACAGTCATCCTGTCATCACTGTCCTGGGCAGTGAACAAAGGTTGGGTTGCCTGTTTGGTGCACTGCTGCTGCAGAAGCCTTGGCTCTGTGGCTCTACTTGTGTCAATCACAGAAACGGAAGTTTTGTTTTAAGAGCTTAATCACTGTCAGTCTCTGCTTCTTCCGAATGTGGTGTAATTTTCATAAAACCTTATCATAAAACAGGAGTGGTGTTGGCCTGTGGTACTCTGTGTAAAGTGGAGGTGGATTAGTCTTGTTCCTGTCCTGTCAGAAATCAAAAAGACCAATGAAAATTCTAAACAGAAATAGTAGTTTGTATACATCAGTATGTGATAGGACCTGCCCCTCTACTTTCCTGAAGGGAGATGAGAAGGTGAAGTCTTCCTTTGGACAAACAAATAAGAATGATACTAGGAAAAAAATGCCTTCATTTTTATTTGGACACAAGTGGTTTTTTAACAGCTGCCTTTTGTTTCATTGTTTAGAATTGATTCTTTTGTATGCTGTCACGTTGCAAAATTTATGAATGAGACTTTTTCTTCTAATTGAAATAAGAAGGTTTTGGCGATAAGATAAAATGTCAGCATCTGAGAGTGAGGAAAGGGGCTGAATATGGGAAAGCAGGAAAATAACTGAATCATAGAATACTATGTCTGTGGAAGTGTATGAACGTTTTTATGGATGTCGTGTCTAATCAGCCACATCATTTATGAAATTAATGTAGCTTCATTCACACCATGTTGATTTGTCTCCCAGTTAGGAATCTGGACCTTTGAGAAATTATTATTATACTTGTAGATAGGAGACTAGTGGTCACATATGACTGCGAAGCCAGTGGACTGGATTCTTTCCTGGATTCCATCCATATTATTTTAGCAATTTGACCTCCATTTCAGTAAGTAATGTCACGGAAGGGCTCCTGTAGCGTGCAGAATTTTTTGGTCAGCCAAAGGAGTGAGCTATGTACACTTCTTTCATCCTTACGCCCCAAGTGGACATGCAATGTATGATTCTTTTCTAGTCACATAGCAAGTGTAAAAGTTGAGCCCCAAGAGAGCTTAAGCTCAGAGGAAAATGAAAGTTATCTTACATATCTTCTGTCCTAACAAAGGCATTTCTCAGACAGAGCTGGTGGTTTTAAAATTAGTAGGCTTTTCGCTGACTGCTTGTCAGTCAATGTTTTATAGAATACACATGATAAAAAGAGGGTTTCTCCATTTTTTTTAAATGTGAATTTAAAGGGTAAAATTTCTTTTCATTACAGAGACTAGGTGAAAATAACAACAGTCAAAAGAATTTTATAGGCCGACAAAGGTGGTGTCCTCATACCTTTGCTGCACAGACATCAGAATAATACTTTTTTTAGGTTTCTTTAGTTTTATTTAATTCAACTATTCTTTATCACCGTCTACGAGGCAAATGGGAGGTAATACAGTGAAGCTATTAGGATATGTGTATGCCTGCATGTGCACATGGGAAATAATTTACAGTGAACAAACCAGTTATACATGGACTTACTTTAACTCTTCACATGAGATCATCTTTGGAAATGGCTGCAAGACAACTTTCTCGTTGCAAGAGTATTACTTACTTCATCTCTATCTCTGCTTCAATTATTTCACTCTGTTAGGCATCTCAAAAAAGCTCCCTCAATGTAAGCATTGATTGTCTTTTTTTTAAAAAAATCATAAGGTTAAAAGATATGATGTAAGATTAGGATAAATAAAATTATGATAATGTGCATGTTATATTTCTGAGTCTTGTGGAAGTTACTAGTTTAATTATGAAAGCTAAACTCAATTAAAAAATTAATCTTGTATTATTTGAGCTTTCAGAGTTGGTAAGAGCAAGTTTGTGCACTGTGCATAGACTACCATGAACTATGATGCTGTGAAGCAGTCCTTTATGATAAACACTGAATGCATTTTGTAAGAAACCTCTCATCAAGATGACAGCTATAACTATTTTCCATGCTATGATTCGTAACCAGGCAAATTAAATATCAATAATCATGGTGGAGTGAACGATAATATCTAACCCTCAAGGAAAAGAAAGTTTAATGATCCCAGGTTTACACTGAAACATAAATGAACGTAAGTTTGCAAATGGACACTTTAAACACATTCTTCACCCCCATTCTTGTTCGGGGGATAAAAGGAAAGCAAGTTTAGAGTTTTCAGTGCTTTAATAGCATATGACTAAGGTATTAAGAATATTGCAACATTTAGTATTTTTAACAACATTGCTTTTAGGTGTTAGAGGAGTAGGAGTAGGTGGCTATTAGGTTTCTGACAAAGCAATTACGGCCTAGACACATATGCTGGGAGCTGACCTGACATTTGCCTCCGGATAGTTGTCATAGCAGCAACCTGAATAGAGCAGCTTGATACAAGTGCCAGTTGCAGACTGGATACAGGTTCCGTGCTAATGCAGTACATCTGAATATTAATAAAAGTGCACATGTACTGCCACTTAGAAATCACCGCTACTGTGTTTCCTTCCATTTATATCTAATTCCTAAATGTTAATTTTTAAAGAAATTGAGGTTTGTAAGGAAATGTTAATGAACTTCCTCCGTACAATTTCTGGTGCATTTCTCTGCATGTAACAAGGGGATTGACCTAAAGAAAGATTCTTCAAGTACAGTTTTTTAACAATAAACTCTGGCTGTTGCAGACCAGGAAAATTTTGTGTCTTGATTAAGAAGGAAGGAAATTACTGGTGGACAAATTATAGGTAATTGTAAGACTGTTTTGGAAGAAA
Organism: Falco biarmicus; assembly: GCF_023638135.1. Taxonomy (NCBI): domain Eukaryota; kingdom Metazoa; phylum Chordata; class Aves; order Falconiformes; family Falconidae; genus Falco; species Falco biarmicus. The sequence continues at coordinate 51,934,213 of NC_079290.1, forward strand.
CTAATTAAAAATCTGAATTGCAATGAGGGCATGGACTCTGCAGGATCCTGCTGCAGGATCACTGTATCTGGCTTTCAGCAGTGAGGGGAAAGAGACCTTTAAACCTTCATATTTTGAGGACAGTGAATTTGTGTTTCAGCTGGCCACTAATGCACAGCTGCTAAATCTTGACACTGAACAGTTATTTCCTGCATTACCCTTCAACAGCAGGAAAGATGGAAGAAGGATATATATTTGTGTCCCTGTATGTATGTTCTTGTTCTTTTCTTTTTTTTTTTTTATTAATGCGTACTGCAGCTCCCAGGAGGAAGGAAGAAACAAATTGTAGGGTTCTTAAATGCTCTCTTCATTCTTTTATTTATATTGTCTTGTCTTGTATCAAGGGCAGATTTGGACAATATTTGTTACAGAAAAGGGAGTTATGCAAAAACATCTCCCAGTGGATGCTGGAGAATGCCCTGCTGAGACAGTGCTTCTGTGGCAAAAAGCTGCAAATTCAGAGGGAGCACAAAGAACAGGGAGATGGAGTCATTGCCATAGCTATTCAGTATGCTGGAAGAGCACATCAACTATACATCCTTGTTAGAGGTGAAGGAGAAAGTATCAGGAGTTCCCTTTCTCTTGGGTTTCACAGAGCCTAATTTGCTCTAGAGGATGGGAAAGAAAAGGCACTTTGTCCATGCTGACCACAAGTGTCAGCAGTGTGGAGGGATGGAGCCATTACCTCTCTCTGCTGTATATTTACCTAAGATCTGAAAAATTCCAGCTGAAAGTGATTTTCACTTCAGAATTGGAGGCTTGTGGAGTCTTAGATAACAGAAAAGAGTAATGAGAAGCAGGTAGTTCACTTAATATAAAGCAAACAAATAGAAATTGTAATCCCAAAAACCACAAGAGGCAAAAGTCACTTTAGCTTGCAAAGAGCTCAATGCCTCTTACACTATAGAAGCTTTATTAATAATAGCTTTTTGTATTCAGACATCTCTTTGTGATTTAGTATTTAATAGGGATCAGAGTGATTTCTGTACTTCAGTACTTTATCCTTTTTTATCTGTGTTGAAAACGATCACTAAGATGACTGTAATATCCTTGGATACCCACATGCTAGTTTGCATTTCAGGCCTTGTTCACTTCCATCGTTTCCCCATCTAATGATTATTTTACTTCTGAGCTGGTCTTTGGTTTGCTTTTGTGGTTCCAAATGATATGCTTTAACCACTGATGCACAAATGTTATGCAGGCACCGTTTAGCTGCATGTGGATTATTGTCAAGAGATCAAATTATGTACTAGTATTGGGAAACTTAGCTTCCTACCCAGAATGCACTGGCCATATTGTCAAGGGGAAGAAAATAAGTAGTGTGCATTGTAATTTTAAATCCTGCTGCCTTTCAAGTCAGTGGCAAAATTCCTGATTTCAGCAGTGCTGGACAGGGTTCTGTCATTAGCAGATGCAGCTGGAAGGGACTGCTGAGTATCACAGGGCAACCCTCCTCCCTCCACGCTCCAGCCCAACTTACATTAAATTTGCTACATGTATTGGAAAGGAGTAATGTGCAAGGCATGCAGTTGCAAATAATTTCATGCCTTGGATTTACAGTGAGGCCCCAAGGTGAGCAGCTAATTTTTCACCTCAACACAGAGATCATTAAATTAGAAAATGCTTCATTTTTCCAGGCTCTTCGTGCTGAGCATATATGGCTGAATTTCAAATCTCTGCTGATTTCAGAGAACACTTTAAACACCCCAAGCTGCAATAAGATCTTGAATGTGAAGTAAAATTGATGCCAATGTTAAGTTTTCTGTTCTGGAGGTTGATAAAGCTGAAGGCTGAGAAATAGTGTCTGGTTGTTTCCTGGACAGGATCTTTTAAACAACCTTATCCCCCTTCCTACCACAGGTGGAGTGAAAATGAACGGGGACCAGAACAGCCTTTTCCCTTGTGTCTTTAATATCCATCTCCTGTCAAGCAGGCAGAAGAGGAAGGACTGCTGGAAATGTAGATGCAAAAGTTCTCTCCTCAGGCCTAAAGATTGAGGTTTTTGGAGTCAGGGCTTTTGTTCTTCCTGCTCCTGTGTTGAAAGCCAGGAATAGAGATATTTTTACTTATCCCTCCCTTTCATATGCAGGAAGATACTAAATGTGAAACATTTTCTTGCCTGTCAGATGTTTCTAGCATAGAGACAAGTATGTTAAAAGCTTGATTTTGTCTTTCCTTTCCTGTGTTTAGCTACTGACTTCATTGCACACACCCTCCTGCCTGCAACACAGGCAGGGAGTAATATTTCTGGTGAGTAAATCCCTGTTATCATGCCAGGATTGGGCCAGTTTAATGAAATCAATGCAAATCCAGTGTGCATGTGCATACTCTTATTTTTCAAGAGTGGGGTATTTTGATTTTGGTTAATGAACTACTAGATTTAGAAGACTTTGACCAACCATAAAATACTACAAAATTCAAAGCAACAGTTGCACAATGGGTTCAGATCTATTCCTTGGTTAGAACAGTGCAATACTCCATGCAGAAAATATATGTAGAAATGTACGCACAGACTGCTTATGTTTGGTAGCATGAACATGCTTGCGATTCAACAACTGGCTTGATGTCCCTAAGCTAAATTTAGAAACATATTTTTCTAAGAAAAAAACCCCCAACAATCTATAATAAGCTGTGGGAGCAGGAGCTGAGTGCATTGCCTGGGAGCAGCACCAGCTGCTAAAGAGGCTAGGCACAGGGCAAGGCAGCCAAGCAGGCTGTGGCCAACAGCCCAGGCATCATGCCAGAAGAATCCTCCCCTGAAATGAGAATATTTGGGGAACAGATTTGTACTGCAGTGCACAAATTTCATGGTTATTACTCATGGTATTTCATATTAAGCTTCAGTTTTACTGTCTCCATTAATGGAGCAAATCTGAAAGTGCATCCTCCAAAGGCCAGTCAAAGTTCATTTCTTTGTTTCTTCCAGTGGGTTATGCTATTCTGGTTTGAGGATTGTAGAATCAAAAGGCCATACCCCAAAGCATCACTTGTTATCTAATGAATCTTTTCGAATACAGAACCCTCATGATAGTTAAAGTTGCAGGATGTGCACCAAGTTCTGTCAAAAATTTAGAGCAGGTCTTCCTCAGTAGCAAAACATTTTCTTTCTACTAAATAGTTTGAGACAGGGTGGGGAGGTCAGGTTTGTTGTTTGTTTGGTTTTTTTTAAATACCTTTTATTTTAGAAACAGTTTTTAAATATTTATTTTTAAACTGTAAAAGTCAAGTTGTACCTGAGGCAATGTTCAAAACCAGACATCCTGCATTGAATTGATAGAAAGAATTTTGGTTTTCACAGTTCAAACTTTAATGCAGATTTGAAATAAAATAATTAGCGATCAAATGTATCAAACACAGGGTAAAATTTCTTTAAAATATCTGAACCTAGTGTTGAAAACAAGAGCCAGTCATTAAGTGCATGCAAAATAGTAATTGCTCACTCTCTAAGCCAGGGGTCCTCACACTTTTTAACCAGGGGGCCGGCGCGCGGATGCAGTGGCAGGCAGCCATCTGCGGCTGCTTGGTTTCCCCCCAACCCCCAGCGAGGGGGGCAGGGGGGTCTGTAAATACCAGGGGCCGGATTGAGGACCCTGGGGGGGCCGTATCCGGCCCGCGGGCCGTAGTTTGAGGACCCCTGCTCTAAGAGATGAGAAAACTGGGTTTTTTAGAAGACAGCTATCTGTAACTCCTGCTAGAATTGACCTGTGAAAGGGATACCATACTGTAAATACGGTAAAATGCTGGAATGTCCAGTGTGCTTAATTTTTTCCTTTTCAAAGCAGAACACAGACATTTTTAATTAGGTGAAACTAAGAAGTTAATTCAGCATTGACCTCAAATGCTTCATGTCTAGGCTGTCATCTCTCATTTTAAATGAAGAATAATTTCATTTAGAATCTAATATAAAGTGCTTTGGTCCATTCCCCCTGCCACACACTCCAGTATAGGTAATATTAAAAGAAAGTGTGGGGCAGAAGAGAAATAGGAAGAAGCGCTCAAAAGTTCAAGTCATACTCCAGTTTTCCAATAGACTTTTTCATTAGTTGCATCTCCATACCCCAGAGCTAGCAGGTGTATGGAAAGCTGTTTTGTGTCAAGAAAATATGCTGTCAGTGGTGGGAGTGATACCAGTTGTAATGCAATAGACGAAGAGACCTATAGTGGGAGGTTTAATTATGTTGACCGTGATGATATTGTAGTAATAAATCTGCAAAGCTGGCACAAGCATTGCTCCAGTACTCCCACACACTTTCCCCTGCATGCTCCCTAAACATTTGATTCATGACTTTAAAAATTTTCTCTGTTGGTGTTCTGGTGCAACAGTCCTCCTGCACTGAATGGAGTAATGCTGATCTCTCCCAGCTGAAAGTCTTGCCCATCATAGTCACTAAAAAATGGCATGTTGGCAAGGGGGAACAGGAATGTCTCTCCCTGTAGGAGTGGCTCACTGAGATAATTTCCTGAGGACAGTACACGCAAGTATGAAAAAAGCAGAGAAAAATGCTTTATTGTGATCATAGAAGTGGAGCTGTCTAAGGCATAGCAAGGTCTGTTCTGAATGAGAAGAATATACTGCGAAGGAGGAATTTCTCTCGCTTTGCATCCTTTTGGTTCAGTAGTAAGTACTGCTATGCCTTTGTCATCATGCATCAGTTTCAGTAATACATTGATTCATTCAGTGCCATTACCTGCAGGCAAAACTGCTCTTGGGATGGGAAAAAAGGACGTTGTTTTCTTGTAGTTTATGTTTTTTCTGTTTGGAAGAAAGGTCAGATATTCAAACTCCTCCATTCGTAGTGCCTGTCAATGAGGAAGCAGCAAAAATGATCAGTAGCCATGTTCTTCAGCAAGATACTAGCCTCTGCAAAGAAATTGGCTTGGAAAGGACTAGAGGGGTTGTGCAGCAACATAAGAATAAACGTGACATAACCTGTACTTCATTTCCACTGAAGTTTTACCTTCCACACACGCACGCACACACACACCCACCCCGCCCCAGATTTTCAGCTAATTTAATTTCAGCAGGGGCATCCTGGGCCCTGGAGTTCATTGTGCAGTGCTTCATTTTTGGATTCAGGCATGTACCAAATGAGCTCTCTAGCAGGCTTGCTGAGCCTGCTCCCATGGTCCTGTGCCTTGAGATATCTTGGGCTGAGAGATCAATGAAGGTGGCACAGGGAAGGAAAGAATCCTTGCATATTCTCTGTGGTCCCATCCTCTGTGGCAGGCTGAAGGAGTTGGTGATGTGGTCTTCCAGGGGAAACTGGCTTTCCTTTGAAGGATAATGTGGGCTGAGAGTGGGTGGTTAAGTGCAGTGGAGGAGGTGGGGATTCTCAAGGTTGGTTGCTGAAACAAGGCCTAAATCAATAACACCATAAGGCCTGAGGCAAGGTCCATTCTCTGCTGTTCTTTAGGTCAGAGTAAAAATCTGCTTATCCCCGAAAGAAGAAATTCTGTATGAGGTGTGGGCCCTAACAAACCTCTTCTCTTTGCTGGTACAATGGGGAGGAGTGCAAGTTCCACCTGCCTTCTCTCCTCTGGTGTTCCTCTGCCAAGCAGAAAATGATGGCCCTAAAGACTCTTCTGCCCTTTGCATGGCACCTTTGTCCCCGTCTGAATTTGTACTGCTTTCTCCATGGGAAATGTCACATGTATTTTGTGAAATACACCATGAGCACATAGGAGTTTTGCCAAAAATCAAAGGCATTGGCACAATTCATGTATTCAAACCAGGTCCAGTTCTGCCTCTTACATCCCTGTAGCTGTTTGTAATCTGCTTCTGGCCACCACTGAACACATTATTTAAAGTTGCACTGAGGAAGTCATTGCTGTGCATACACTGCAGTGTGCTATGCAGTCTTACGCTATGCACCTGTCTTGCATGTTGAGACAACTTTCAATTAGTAGTGGTGAAACTGTTAGCTAACTAATTTTTTTTCATATGTTAAAGTTCTCTAGAAAAATAAAGAGCGTGACCATGTCCAATATAACTAATGAAATAGCTTATGAAGGATGACAACTGTAACCTAATACAGGAACAGCAGGAGCTATAAAGTTAATTGGCAGGACACTTCCCATCATTAGTCCACCTCAAATGTGATTGCTTACGTTGATTTATACATTTTAACATTCCTTTGTTTCTGATGGAAAAAAGCAAACCAGGGAAAGCACATTAAAAAATCATCTATCTAAAAATCAAACCTTCCAAATCTAAAAATAAAAAATCACCTTCAGTAGAGAACAGTAAGTTTCTCTCAAAAACCACTGAAAAAGATAAATGCTCTCCTTTTCCATTTGGACAGAGAGAGACATGGTCCTTTAGAAGAACCCAGTTTCTCTTTCCCCAGTGACTTTGCATCACAGTTATCTAAACTGTAGGACTCACTCATCCATGTGTCCATGCTTGACCAGCAGCACTGGTGACCTCTGAACGCTCATGTTGCTTTTCTGCTATCACAGTGGATAATAAACTGGCTAAAGTTGACAGGCTATGAAAAATGATCCCTCTGCTTTGCTATTGCTCCAACAAAAGTGATTCTCTGACAGCTCCTTGCAACAGCCATACAAGTACCTCTTCCAGAAACATTTTCTGTTCTGCAGGTGACGTGGCAGCAGTGAAAAAAAAAAAAAAAAAGACTCAAATACTGCAATGTGAAAACGCTAACCTTTTATTTAAGGTTAACATACCCATTCCAGTCTATAAATGATGTGTCATTTTATCAGAAATGCAAAAGTCTGAGGTTCATTTCTCTCCTACACAGCAGCACCTTTTTATTTTGATCTTCTTTTTCTGTGTCAGCCTCATACTTTCATTTCTTGTTGAACACTAGCTCATGTCATTTTTGATGCCTGATGACAGCACTGATGCTGGCAGTTCATTTCAATGTTAAGAACCTGAAAGCAAAAGGAACCTTCTGCCCTTCTAATCTGAAACTGATGATGCTTTCTTTTCTTGGCTGTATACCCTGTGTCAGGAGGACAGTTTGGTAAGTCCTCAAACTTTTAGTAGCTAACTTAACATTTTGATAGACATTCTTCAAGTTCCCACATTACCGTTGACATTACAGGGAGTTTAGATGCCTAACTGGGCTCTGTATTACACCTGATTTAGTTCAATTAGAGTATATCAGTATTTCCTCACCATCTAAAAAACTGTTTTTATCATTTTTTGTCTAAAATATGAAAACCATTTTGATACGGGACTGCACAGCAAGATCATCATTGATACCTAGATTTCTGGCAGTAACATGTTCAATACAGTTGCATCTGCATGCTAGGAGCACTTTTTTATATAATGTTACATCAATGCCAGAAAATTCTCTGCTGAGACCAGTGCGCTCTCCATGTAATGATGAGATGATAGACAGAAGCAAGGAGAGAGTGGTACACGGTATGCACTACTGGGTCACAGGGCAGGGAATGGCAGCAATCTCCGCATGTTTAAGAAGTGGACACCTTCTAGACCCTGCAATGGGAACCAAGAATCCCATGGCTCATCTTCCTTTAAACACCGTGCTCTGTGCAGCCGCTTACCCTGGCAGCTGCTTCTCTGTACAGGAGTCAGAAAACTGTGCTGAGACTGAAGTCTATGTAATGATGAGATGATAGACTCACAGATAAAACATAAATGTTCAGCTTAGCTGGAATACCCAGCTCCAACTGAGCTACAAATTGAGTAGTATGTCACACAAGAACAGGCTTTCTCATTTTTTTATGTACTTGATTTAAGTAAGTAAAAGTGAAGAAAATAATGCAGAAAGGGGTAGAGGAAAACATGGTCTAGGTCAGATGACAGAGGGTGGGAAACAGAAAGCTGTGCAGTCCTCCAGCTATACCTTACAAGAGGAGAAATAGTGTACGTGCTTGAGGACAGCAGTTATGGCGTCTTGATTTCACTGCTAAGTCCACCCCTGAATTATCAAAACAATCTAAAGAATAACTGGCATGAGTTCTGTGATGTTATTTGAACTTGATTTTGTGTTTTATTTTAGTCAGCTTGCTCATATTCACTCTTAGTACTTCTGGGAAAAACCTCAGGGGTCTTTCTGCTGGTTGTGCATAGGCCTCATCCATAATTCTAGTGCCTTATTCTCCGACAAAGACCTGGAATGCTGTTTATGAAGGACAACTAAACTTAAAGGGGAAGGAATCTGTCCAGGGGTGCAATTATTTTTTACATCTTTTCATCTTGGTGATTTTGGACAACAGGTTGTGGGACTGTCAACGGAGGCATCATTTTAAAGAATACTGTGGCTAGCCTGAGAGATGGAGGAAATGCCCAGGTATAGATATATATAAAAGTAGATATGTATATCAAAATAGATATAGATATAAAATATATATTGGTCTTGGAAAGTTATCAAAGAATAACTTTACCACTCAGATAAAATATGTCTGTGGTATGTTTCAAGTATTTTCCTAAACAGATTGTAAAGATTGTAGCAATTCAGTTTTTAGGTTTCAGCTCTGTGCCTTGTGTGATGAGCTGAAATCTCAGGTAGATGTTAATTTTGGATTAATAATATAGGGATGGAAAAATTTGTAGAACTTTATTCAAAATAGCTTTGAGGTATGAAAGCACAATTCAGCATGGCAAACAAGTCACATGAATTAACTTTTCTGTGCACAATTTCATCAGGGAACCTGTAGCAAATGCTTGGCTTTTCTCATTGTGAGTACTGAAACTCTGGGGGCTTCAACTGAAGATCTGGCTTTTGCTCATTGTGTTGTAAAAGAAATAAGGCTTTTTAGGGGAGGGAGTAACTTTTACTAGATCAGCCCTTGAGCACACAAGTTCTTCTCCTGGTCTAGGAGAAAGTATTGTATTACTTTTTTTCTACAAACCTTACCTTGCCTCCATGCTTAGATCACAGCTGTAAGAGCACCTCCTACAATATTAAAAGACGTCGTCCTTTTAAAGGACTATAAATGTCCAGTATGTAAATATTAAGGTCGGCCAATGCAAAGGACTACTCTGAAGCTTCATTTGGATTTCAAACTCAGTGAATTATGTAGGTCTGTTTCATTTCATTCAGGCCTTCCTAGCCTTGAACAGGTTTTATTTAGTGAGCAGTATCCCAACACAAACCTCAGCAACTGGAGAGGGGAGAAAGAATGTGCAATGGAAACCCAAACTAAAAGGAAAACTCACACCCATCATTTGCAGAAATACCATTTCCACCATTGCTAAGCACACTGAGTCAACAGCCTTTTTGCAGTGTTAAAGGAAAATTAAGCCTACTGTGATGTGCCAAAATAATGTTTAGCTGTCTAGGCTTCCAGGATATTGGTCATAAAATTAAAAGCTGGGTCAAACACTAGAGAATTAATTTAATGTAATTAAAGCTAATAAAAGATTCAGAGTTCTGTCAGAACAATGTGTGTCATCCCAGCAGTTAGTAGTATCATCACTTATTAAGATTACCTGACACTTGCCTTTATAATGCTAGGTATGCAGTTTGGTGATAATTTCATGACCTTCAGCCCCCAGGGATTACATGTACTGTTCTGTATGTCTTCCGTTTGCTGAACTCTTTCAGAGAAAACTTCAGCCATTTTCAAGAATGAGGAAAATATTGTCCTGTAAGGGCAGTTCAAGTCTTAAATGTATTTACTATTAAAAAAAAAAAAAAAAAAAAAAAAGTGGCTCTGTGTTTGGTCTTGACAATATAGTGGTGTCATTTATGCCAAGGATGTGACACTGGATGCACATGCTTACACAGTCAAAACATTTTAGTTGCTAAATTCTCAGGTTATTCAAATTTCAGTGAGTGTGACTAGGATCTCAGTGCAGAATGGAGGGGAGGAGTGTTGGGGCTGTGAACCATGGCAGGAGCAGACATAACAAGGGATGAAGGGAAAGTGAGATTATGAGATGGGGTTGGGTGAGGAAGTGAGTATCTGAGGCTGGCTATGTGAAGGAAAATGGTTAGGTGAATTAAAGAACTAGTGGTGGAAGAGGATCAGATATTACTAGCAGAAAAATAATGTGTGTTGAAAACAGGAGCTACCCTGGCTGATAGTGGAACCTGGCTTTGCTCCCTGTGGGACAGGATTTTGGGATTAGGAGTCTGAGGAGGGAGAGGAAATCTCAGATGGGACCATCAGTGGATGTGACACTGATTAAATACAAACTAGGAAATGAATGGGCTTGAGTTGTGGAAGCTGCTCAGCTCTCAGGCATCAAGAGACTTGTTTGTAAAGGAGGGACAGGAATTTGCTAGGCAAGATGACAAACTGAGATGGAGGGTGGAAGGTGAAACTGGAGAAGCAAGGAGGATGGGATAAGGAGTCAGGGATTTTGAAGAGACAGTGTGAAATAAGTTTGAAGACACAGAGAACAAGGTATACATGATCAGGTCATGGGCAGGGTAATGTCAGTGATCTCCGGGCCCTGCAATGGCAGCCAGGAATCCTGTGGCTCATCTTGCTTTAAACAGCTTGCTCCATGCAGACAATGATGGCTGCTTACCCTGGCAGCTGCTTCTCTGCGCAAGAGCTGAGATGGGCAGAGAGCTCTCAGCCCCACAACCCCTGCAGATTCAGCAGAATGCTCTGTGATGAAACTTATGAGTTTCTTCCCATTATTTTAAAAATAAAGTTAGACAAAAGGAACCCATTATTTTATTGTGGTTGCAGAACTCAAGTGCTTTACATATTAGGTAATGCTAGCTTAAGGTTGCCTTTGTTGCCAGAATCTCACCATCTGAAAAGCAGTGATAAAAGTTCTATCTAACAGAAGTGTTGTGAAGATTAATTGTGTACGCTTTGGAAAGTGCTACATGGTTTTATCAAGTGTTTCTATTTATTTTAGTTTTGATTCAAAAATCATAGAAATAAATTGGTGAGTTCCAAATGATAAAAATATATGAAACATCATTTCCTTTCTTCTAAAGCCATACTACAAGCTATTGAGGCTAAAACCAAATTTAAAACACGTGAATGCAGGTTTTAAATTTTTCATCTGAATGAATTTTTCTTCCTATGCTGAAAAAAAATAGAGGACCATATGCAAATATTGGGTCCCTGGCTTGCCTATTTGTTTGAAGACTAATTTACATTTGAGTTTTCCTAACCTCAAAGTGGTATTCTATGAGAAGTGTTTATTGACAAGAACAAAAAAATCCACATCTTTCAGTTTAACATATTAAAAAAGACAGTATCAAGAAACATGAGATAAAAATGTGTTTGCCTTTTTATCTCTTTTCTAATTGAGTGTGGGAAACATCACCTTGATGTAGGGTCAGTTAAAAGCTGTCAGTCTCAGAATTGTTAATTTGTCAGTCTAGTACTTCATTAAAGCATTAGTTAAATGCATGTTGCTATCTTTGCCATTTTTGGAACATTACCATTTATATTCTTGTTGCAGGAGTTTTGTTAGCTTTATGGTCAGCTCGCATTGTCCATGTGAGTTGGTTTGCATGCACGCTCCCTTTTGGGATTTATATTTACATGTTAACAATGCTTGTTGCTGACAGTGGAGCCAAGGCAATAGCACTGCTCTCTCTTAATGGGAATACACAGAATTTCTGACATGCGTATATATAGGATCAAAACTCAATGCAGCCCAGATTTGCCAGGCTTTTTATTTTAACAAGCTATTACTTCTTTTTGTATTATTTTGGTGTTGGTGAAGGAGACAGGGGAAATAAAGGAGCAATGGCATTGTTAGACTTGCTTCCACAAAGGATAGACTTTTTGAAAACAAATGTGTATGCTGTGCCTCTGCTGGCATGGGGAACAGGAGGCTGGGGTGCTGCTGGTGAGCCTGGCTCTTTGTACCACAATCATGACATTCTGCACTAGCATCTGTGTTACTGTGGATGGTATTTCCTTTTAAACTATTCGTTAGCTGCTCAGAATAACAGTGAGAGCAGAGCAGGGTTTCTTCAATGTACAGGTTATGCAGTAGTTCATGAAATAATTTCTTGGTCTGTTGTGTCCTTAGAGAGTTACTTAATTGCTTTGATTAAAAATCAAAGAAATTGCATCTATCTGCTCTTTTAAGGACAATATTGTGTTCTCCTCATACAGACCTGGCCATAAAACTGAAACGTAGATACTCTGGTATATACGAAGTTGAGGATCACAGTATGTACTTCATGCTTCCACTTTTTCCAGTGAACAGATAACTTTGTCTTTTTAGCATGCTTTTGTCCCGAAAAGATATTTTTGCATTTCTATGATTTCGATCATTTTCAAGATTATATGCTCAAGACTTAAATTACTTCTCCAAAATAAATTCAGAAGATAAATGTTGTTAGAAGGATGACTTATTTCCATTGCCATATACAAAATGAAGGTGGTATAAGTCAAATTCTAGATGGACAAATATATTATCTGCATCTTGTTTGTACTTCTTACTAAAGGTAAGTTATAAATAGTTTTAAAATGTTTAGTTAATACCTTTCAAGTTTTATAATTTTTTAATTAATTACAACAGTGTGTGTTCCAGGTAGTTAGGTCAGACATATTAATAAATGGTTAGTTAATTGTTACTGATTATTATGAAATTAAAATCATTTTCAATAACATTTTAAATAAATTATTAAGTCTTTCCTGTGTAAACATAATACAGGGAGAAACAAGAAGTGCTAAATGACTAACAATATTAAAATATCTGAGTTCTGGAACACCGCTATGTTTGTTTTATTTCTACATTAGTTTAAAAGCAAAGGCAATTAAGATGAAAGGAAAGAAGAGAGTAAATCTATGCAGAATAAATCTCAGGTGTACAAAAGTGAATATATTAATGTTCTCTCTCCTCAAGAAAAAAGAGAGCCTGGCTTCTTTATCCTTGGTGTGTCTGCAGAGAAAAAGGACAGAGTTTTGTCTTTTGAAGCACAAAACATTCCTGAAAAATGCTTAAATCCCAGGGGAATATATGAGAGGTAACACCTTAACTCCTTGGGACCAGGCTAATGGTTCATAATCCTACAGTAGGGCTGACACCTGAGCCTGCTCAGAAAATGCTTGCCAGAAGTCCTGCCCTGCTTCTGCATTTAGTCATCCTGAAGCACCAAGCTAAGCACTTGGATGAGACCTACATTTTAGGTCTGAAATGTATGGCAACTTATTCATTATTTAGGTACAAGTGATCGGTCTGCTCTTTAAAAATAGATGTAATATTTAGAGGAAGCCACCTTTTGTATGGTGGCCAAGAGACTGGAACTCATACACAGAATCAGGACTCCTGGGCTCAGCATCCTCCTCAACCCCTTTCACCCCTCCAAGAAGTGCCTTCCCTAGCAGGACACCTGGGCTACAAGTCCAGCCCCAGCCTATGGCATGCCACAGTGTTGCACAGGGCTGCGATTAGTTTGATCCAAAGACACCCCTGGCAGCACAGCCCCAGCCTTGGATTCCCGACCTCAGAGCAGCTTGTGAGTTTTGTGTTAGAGAGTAGCTGGAAGGGAGCAGGGCTGGAAGCCTCCCAGGACAGCACTTCTCTGAAAGGGAACTGAGTCACGCTCCCTTTTTGTTTGCTATCTCTGTAGCTATGTGTCTCTCTAACTATGAATTGTACATTTCTTTCCACACAGTGGCACAGCTTCAGCTACAACTCCCACCACAGTTTTGCTTTGAGCCTGGTTGCTAGGAGATGGCAGCTCTGAGTTCAGGTCCCCTCCTCACCACAGCTAGCAAAGACCTTGCATCCCAAATTTTCCACCCTTTCACTGTGTATTGCAACAAGGAGGCAGAACTTGGATCTCCCACTTGGCCTCGTGCTCTAACACACGGGCTAGTACGCACCAAGGTGCATCAAGCACCCTTGCTGTGCTCTACTAGAAGCTCAGGGCATCAGCTTTGCAAGAAACTCAGTTAGGTTTTCAGTGCACTGACTAGAGAGGCTTTGGAGGACATGTAAATTCAGGGACAGCAAATCTGTGGGATCCAGACAATCAGCATAAGGAAACAGGCCCTGAAGATACTCTGCTCAGCTATAGCAGTTAATCCCCTTTGCAGTGTACATCTTGAACACAGTCCAGTCCTTGATAAATTTGCAGAAGATCCTTTACTGATCTTTGTGAGAATAAAATGAGGGTCTGAGCAAGTCTATGGCAGGAAGTATAATCTAGTTTTAGACAGAAGGATACAGAACATCTCAGCCTTGAGAGTACTAAAGATTTGGATGATGGGTTAAGCTTTGTTGCCAAGATAGAACTTTGCTGTATAGCTTACGAATATTTTCTCAGAGAAAATAATATGTTTTCTTCTATAAGAGACAGAAATGACCTTTGGAGATAAAAGGTAAATTATATTGAAGTTGAATTCCTGGCAGAAATGCATTGCAATTTTGGCCCTTTGTTTAAGCCTGTTATTACTTAAGAAAATATATAAGAGACCAGTTTGGCCAACTCTCTTAAAAATGCAAAGCTTTGCCTCTGCTCATATTAGTGCCCAAGAGGCCCCATTCTGATTGTTTATGGAATTAATTATCTGATGGTTCAGTGTTCTGTATTAAATATTAAAATTTCTGTTAATAATATATATACCTTCTTCTGAGTCATCTCAGTTGTGCCCAAGCCTTTTACCAATAAATATCTGCAAGACAGGGATAGCTGCATCTCAAAAAAGTTGGTAGTGTCTTATTTGAGAGGTGGAACCAATGACTGCTCCTGATGCAAACAGGAAAGCTGCTTCAGAACCCTTTTTGCTTTAAACAGAGACTGGAGACTATTTGAACTATTTGATGCCTCTGTGCTGGTATATACATTCTGATTTTTAAGTAAATACTGTAAAAAAGGTTTGAGATATTTTATAGTATTCTTAATAAGTTCGGTATTTTTAGCAACTGTAAAAGGGTTGTGCAGGAGAGAGAGGCATAAAATGGACAAAAACTTACACAAAGGGGAGACAATTCTAACAGATCACTTTTCAGTTAACTACTCTGAAAAGACATTCTCATCTCTGTTTTTTTACATACCGATTTTCTGTAGATCCATTTTATTTGAAATCAAGGAAATATATTTTCATCAGATAAGAGTGCAAAATCAGGCCCATCTACATGTTAAAAGAAATAAAGTTCAAATACATTTGCAGACTACATCAGAAATTCTGGCACTCAGGTCCCTGTGGTAGGCTGAGCAGTCACACACTGGTAGTTTTTCTTGTTTCCAACTAGTAAAACACATTAAATCTTCTCTTAATGCTTTTCTTTTTTTCACCTGTGTCATTACTAAAGTTGCCACAGGGGTGTTCTGTGATCATGAGTGTAGGTCAGGTGCTCTAAGCAGTGGCTATGGTAAGTGCAGGTGGGGAAAAATACACTTTCACCTGAGACATGATCTCCCTTAGAGGAAAATTGGAGGGCCGTTGTGCTAAATCCTGTTAAATATTATGCAAGCATCTAAGAGGCAAACAGGGAGCACTGAAGGGAACTCATGGTGTACAGTCACTGCTCATACACAGATAACATGCTTTCAAGTCACATTTGTAGAGGGAGGCATCCTTACCACTTGGCCCTTGTGTGGATGGACACTCACTCAGCCCTTTGCAAACATAGGAAATAATGCTTAATTCCATTCCTCTATTCCTTCTGTCATTTCTGAGGCTGATATATCAAAGTAAGTAGTTGGTGCATTCTGTATTGGTTTGTCTTATTTAGAAAGATATGATTCTCTGGCTCAGAAGAGTCACTCCTGTACTCAAAAAATAATGGCTTTTTTCTATCCTTTCCCACGCTGTTTCTGGACAGAGTTGGGTTTTGCAGAAGACTGTGAGCATTTCAGGGTGAGAGGATGCAGCTTCTCCTTTGAGAAACAGTATGGTTGGCTTCTGGAGCACAAATAAATGAATATCCTCAGATTTTTAGGAAACCTGTATTCTTGCTTTTTTCCATTGTTTCTATTCAGCTGCTATTTGGTCAATCAGAAACACATCTGTGCTTGTTTAACACGTATTAGAGTTTTCTGAAAGCAATAGATGTGGAGTCTTAACAATGGAAATGATCTCTCTTGTGCAAGGTAAAATGAAACGGTAATTCAAAACCTTTCCTTGTTTTTGCAGGATGAGGCTGCTCCAGCTGACAAGCAGTACAAACAGGAGCCAGCCCAGGTCACTTACTCAACATCGGCCGTTTCCAGTACACAGGAGGTGTTGTACATCAATGGCAATGGGACCTACAGTTACCATAGTTACAGAGGGCTTGGAGGTGGGCTGCTAAATCTCAACGATGCTTCTAGCAGTGGTGAGTTTCCGTACAAAATGTGCCTGTGTGTATATGTGCACATGTGTATGTTTCCCCCTGCTGTACAGAAAGCCGGTCCAAGGGGTTCAATACCCATAGGCTATTACCAGATAATGAGCAGGAATACAATCCCGCAAACAGCTACTGCTGAGCAAAATACTTGCTCACGGCATGCTAGTCTCCTTTCAGTTTCAAGGGACTAATACACCATAGGGCGAGAGTGAACCTGAAGTCTCTAACAAAGCTGAGTAAAAAAATGCCAGGTTACATCTTCAGTCAATTTGCATTTTTGAGGACCTACCCTGTCATTATTGCCCTCACCTATACTGGTCACAAAATGAGGCCATTAGTATCTTTATGGCTGGAGTTTGAAAACACTGAACTCTATATTTTGTAACACAAATGAATTAGCCTAGATTTCTCACAGGTTTTCTCTAACTACTTTAATTCACTGCAGATAAGGATCTGGCATAGCAAGTGTTAAATGAGAAATCAGCATACCCTTCTATAAACTAAAACCGATGCAGGTAACTATGTGTCACCATGAGGTTGTATGCCACTGAAAAAAAACAGTGGTGTCATTTATTTACGCAACATTCCTTCCTACATTAGCAAGCTTTTGTAACAAACAAATGTAAGCAAATGCTATTGTTTCAGATAGTCCCCTGTGTTGATTTCATACAAATTTCAGAGCAAAGGAAAAGGTTTTCCCATTCTGGTAACAAGGGTATTGTCTGTCTGTCAGAGAAAAGTGATTACTTTGGAAACCTGAAGGTCTCTTGCCTGCAAAAATGGTATTTTAAGAATGTCTCAGAGGACAGAGAAATCCTTGTGGGTTTTGTCCTGGCTGATCCCTCTCTGGCTGAGGAGAGTGCTGCTTCAAGTACATGGGCTGACTCAGGCAAGATGGTATTTGTTCAGCTACAGCCTCTATATTCAATGTGCAAAGCAATTTTCAAAATGTGATCAGGGCTGCAAGTAGTTATTGGTATGTGGTGTCCCGGTGACCTTCAGTCATGTCTGCTTCCTCACACCCCACACCCAAAATCCTCGAAGGTCTGTGAACGATTTGCATTAAGTTTTCAAAATGCTTTAAAAAGGTAATATTTTCATTGTCAAAAGTGTTTGACTTAGAGTGAATGATGATTACAATTGTTTCCATATGCATGAAAAACATATGTGAGGTACTGAATATGATGTCTGACCAAATATTTTCATAAGAGTAAAAGAGGCTGTGGAAATTTGGTTTCTTGTGAAAATGCACAAGGACTTTACAATCATCTTTTACATTGTGGCCAGAGAAGATCTGAGCCAGTTCCCACTGCAAACAGTTGACATTTGCTCTTTCACCCAAGATTAAACTCCCCTTGTGTTATTTGTCAGCAGAAGCCATTAGAATTGTCCTGTTTTACATAATCTTAAACTGTGAAGAATCACAACTGTTTTGTGTACTTGTTCTTCCCTTCAAACCTCTTGTAATAGGATACATTTTCATAATTCCTATTTCTCTGTGAATTGTGGGATTTAGGCAAAAGTATTCTATGTCACTTCAGCATGCAATTTTTAAAAATATGAGGTACAAATTCAACATCATAAATTAGTGCTGATTTCTGATTAGAAGCAACATTTTCTTTGTACCTTTAACACAGAGTGCTCCAGTGTTTTTTCATAATTAAAGCTCAGAATGGGTTTTGAAGGACAAGCAGTGTTTATTAAGGAACTGTCAGATGATTCCCTGACACAGCCAGGGAACTGTGCAGCGCACTGCATTTCCCTGTGTAGCATTGCTGGGGTGAAGAGGCCAGTGGATGCTTACAGTTTGCATGCTGACATATCATAGAATCATATGCTCAAATATTTCTTCTTCCTTGCCTTTCCCTACTTGCACTGGAAAATCTTGTCTTTTTGTCCTCTTACTTTGTAAGACTAGTAAAACATTGCACATCTCCCAGTTGGTTATGCATAGTTGGAGGGTTCTGCAAAGGTGTCTGTCTTCTCCATGGGCATCCTACAGGATCCAAAGCACGTAAGTTCCATGAACTGAAAGTCTGTGTGCCAGCACTTGGAAACCAGTTGTTGATGCTAAAAATCTAGCTGGCTGCTGCTTTGTGACCCACCTGCTGCTTTAGGAAGATCATTAGCTAAGTTGTGGAAAGGCAAGTCTATCAATTTCTTAGCTTCACTGACATGAAAGCGAGCAGTAGCCAACCTAATTATCTCTTGGCTATTGAGGGTAAAGTGTTCTGGCTCCATTAGCTGGTTTCCCTTCAGGAGAAACGGGAGGACTCGGAGGCCAGTTCTTTGGGATCTGTCAGTCCTCTCTGATATGCTCATGGATATTTGCTTTTTCATTTGTAGACTAAGAGGAGTGCGTGGAGTTGCAGTTGAGAGGGGTAATGATTTCCCTCCTGACAGACCTCACAGGACAGTTGTTTGCAATTGTTACACTTTCAAGGACTCTTTTTTCCAAACATATGCAAGGCTGTTACAATGGTTAATGAGTTTCCTCTCTGGAGAACAGGATATTTGCTTGCAAGTTATTCTCGGGACCTAAGAAGTAATTTAAGGATGCATTTCCTTTTCAATTTAGTAACCCATCAAATGTTCTTGCAACATTTACAAATGTTCATCTAGTGTAAAAATATATGTACAGCTCAGTCAGGATGTGTGTATAAACAAATACAGTGTGGTTTTGTATATCTGCTAAAACAGAAAAAAGGAGAAGTTGCAAAACAACTCACTGCTCGAATACCTATTTCTGGACCTTTCCCCACAGTAATATAATGTGTCCAATTAGCTCTCCTATCTACTAGTCCAACTGATGCATGTATTTGTATGCTGTAACTCATTTAATTTGGTTATTTCCTCCCCTATAAAAGTCATCCTTACTCCGATCCCAGCCTGCCGACTTGGGTATCTGCTCACCTAACTGCTTGGTGGCTCTGGCTTAGGGACTTCTCTGTGCCTGCTGTTGCAGTGCTTCCCTCCTCAGCCTGTCCTTCTACATGGCTAATTACAAAACCATAATGAGCTTTTTACACAACTGCATGGGGCAAACTTTCATGCAACTTTTCAATATGAGCAAGCAGAATGCAACAGTTTGTACAGTGACTCCTTCTTTATTGTAGGCAGGAAAAAAACAGCAGAAAAGGCTTGGGCTTACAGCACCAAGGTCTATTTTCCCTTTGCTTTTAAACCCTTTAGGCCAAGCCAGCTTGGCTGGAAAGCTTCACCCCATCACCAAGCAATCTGTGGGTTGACAGAGCCTCTGTCAGCCTGTACATGGGCTGGGGAGAAGCCTTTGGGGATGTTGTCCTTGATTCTTGTAGGTGTAAGAAAAGGGATGCTCTTTGAGAATGGTGGATTTCCACGTTCTCTTTTTTAAGGCTAATGCAGTTCCTGCTACAGAACTGAACAGAGAATCTCAGAGGTGGGGTAGCCCAGTGGGTATAAACAAAATTTGCTTGCCAGCTCCTAGTCAGCCACAAAGGCTTCAGCTGGCTCCAATCCATCACACCTGGGCTGAGCCTGGAGGGATGCCCAGCTTGAGAGCAGGAGGGCGAGGACAGGAGACAGGCTGCTCTTTTGGGAGCAAAATCTCTTGGTGCTGGCAGAAGCTGTTGAAGTCCCTGCATGCTGCTGAGCCCCTCCTGACAGAGTGGGATTGCCCTGTCTCCCAACATGTTTCTGTCCAGTGGGTCGCTGTCTGCCCTCTCCTGATGACTGTCAGCTGTCAGAACTCTCTAAAGCCAGGGCGGGCTTGTCAGAGCTTTACTGTCCACAGCCACTTCATTTTCTGAGGTCTGTTTTCCCCAAGAGATGTGGAGAGTGTTTCTGCTGCCATTGCTGGAATTCCTGGAGTTGATTTGAGGCTGTTTCTTCTGCATCGTTGCCTGGTTTTCTAGGTAGAAATGTCAGTCGTTTCCTTTTGTGTGTGTGAAAAGAGAGGGTGTTTCAGACTCTATGCAGACTGGCCATGCAGGACATGCCCTTGTGTCATGGTAAGACAAAGCAGCTGTTGTGTCTCCATTTCTCTACACAGATCTGCAGCCTACCTCCACCACAGCTACAACTCAGCACTGCATCCCAGGCACCACAAACGTCCAGTCCCCTTCCAGCTCAGGTGAGTCCTTCTGTTGAATCTGAACATGTTCACACCACAAACAGATCCTGAGCCCTGGCAGACTTCTCTTTCAGCCTCCTCTCCTACAGGCGGGCCTGCAGACCAGGACAAATGGCCCCATGGTCCAGTTGGTAGCTGCTAGACCCCTGCCACACTGCTCACCTCTCCCTGCTACTGCCTTCCAGAGGTCCAGAAGGGCTGCACTCTCCCAGCTGTTCCCTGCTTTAGCCAAGTCTCTTACCCACATGCCAGTCAGCCTTCCTGGTCCTTTTGCCTCCTGGTCCTTTGGGTGGTGCAGACCTGCTAAAGATGGTGGGGTATCTGGGGGAAGCTCCTGGAGCTGATGCTGTTGAGCCCCAATGATCAGCATGGTTGTGCTGCTCTGGGGCAGGGAGAGGAGGGCCAAGCACTCTTGTCCACTTTGGCATGTGACAGTAGGGAGGGTGCCTCATTTCCACACCCTCAAATCTGGTGAAGCTGTAACCTTCTGTAAAATCTTGGCATTGGCATGATCAGTAGAGGCTTCTTGGCAGTAAACTAGGTTAAAAAAAATGCCCAGCTGAGAATATCCAGTATGTAGCTAATTCTTAAAAGTGCTGACTGGGTTACCCACAGCATGGCTGGCCATGATGTGTAGGGGATTTTTGCTGTGGTTGCTCTCTCCAGCTCTTCTTTACATGTCTACTCTTGCACAGATTTCTGTGCTCTCACTGCTACCCTGATGACATCAAAGTGGAGAAAGAGGTAAAAGACAAATCAGCTTGTCTCTAACACAGCTGGAGCGTGGGGCATGAGTAGACACAGAGCAAGAGTGATAGGGTTAGAAACCTGAGACAGTGTGTTAGCCCTGTTTAAAAAAGTCAAAATATGGGATTGGGAGAGGTTGAATGGTTTGACCTGTGCTGTGGCAAAGGTAGGAATTTCTCACTGGGAAATTGTGGCTGAATTCTATATTAAGATCATCCCCATGTTCCTGTTCCCCCTTCCTCTTCCTCGTCATCTTACTGGATACATGGCATGTGCAAGTATTAGTCTGCTCCCACCATAGGAATAGGGGTGGAATGTCTGCAGATATATTGGGCAGTATCCTACTTTCTACCTTTGCACAAAGCTCAGGAGACAGCCATTAAGGCAAGACAGGTGTATGCCACATAATTAATCTCCTGTGGTGGACAGGAAACATTACTGGATAACTTCACATAATCATTTCATCACAAACCAGTGTGTTTGCTGACTGGTGAAAATGCATGATGTTCAGTGGCTATAGGCATTTCTGTGTTTTCACATCTTTTTCCTCAGGCAACACAGCAGTTTTTTCTGCTAAGCTAGCTGAAGGTCTGTTTTCCAGAGGGAAAGGCATAGAAGGGAGAAAGAAGCTTAAAAGGTCCAATTCATTAGTCCCTTTTTCTTGATCGGAGATCTGGCTTTTGAAACAATAGTTTTAGGCACATCTGCTCTCTGAAGGCAGGAGGAAAAGAAACACTGACAGATGCATAATATCACAATAAAACATTCTTGCAGTAATAAATACATCTGATTTGGAAAAAGTAGCATATTTTGATAGTTGTTTATATTTAGTTTTATTGGAGTATATGAGTATCCAGTACACACTCACTTCTAAAGCTACTCATGGGGAAAAAAGGGACAGAGGGGAATAAGTGCAATAGAAAAGATACACAAGAGCGATTTCAAAGCATGGACAAATGTATTTTTCTATAAATAAGTGCCACTGCTTTTTACATCTTCACTGATGAAAAAGATTGCTTAACCATTGTTAAAATGTAGAAGCATGTGCTTAAGCACATATTTTAAAAAATAATTTTGTTATTTTAAAATATCATCTGCAATAGTTATAACCATTTTGAAAGTCATTGACACATATATTATTCTTTCAGTAGTTGTTAATTATAAGATTGGTAGCTGCCCAGTGACAGCATACAATTCTTAAGGGATTTTTGCTGAGACAGTTGACAGTGTCTAAGCAATCAGTAACAGCACATCTACATCTGACCCATATTTTGGAATTTGATATAAATCATGTTGCTAATGAGTAGAGCATGAGGCAATAACTATTTCCATTTAAGTCTTGCAATTTACAGAAAAGCCATTTGTCCAGCAGTGTATTTAATGGCAGATATTCCTAGCAGCTAATTTGATAAATGATTGTCTAGCACGTGAAGAGTGGGTTTTCAGCGTTCTCATATTCAGCTGGATGTGGTTCCAACAAGAACAGTTCCACCTCGTAGAGGAAATTAGGTCTATGTAACTGGACTGAGGTGGTAAATAGAAAAATATTCTTGTGTTAAAGTGTAAGTCAGTCAGGTGTCCTCAGCAAGAGGCAGACGAACGACACTTCTGTCTTCTGAAAGAGTATAAAAGAAAGGATCTGTCCCAGCAATTTGTTTAACCCACTGCTTAAGAGAATGTTGTGCTGTTATAAAAACATGGGAGGTGACAATTGTGAGTTATAATAGTACACACCAAGAGAAATACCTAGTCAAGATTTTTAATTGTTCCGAAGTACTCCAGGATAGGAAGCAGTATGCTAAAATGTGCAGTGTCACCTTGGAGGAACCTGACACTGCAAAATTAATTGCAAAAATACTCAAATTTTCCTCTATATGAGGATGCACTTGTTCCTGTGAAGACTGGCAACTTAATAAATAATACTAAATACACTAAGGAAATAGTTCTATTTAAAGTTAGCGTAGTTATTAAAAAAAATCATGGTGAAGCTGTTCAGCTTTCTCCAGATTTAGTCATCTGTAGTAATGGCTTCTGGGGACAGCGGTACACGAAGCTTAACCAGCTATTTAAAGCCTTGAGAATATCTGTGATTTATTTGTCTGGTTAAAGAAATGCGGTGGATATTTATAAGTAAGATTTAGGTTCCTGTGCTTCAGTAGCTGATTTGCATAAAATCACAGAGGAAAAATCTACACGATAAGATAAAGATGCATTTATTTCTTATTTTCTGAACGACCAGGTATGATAAGGAAGCTACAGATAAGTTATAGCCTTTTTAGCATATAGCAGCCTGGACAAATTTTAAGAATCAATAATACTGTCAGTGAGTGTCTATCATAGCTATTAAAAGTGGAGACTAATATAATACATCGTGGAGCTAGTCTCTGAGCGAGGTATTCTTCCAGATAAAAAACTTTGGCTGTCATAGGCAAGCTTTGGAGGTGAGGTTATGTATGTCACATAACATAATTAAAAGAACTAAAATCCTTATCCCCACATCAGGTGTGGCTTGTTCTCTTTCTGTTCAGCTCGCTGGCAGCACATGCAGCTTCCCTTCCTGAAAAGGCACAAGCATACTCGCTGTCCTAAACTACAGACATGAACACTTTCTGTGTTTGTGTATTTCTTTGCTTTTTTGCTCAGGAGGCTTTTCTTTGAGGGCAAGGAAGACAGCACTGTGACTTAAGTAGAAGGAAGAAGTTTGGGAAGTGAAGCAAAATCTTATTTTCCTAGTATATAGAGTTTTTTTAAAAAAATTGAGTAGTTTGAAGTAGCTGGGGTAAGTTAAAATCCAGTATTTCTAATTTCCTTTGTATCCAAGGGCTCTGTATATAACGCAAGTCCCCCAGACCAAGAGGATTTCTGGGTCCTGATGGTTTCTTGTGTAATGCAGACTGCAGATTTGCACTTGCATGGAACTTTATTTCCAGTTCCTTCAGTATTTCAAAATTATATATCCTGAAGCGTTAAAAAAACTTCCCTCATGATAGTTAATCTGGACATATAGGAGTACAGGGCCAGATCTTTAGTTTGTGTAAATCACTGTGACCCTATGGACTTGTGAGGAGTTACACTGATTTATGCTCGCTGGACATCTGTTCTCCTAGTTTTCCTTTCAGAGCAGTGCTTTTAATTTGTTTTTAC
Source organism: Falco biarmicus (assembly GCF_023638135.1). NCBI lineage: Eukaryota > Metazoa > Chordata > Aves > Falconiformes > Falconidae > Falco > Falco biarmicus. The sequence goes on from NC_079290.1 coordinate 51,958,455, forward strand.
TCATCGTTTTTTGTAAGGGAAACCTCAGAGGTGTGAGCAAGCGCATTTCTATGTATTTTCTACTTATGAGTGAAATAAACTTAGTATCTTATTCAGTCACTTAAAAATCTGGATTACCAATGAGAAAACCCCTTCAGTTTTATTGCAGAAAAAGATGTGCTCTGCCACAGAAGCTCTGTTATGCTATATATTGTGTGTGTGGTTTTGGCTGTCACATGAATGAGAGTCAAGGAAAGAACATAAAAGTTAAAGTAGGTTCATATGGAGCACAATGCCCTCAATATGTCAGTGGTAGCTTTTTCACTACTGACCCAATAAATACAGAAGTCTTTAATGGCTTCTTACAACCATTCAGTCCAGCTGGCTTTATGATTTGTATACCCTCCTTCTCTGTGCTGGGTTAAGATTTTACTTAGAAATATCCTCTGAGCTTCTTCACACTGTGATCGTTTCCCTGCAGCGTGCAGTCACACTGAAACAAATTCACTGAGCTAATTGTCCTTTATTTATCCTTTGTACGCTGGAAGTTACTTAAAAGTCAGTTCATTTATGCCAGTGTAAAGCTGGATAATACAGTTGTAAGGCTAAGTGCTGTCATGCTAGTTGCATAGTAGGAAGTAAGATGTAATAGGACCCTTTCTGTTCAAGTAGTTTCTTTTCATAGTCCCAGCTCTGCCTTCATTCACGCAAGGGGAGATTTTCATTAACTTCAGTGTGGGGACATGGCGATCTCCACGTTCTTTGTGGTCTCAGTTGTATCTCTGCATAAGCATAAAAGAAAGACAAATAAATAAGGTTTATGACCAGATCTTCAGCTTCTGAAAATCAGTACATCTCTTTCCATTAGTGCTTAAGATAATGAGTCTGGGTTTGAATCTTGTGATTCTGGTGGGATTATTTAAGAGAACATCTAAAGTATGAATTGGTGTGTTTTGTATTCCAAAATTTAATATGCTAAATTAAAATTATTCCACTCTCTTTAGGAAGCGAGGGCCATCCAGTGAGCCAATGCTGAGATAGCCTTGGCATTGACATACATTGTCCAGATGAAAGTGAAAGGTGACATTTTTCTCATAGGAAAGCAAGATACATTGACTTGGGTAACTTGATCCCAATTTCCAGGAGAGTATTAAGATTAAGATCAGGCTAGTCTGATCTTCTGCCTTCCAGAAGTACAGATTTACTACAGGCCACCTGATCAGGAAGAGGAACTCAGTGAGGCCTTTCCAGACAGTTGGAGGTAGCCTCACGATCACAGGCCCTGGTTCTCACTGGAGACTTCAACCACCCTGATACCTGCTGAAAAAACAACACAGCTAGGCACGCATGGTCCAGGAGGTTCCTGCAGAGCATTGGTGCAACTTTTTGACACAGGTGGTAGAGGAGCCACCAAAGCGAGGTGTGCTGCTGGACCTTGTACTGACAAAGCAGGACTGGCTGGGGATGTGAAGGTTGGGGGCAGCCTTGGTGGAATTCAGGATCCTGAATGGAGGAAGCATGGCAATAAGTAGGATTGCAACCCTGGAATTCAGGAGAGCTAACTTTGGCTTCTTCAAGGACCTATTTAGAGGAATTGTATGGGTTAGGGCTCTAGAAGGTAGAGGGGTCCAAGAGAGCTGGCTAACATTCAAGCATCGCTTCCTCCAAGCTCAAGATAGGTGCACCTCTATGAGTAAGAAATCAAACAGAGAGGGCAGAGTACCTGCATGGATGAGCAAGGAGCTTCTGGTAAAACTCGGAAGAAGGAAGTTTACAGAATGTGGAAAAAGGGACAGGCTGCTTGGGAGGAATACAGGAATGTTGTCAGAACATGCAGAGATGCGATGGGGAAGGCTAATATCCATCTGGAATTAAATCTGGTGGGGGGTGTCAAGGACAACAAGAAGGGCTTCTTCAAGTACATCAGTAGAAGAAGGATGACTAGGGAAAATGTGGGTCCACTGCTGAATGAGGTGGGTGCCTTGGTGACGAAGAATACAGAGAAGGTCGAGTTACTGAATGCTTTCTTTGCTTCGGTCTTTATATCAAGGCTACCCCTCAGGAATTCAGACTCTGGAGGCAAAAGAGAAAGTCTGGAGAAAGGAAGGCTATCCCTTGGTTGAAGAGGATGAGGTTAGGGATCACTTAAGCAAACCTGACACCCACAGATCCATGGACCCCCAATGGGATGCACCCCTGAGTGCTGAGGGAGCTGGCAGATGTTACTGCTGAGCAGCTCTCCATCAACTTTGAAAGGTCATGGAGGACAGGAGAGTTACCTGAGGACTCAAGGAAAGCCAATGTCACCCCAGTCTTCAAAAAGGGCAAGAAGGACCCAGGAAACCACAGGCCAGTCAGCCTCACCTCCATCCCTGGAAAGGTCATGGAACAGCACATCCTTGCTGTCATCTCTAAGCATGTGGAGGAAAAGAAAGTTGTCAGGAGTAGTCAACATGGATTTGCCAAGGGTAAATCATGCCTGACCAACCTAACAGCCTTCTGTGATGGAATGGCTGGCTGGGTAGATGAGGGGACAGCAGTGGGTGTTGTCTGCCTTGACCTCAGCAAGGCTTTTGACACTGTCTCCCCTCATAGGTGAACTCAGGCAGTGTGGTTTAGATGGGTGGACAGTGGGGTGGGTTGAGAACTGGCTGAATGGCAGAGCTCAGAGGGCTGTGATCAGCCGCACAGAGTCTAGCTGGAGGCCTGTAGCTGGCGGTGTGCCCCAGGGGTCAGTGCTGGGTCCAGTCCTGTTCAGCTTATTCATCAGTGACCTGGATGAAGGGACAGTGTGCCCTCAGCAAGGTTGCTGATGATACAAAACTGGGAGGAGTGGCTGATACCCCAGGAGGCTGCGCTGCCATTCAGCGAGGCCTGGACATGCTGGAGAGCTGGGCAGAGAGGAACCTCATGAAGTAAGTGTGAGGTCCTGCACCTGGGGAGGAACAACCCCACGCACCAGTACAGGCTGGGGGTGACCTGCTGGGAGGCAGCTCTGTGGAGAAGGACCTGGGAGTCCTGGTGGACAGCAAGCTGGCCATGAGCCAGCAGTGTGCCCTGGTGGCCAAGAGGGCCAATGGGATCCTGGGGTGCATCAGGAGAAGCGTGGCCAGCAGGTGGAAGGAGGTTGTCCTCCCCCTCTGCTCTGCCCTGGTGAGGCCATGTCTGGAGTGCTGTGTCCAGTTCTGGGCTCCCCAGTTCAGGAGAGACAGGGAACAACTAGAGAGGGATACAAAGATGGTTAGGGTACTGGAGCATCTCCCTTGTGAGGAAAGGCTGAGGGAGCTGGGGCTGTTCAGCCTGGAGAGGAGAAGACTGAGAGGGGGCCTTATCAATGTCTGCAAATATTTTAAGGGTGAGTGTCAAGAGGACGGGGCCAGGCTCTTTTCAGTGGTGCCCAGCGACAGGACAAGGGGCAACAGGCACGAACTGCAGCACAGGCAGCTCCATCTGAGTATGCTCTTTACTTTGGGGTTGGCAGAGCCCTGGCACAGGCTGCCCAGGGAGGCTGTGGAGTCTCCTTCCCTGGACACATTCAAAATGCACCAGGGTGTGACTCTGTGCAACCTGCTCTAGGAGAACCTACCTTAGCAGGGGGTTGCACTAGATGACTTCCAGAGATGCCTTCCAAACCTGACCATTCTGTGATTTGCTACACTGTCAAAATGAATGAATAATGTTCTTCCAGATTTGCACGTAATAAACTGCTTGATAAGTATACTTGTCATCTGTGTTCTAGTGTGTCTAAAAAAAGTCCTCAGTCCAATTCTACCTGTCCAGATTACGCTCCAGGAAGAAACATCTCATCAAAGCACCATACATCTTAGCTGATTAATAACTATGGCCAAATGACCAGGGAAATTCCACACAAAGCCAAACTTAATGATGGCAGATGGTTTTGCTGATCATGGTAACATGCAGACCACCCTCAGGAATGCTGTCTTCTGCATGCAGCATACATGGTCTCGAGAATATTCTTTGATGAAAAGTGCTAAGCATATTGCTGTAAGCCAAGGCAACATAGTGATTGCTGCAGATTCTCTATTCAGTGTTCAGGCCTCACAAGATCCTTGCAGTATATTGCCAGCTGTATGCAGCCCCCACAGATGATAGTGAATTCCTCAATGTAGCAGCCAGATTGTCACAGCCTAATCTCATTCATGACTAGCTATTTATGCAAGTGATTACATGGTATCAGGGCTAGTCAAGTGAATGACTATTTATCTACATCTGTAAGGGATTCACAATCTGGCCACATGCTGATTTAAGCATAAAATGCGAAAATAGATATCTAGAGAACATAAGTTTTCTATTCTTTGATAAAAACTGCAAATGTGCAGAATGCCATGAAGCCTACGATGGCAGCTGGAGCTGGGGGAGGCACAGATGAATCTTCTGCCTGCTCACCAGGATCAGATCCCAGGGCAGTGTTGGGGTGCAGGTGGCTTACACTGTATGGATACGCCCTAGAGGGTGATTTTCTACTGGCGGTGGAGTTGCCCCTCATGTAGTGTAAATAGAACTTGAAGGGTGTCTTTCATATATAAATATAAATCACTGTGGTTCCTGGCAGGGCAACTGGTAACTGAACAGTTATTGCTTGTTTCTGCTACTTCTCATTGGCACTCAGCTGAGAGCAGATTTTATTACTCTGCATTTGTGGCTGCAGACCTGTGAAAGGTCTCTTGCCGCAGATCTGAAGCTTCTTTTCTTTTCTTTTGTTACCTGCAGGTCCAACAGATCTCAGTATGAAGAGGCAGTTAGCAACCAGCTCTGGATCCTCCAGTAGTTCAAGCTCTAGACCCCAGCTGAGTCCAACTGAAATAAATGCAGTGAGGCAGCTTGTGGCAGGGTATCGAGAATCAGCCGCGTTTTTATTGCGTTCTGCAGATGAACTGGAAAACCTTATTTTGCAGCAGAACTGAGTCATGTAACCTTCACACTGGCCTGGTCTTATCTCAGAGTTTCCACTAATGACATTTTGATTTCCCAGAGCACACACTTCAGTTACTGCACAGTCTTTTAGGAGAGTTAATTACCATAATGCCACACTGTTCTTGATCCATAAAGTGATGTGTTAAGGTGCTTCAAGTGAACTTCGACCTCTGGTATTTCCGAGGTACTTTACTGTGTCCAGCCTATTGCTTTTGTTTTAGTGTGTCAGCATAAATATCGAAAAAGTGGCTAGAAATTAACTCGTTCTAACAAGTGGAGGAAACAGAAGATGCTGTGATGGTTTTAAAAAAAATGGTTCAAGATCCAAGTGCAATATTAGTGGAATGTGATACTGACTCATTGGACTTAAAGCTGCAGTATATGGCAAAACGTTGCCAAATGTCCTGTTGCTACAGGGCACAATTACAATTAAAAGGATCTTGTATTTTAAAAAAATGTAATTTTTATAAAAAAACAAAACAAAAGATTTTTGTTTTCATTCAAGATTTTTCATTGTTACTTTGGTAAACTTTTTCACTTGTCCTGAAAATGTTTTGAGGAGGTATTTTAAGTCCCCCCTTCCTCTCTTGAACCCCTGACTGTGCCCTTCTCCCCAACTTCATATTCTTTCTACAACGAGTAACTCTTGATGCTGGATAATTCTTCCCCCATGTACTGTAAATTGTCATGTATGGAATACTTTCCAAAGGAAGCATGCATTTCCTGCATTCATACCATTCTCAGCTCCATTCTGTAATATATTGCAGCTTTATTAGCAATTAATAAAGAGTTGAGGGTTTTTTAAAAAAGACATATCATTGAGAAAAAAAAAAAGATAAAATTGATTTCTTATGGTGAGCTCATCTAACTCCATGATCACTGCTGCTGTCCTATACAAGTCCCTCTAGTTGTGATTGGATGTAGATGATGAATGTTAAGAGGTTGCAAGTGACAATCTGAAAATTTGCACTCTTGTGTGTATTTATTTTTTGTTTCCTTAATTTAAACAAAATTCTTACCGAGGAGGTAATTGACACTTCTGGTATGATTTGTATAATTCCCAGGCCTAGCTAAAACCTGTACAAAACTGTAAATGGATGCAGCTGCAACTATAATAAAACACTTCTCTCCCCTTCCCCACTCTTCCCAACCCCTCTATTTCTTATTTTATAATATTGATTACACATTAATGGTGTTTTCTTTGTGCACTACAGCAGGCTTATTTTTAAGTATATAGAAAAAAAGTACTTTAGTTTATGCTTACTGTACTATCTGTTCTGTTGTTTAGCTTTTGTTGAATAACAAGTTTCTTGTGCATTCCTAAATTTGCCTTATTTCATGTACAAAATTTTATGTAATTCTGTTTTTGACAATGAGTTTAAGGCATCAGTGATATTTTATATCTACTTGTTACATATAGTTTTCCAAGTAATGACTGTGATTGTGACCAAGTAATGTGCACTTTTTCTTGTAACTGTGGACATTGCTATGCTTTTTTTTCTCTAGTGTTTCTAGAATTACTGTTGCTTACAATTATGTAAAAGAAAAAGAACTTTTGTGATACTGTTGGTGAATATTAATGTGAAAAAGCCTATGAAATATGAGTATTTTGGAGGTACATAGATACACAAACATCTCTAAGTTGTGGACTGATGTTCACATATTTAAATGAGAATTCAAAACCTGAGGGCTGGAATCATTTCCTCTGTTTTGTTTGGGTTAATAAACAGATTTCTGTGTTTAAATACATGATTGTGAAACATTATAACATTTACATTTACATAGCATTTAAAGCTATAAATCTTACTGTCTTTAAACAGGAAAAAGGGCCTTCCAGTCCAATTCATGCAGACACCCAAACCTAATTTCTCAAAATTATCAAGTAAATCCAGTAGGCCAATCTAGCTGGAGCTTTGTATTAATGAAGCATTTCCTCAATAAGAGCAGAAGTGGGTGGTCCATAAATCATGAGATCCGATTCACTAGCATGTTATAATTTTAAGTTGGCTGGAGGCCACCATTTTGCCACTTTATTTTTAAAAATCTATTGGATGTCTTTTTAAAGTCACTTATTCCTGGATATGAGAATATCTTTGCAAATCCTTACTAGCTGCTACCCATCACTTGAGAGGTGCATTTGCTCCTAACATCTTCTCACCATGCTTCTGAAACCCTATGGCTTGTCTCTACCACAGGTGTGTGGTTGCCTCAGCATTTGTCTCACCAGGCATTCAAAAGCCTTAGAAATCAAGTGCCTTTTTCCTCTCTTCCACTTTCAAGTGTCTACAGCACCTTCTGTCTGTGCATGCCAAGAGGGGATGAAGCAGGTACCTTGTGCCAGGTCACTACCTTGGCCTCATCAGAAGAAGAAGTCTGGCATACATCTTCCACAGAGAAGTAGTGACAACTATGCCTACATTTCAAAGTTTCCTTAGTCCTGTTGTCCAGGACACTGTGCTACAAAGTGCCAGCTAAGCAGCAACCAGCAGTTTGTCCAAGAGGCTGTTTGTCAGCCGGGAATCTTCTCAGCTGGGCAGCCTCGCTGCTTTTCAAGCTGTCTTGCTAAATGCAGGTAAGGTCAGGAGGCTAGAGGATGAGGCGGTAAGAGATTAACTTCTGTGTTCTACCTTCTGACTCCTCTTTTCTCTCCCTCAATTGCTTCTTCTCTTGAAAGAGAAGTAGGGAAGTTGGGGTTCACCATATGACCTTCAAGGCCTATGGCTGATCTCCCCTTTTCCCTGCTCCCCCCCCAGCCTACTTTGATAGTTGTCCAAGTATATCTCCTACAGCACACACAACCTGTTCTTCTGGCTACCTTCTCTGAAATATTTAGGGCCATCTTCAACTGTAGGAGCGATTAACATCCCTCTCTAAAGGCTCAGACCGGTACTTCGCTTTCAGTCCTCAAATGGTTTATCTGTGCCAAATTTCAGGAGGCTGATGGGGTTTTTACTCTATAGCTGTTTCCACCTCTTAAGTACTGGGTTTATTCATCTCTTCTTTGCAACAGCCATCGATTCAACTACAGTTTTAACTTCCTCTGCTTCTAAGAGGGTACTGAAATTTGGACCCATCCTGTGAAGGAGGGATCATAAATCTCGGTCCACTTCTATGTGAGAAAATCTACATCCAAGCACTGCAATTAAATTTGCACTCTTGGATCTAATGTATGTCCCAGAGCCACCTACTCTCTGCTGGCTTTGAACCTCCTAGAGGAGTAAAGGTGCAGGTGGAGAAGATACTACTCCAGCTATAGACCGAGTCAAGTATCCAGAAATAACTTCAGCGTTATTTCTTTCTCTTTTCCCTATCTTCTGTAATCAATGGCGTGTCACCTTAGCTGTTAGGATTTATTTTTTTTTTAATATTGCTGTTAGGATAAGGCCAGTCCCTTCCAGCTTGGGCATTCGCCTGAGTATGGCTGCTTGAGGCTGCCTTCAGAAAAGCATTATCCTTATATCTAATATCTTTATTAACTAGTACTTCAAGTTAATGGATGCCTCACTACAGAACCCTATCAGTGCAGACTGGCAGGTGCTGGTCTTGAGACAGCCTCATGTCTTCCCAACTGTTCTGGAGTTTCCTTGGAAGTGGTCCTGTAAGACCTTCAGTTTTCATGGGGTTTCTGGAAAGGGAGGGATGGTGGGAGAGTATCATGTAATGTCCCTAAATTCCCATGCAGAATTAAGTACCAAACATTATCATGGTCTCAGTGGGTTGAGTCTCTTTAGGCTTACTTCCACACTGGGAAGATGTCATTTACCCATTCTTCTCTCCTCTCTCCCTGATTTCCAGGGTAGTTTTCATTGGTAGGAGAAGCAACTGTGGGTAATATCTATAGATGCAACCTCACATTGTGGGAGTGGACAAGCTGACCAGCTTAGCAACTAACCAGATTTGTTTACTGCTTTTGATGTCAGCTGGGAAACTGGACTCAGAACACATGAAAAGAGATCTGGAGCCTAAAGTTTCTATCCAGATTGGCACCTTGCTGCCTGCCACCAGAGAACACCAACATATCAGCCATGATGAGTATCAAAAGCTACAGAAAGACAATGCATAAGTAAGCAAGAATTTGTCAATTCAAAAGCTGCCCATCCTGTGTGGAGAATGAGTTTTCTGGATGAGGAAAAGCAGATGAATATGTACATGAACATAACTATAAAACTAATTGGAAAACAGAGTCAACCTGAAGGGACTGGATGTTCCTGCTGCAATGACCCGAGTCCCTGCTGAATACAGTTTAAATGGAGGTAAGTTTTGTTGGTAAAACTCCATTAAATAAGGAACAATTTCATTTCTGTCCAGTTCCTAGCACTGTGTTAAAAAAATCCCATAAATTTTTTAAAACCTCTCTGAATTTCTCTTTGAGTGGCTTGTGAGGCATTCATAAGGAAGCTGTGTTTTTCTATATAAAGAAAAGCTGATCTTAGTAGATCATGGAGTCAGGATGATCTAGCCCTAACTCCAACCACTATTGAAAAAGTTACCAGCACATGAAAAAGAATTGTAAAATAAAGGCAGAAATCAAGCAATGCCACACAGATAGTTGCAAGAGTAAGCATGTAAGAATCTAAAATGGCTGTACTGGACAAGACTGTTCACAGCCATCTATTCTGTTGCTGGTAATAAATAAAACAGATAAAGATGTAGCAGATAGAGCAGACCAGAAGGACAGAACAAGCATATAGCAATGCTCTCTAAATAGACATCCATGGTCTACGACAGTTTGAGGCTGCAGTGGGTTGCCCCTGGCTGGCAACTAACCCCACGCCGTCACTCGCTCACTCCCCACAGCAGCACAGAGGGAGAATCGGAAGGCAAAAGCGAGGGGGGAAAAGTGGGTCAAGTTTAATAAATGAAGACTGATAAAAGAAAAAGCGATGCAAAGGCAATCAGTCACCACCTCCCACCAGCAGACTGATGCCCAGCCGGTCCCCGAGCAATGGCTACTTTGGACACACACCCCACCCCAACTGCCCCCCATGTTTTTTTGCCAAGAATGACATCGTATGGTACGGTATGTCATAAAAAAAGAGCAGGCACAAAAGGCAAATGAGTAGCTTGAGGCCATGCCATCTGTGAATGCCCAAGCCAGGTGTGCTGACTCCTTTCCAGTGTCATGCCCCAGTAAAGCACACTCCAGATGTGCCAAGTGCAGCACATAAAGTCCAAAATTCAGATTCTATTTTTCTGCTAAGCTGTCCTCTGGACTGGATCAAATGTTGAGGAAGAGCTTGTAGAAATGTTTTTTTCACTCTAACCCAAATAACCTGCTTAAATCTCTTTTTCACCACTGAAAAAAAGAGCACAAAGGAGCTGGAAAGGCTGTAAAATTAATAACTGCTTTATGAATAGAAACTTTAATTTGTGCCACCTAATTCAGTTAATTTCTCCAAGTGTGGAGTAAGATATTTTATGCAAAGTTTTTTTGTTCCCATTTCTAATAATGCCTGGAAACACAATGGGAAAGAGTTCTAATTATTGTGACTATAAATTTAAAATTTGTTTTGTAAGTACACCTTTGCCATAGTATGCCAACTATAGAATTACAGTGTAAGGAGAGCTGGGAGAGGGATCTGGGCTACCAATTGCACGTAGATAGGATTGTCCTCTTTTTCCCTGAGAGTCTAGGCAACCGTCAACTCAGGAGGGGGGGTTGATCACAGTAGCTAATTAGAAGAAACAGTGTTGCTGAATTTTCAAGGTTTTCTAGTAAATAATTTTAATTTGGGTTTCTCCTAATGCTCCCCTGGAAACGTAAATCAGATAATTTTTCCCACAAGGCTGCTGTTTTGTTATTGTACGGTTGCTAATCAGTTCTTAGTGCCGGTTTGTTTTTTATACTCAGTCACAACACAGTGAAGCACTCATAGGAGGAAAAGCACTGAGAAAACCTGGAAAAATAGAAAGGATAACTATTATTAATTTTTCAAGCATGTCTGTTTAACTATTTTAAATTATTTTTATTTGTGGTTGCAAACCCAGAGTGCCTTAGCAACACAAGCTTGACCTATTTATTTCCTCTCATATTCTGTTGCAGGGAGGGAAGGATTTGCTATGTGGAGGAATAGCTTCTAGCTGAAAAAAGCTTTTACTGCCCTAGCCAGCAGACAGCCTTAACCAGCATCCATTTGCTGCCCCTGATATTTGAAAATTAAAAGCTACAAGGCATGCTTAACTTGCAAATCTGTTCTCTAATAATTAGAAGCACAGACTAAATAATTTTAATGTCTTTGTCCAGTGTTTTTTTTTCTTTTCAATGCAAACATTAAATTATAAAGAAAAACAAAAAATAAAATTGCATTTTTAATATAAATCTTTAACATCCACCATACAGTTGAGGTCCACATTGAGAAGACTTTAATAGTCTCAGTGCAAAAGTAAAAAATCATACAATTGCTCTTTTGTACATAATTGTTATTAGTGTTTGTTTGTAGTATATGGATTCCAGATTTCTTCTGCTGTGCAGGGAAATCTCCACAGTAGAAATCCACACTCTTCTTTGGACTAGGTTGTCAAAGAAGGCAGCACACCCTGTCTATTCTCCCTGCCAAGTTCTTTGTCACTCTGTTACCTTACAAACATCACTGATGAAGGGCTTGGGATCACACTCAGTTAAAAAACTACCACATGGTTAATGAGTAAGGTTTGGTGGTTTAAACACCAAATAATTTAGAACCTGGTAGAATCTGCACGGGACGGTTTGGGTTGGAGGGGAACTTCAAAGATTATCTAGTCCCACCCTTCTCCCATGAGCTTTCACTAAATCAGGCTGCTCAAAGCCCCATCCAGTGCTGACCTTGAACACTTCCAGGGATGAAGCATCCACAGCTTCTTGGGGTAACCTGTTCCAGTGTCTCACCGACTGCATTGTAAAAAATCTCTTCCTTATATCTTGTCTAAATTTACCCTCTTTTGGTTTAAAACCATTGTCCCTTGTCCTGTCACTACAGACCTTGGTAAAAAGCCGCTATCTTCCTTACATATTGAAAGGCTGCATTAAAGTTTCCCCAGAGCCTCCTCCAGGCTGAACAACTCCAACTCTCTCAGCCTGTCTTCATAGGAGAGGTGTTCTATCCCTCTGATCATTTTTGTGGCCCTCCTCTGGACCCGCTCCAACAGGTCTGACTTTCCTGAGGACTTTGCTGAGGACTCCAGAGCTGGACGCAGCACTCCAGGTGGGGTCTCATGAGAGCAAAGGGGAAGAATCACCTCCCTTGACCTGCTGGCCATACTTTTTTTTATGGAGCCCAGGATATGATTAGCTTTCTGGCCTGCAAGTGTACATTGCTGGCTAACATCCAATTTTTTATCCATCAGTATCAAGTCCTTCTCCACTCTCAATCCATTCATCCCCCAGTCTATACTGATACTGAGGATTGCCCCAACCCAGGTGCAGGACCTTGCGCTTGACATTCTTCAACTTCATGACATTCACACTGGTCCACTCCTCAGGACTGTCAAGGTCCCCCTGGGTGGTATCCCAGAGGTATCTTGACCCATTACTACAGTATACATAGGAGTAGGCTATTAAGATCACTTTATGATGCTATAGAAAAGCTCTCATTCCCAATATCCTGTTGGCTGGTTGTTGCCTTCCCAATATTTCTGGGTGGAAGCTTTTCTGGAAAATCTCTGTGAAATTGTATAGTTGAGCTATTGCGGGCAGTTTGGTGATGTTTCAGTGGTACTTTAGAAAACCTTCCAGTAGCAGTTTCCTGTATCACTGTCACTTCAGACTGGTATTTTAGAACCTGAAAGAGAATTCCATTGTCAAGAAATTGAGAGAGAAATGTGGTTATTAGCTGTCACTAGATGGTACATTTTTATGACGTGAAGAAGTGAAAATTAATCTTTTTTTTGGCTTAAAAAAGGGCCATCTGCCCATGCCAGTCACTGTTAAAGGCCACTTTCTTCTGTAGGGGAGGCTGAGAATACTAACAGGGATACTGATTTTTTATTAGCCTTCTACTGCTCCCCACCAATAAGGGGATGTCGTTGTTATGGTAATATAGTGTGAATGACACAATACAATGAAAGAAATCAGTAGGCCTTAGGTGCCCTGACGAGCACCAAGCCCTGAAATGACTCTGCAAGGTCAAGACAACTCAACGCACCTTCAGTGGGCACAGCATACTCTCCTTTGTCAACATTTTGTTCATTAAATTTATATTAGCGAACTAGTAGAAAGACTTACCTACAGTTCAAATGTTGCAGATCCTGTTGCAGGCTGTGAATAGCAGCTATCAGGGCCACTTGAATGGGAAAAGGGATGGCACTTGTTGAACAGAGCACAGCTCTCAGGCTAAGAGCTTAGAAAATCCTTTATGAAAATGAGAAACGCTTGCATAAGCTTTACGCAGTTCAGACTTTGACAAACCTCAGGAACACAGTGCCCTTATGACAAGGTGCAATTTCAGCTGTATCTGCAACTGAAACAGTAAGAAAGGTATTCAGCAAAAACAATCACATCATTTACCTGGATGAAGTGCAGAGCTGATGTCGTGGTTTAACTTGGCAGGCAGCTAAACACCACACAGCTGTATGCTCACTCCCCCACCTCCAGTGCAATAGGGAAGAGAATTGGGGGGGAAAAAATGTAAAATCTGTGGGTTGAGATATAGACAGTTTAATAGGACAGAAAAGGAAGGGAAAATAATAATAATAGTACTGATAAAATAATCAGAATATACAAAACAAGTGATGCACAATGCAATTGCTCACTACCCACCAGCTGATGCCCAGCCAGTCCCTAAGCAGCAGCCCCCAGACAGCTTTCCACCTCGTTTATACACTGATCATGATGCCATATGGTCTGGGACATCCCTCTGGCCAGTTGGGGTCAGCTGTCCCGGCTGTGTCCCCTCCCAGCTTCTGTGCCCCGCAGACTGCGCACTGGTGGGGTGGGGTGAGAAGCTGAAGAGTCCTTGACCACTGCTTAGCAACAACTAAACCATCGGTGTGTTATCAACATTATTCACATCCCAAATCCAAAACACAGCACTGCACCAGCTACTGGGAAGAAAACTAATTCTGTCCCAGCCAAAACCAGGACAGCTGATGACACGTTTCACATTATAACAGCTCTTCCAGTGATCACAGCTGAGCTGAGAGTCCTGTACCAAATACTCTGACTGTACATTGCTTTCTAGCGAGCTGAAAGCTTGAAAGCTCTAAGATGAAGGTAAAAAGCTCTTTCATTACTGACTGATTCTCCTCCAATTCAAAAAAAGAAGGCAAGGATTTGATTTTGGTGCCAGAGACTGTCTGATGACCTGCTAGCTAATTTGCTAATATTCACATGTAAAAGCTAGTTGCTGAGTAGTAGGCTCTGTGTGAACACTAATGAATGGCAAACGCCGCTCTGAAGCGGTCGTTATTCCTGACAAGCAGGTACACTGTGGTAGCTTCTTCTCTTGGATATTTCACTGTTGTCTGTTGTTTTATGTGAGAACATTGCTTTGAAACTGAGGCCAAAGTACAGAATCATGAAAAATTGGTCTGGCACCAAACAACCAGATCTGAGCCGCAGCAGTTTTGAAGATCAGTCATAGAATCATGGAATTGTTTAGGTTGGAAAAGACCTTGAAGATCATCAAGTCCAACTGTTAGCCTAACACATTCCTGGAAAGGTCCCCAGAAGAGAATAGCTGCTTTTCTCTCTGTTTGAGAAACACCTGGGTAATTAAGAATAGGATTTAAGGTAAGTATTGCCAAGACTGGCTCCTGTGTCACTGCCTTCTCTTTTCCCAAAGTACATTTAAAGTAAGTGTGTTCATGGTAGGAATTCAATAGAGACTGGACTTCTTCCCAAAGTATTTTGAGATACCAAAATAATATAGCGGTCTTGTTTCATTTCCTTCGAGACTGACAGTATGACAGTATGGCGGAGGCGTGCTGTGTAAAACCCATGGCTGCCAAACTAAAGCAGCTTTATTAACAATTAAGCAGTTTTGATTCTGTTCTGCAGATGGCAGTGCTTATTGCAGTGCTGTGTTACATCCAACACTGTGTAAGACTTGGGTGATTGGACCCTCCGAGTCAGAGGTGCAAAAGGGTTTCTGTGTGGGTAGTTGGTGAGTCTGAGCTAAAGAGCTCCCTCAAGTCTTGCCTGACTAGAGGTCACTCATGGGCTCCTCGTGGTTAACCCTGTACACTTCCATGGTGCTTTCTTAACCTCATGCTATATTCTTACACCCTTGTTTAGATTCTTTACTGAATTTGTAGGGCTAGTGTTTTCACTAAAATGAAATGCATATTCTTAAATATTTTTGCTTCCATCTGTCCTGAGGAATCCGTTTAATGAGACTGTTTATTTTCTTATATTAACCCTTTAAGAATCTAGAAATTCAGTTGTAAACACAAATGCCTTAAAAACACATGAGTAGCTACAAAACATGGGTTGTAAAAAACATTTTAAATACCTAGAATGGATTTACATGATCCCTGGAGCTTAGAGCAAGAACTTTCTGAGGACACAAAGCAAGGGTAAACCACAAAGAAGGGTTTATACATTTCTAGTAGGATACTACTCTCCCGGTTTTCTTACCCTGCTGAACAGTAACAGGCCCTTTCATGTAACATGGTGGTGTGTTTATTTGCAACCACAGTCTTTAAAGGGCTAAGGTAAATACAAAACAAGAAAAATCCCAAACTCAAAACATTTTAACAGATGCTTTCATTGGGAGCAGGAGACATATTCAGGAGAAGTCATCAGACCAGCAGTCGGACCAAACTTAAAAACACCGCTACTTTATTCTTCTTAAATCACAACATGTCTGTCCAGGCAAAGGCTTGAAAACTGAACGCCCTATCTGGCATTTGTACCCTCAGCTTGCATGGATGTCCATGAGAGCTGAGAGTACCTGCTGCTCTGCAGGCCTGGCAGGGGGAAGGTCAAAGAATGCATGTGTCACACTGGAATTCGCAGCAGCTCATCTCCACGAATAGAGGTTTGCTTATGCTAAAACATTTCCCCCATGCTCTGGTCATTTACCCCACTCTGGAATGTGGATATTAATAGTCTTTCATGCTTATTTAAAGCATTTTTATGTTTCACCATCCTCCTAGCAGGAGGGAAGAGCAGGGAAAAACTGTGACACAGTTATAGTCATACTGTGCTATGAAGTTTTTCCATGTACAACTGCAACTTCAATGGGGCACAGCAGCATTACTGAATGAGGATGATCCTAGTTAGCCCAGGCACCTCATTGACTATCATCTGACATATTCCCAATACTTTTAACTAATTTCTCAGACTAGACAGCTTCCCCCCCCCCCCTACAGAAAGATGAAACCAGGATCATTACTAAAACGGACATGGTTGTGAGTGTACTTTGATGTGTGACAAAAACATCTAAGCAGATTGCTCTTAGATGTAGCAAATGTGTGTGGCATTCATTTTGAATCTTTTTCTTCAAAGAAGAGGTTATCATAAATTTCTTCAGAGGATGTCACTCCACAGTCACTTACCCACCCCATTATTAGTGTGTTCCACTCACTAAAGGGCAGGTACTGTGCCTGGAATAAGAGAAACAGGTATATTACACAGGCATCAAAATGAAAATTTTTGGTCAATGACAGAGGTTTTTGGTTGCAGTGCACCCAAAACAAGGAAACTGATATCTGGGTAGTAGCATCTTGCAAAATTAACCACTCTTTTAACCACTGACATCCAATAATTTAAATAGAATTCCATAATTATTAGTGTTTCTTTCATCACTTTATCTCTTACTACACCAAGAATTTTCACAGGTTGCTGTATCATGACATCTACTGGTAGAGATAACCCAAATAAATAGATGCAGCTCTTTCTGAATGATGAAATAGGTGGTTTTGTCTATATTGGGATTTTTGTTTCACGTTTAAGTGATTACTGATGTGTGTATATTCACACGGACAGGACGATCACAGTGGCTTGGATGGGGTGGGGAGGAAAGGGAGATGGTCTGTTTAAACACAATAGTGTCTGCAAGGGGCAGGCGCACACCAGGTCGGTGTGACCCAGGCAAGTATTGTATGCTCAGCTCGTGCCCTGCAGTCCAGACCAGCCACTTTATTCTCTGTTTTAGCTTCAGCTGAAGCTGTAATTCATTTCTCCTTTGCCCTGGTTAAGAGGGCGGGACTATCATGTAAAAGACACCATCCCTACCTGAACAGAATAGCTGCTGGTTTTGCCTAGGCTTCTGGAAAGAATAGCTCATCGCTGAGAATCAGCTTTAACAGAAGTATTCTACACAGACTGCTGTAGATAAGCTTGAATTTCTTTTAATTGAGATAATGTAACGGTTGATGGATACTCTGAAGGCACCAGGGACAGACTGAAGGTGCTGTGAAGAAAAGGAGTAGAACTGACCTTTAAACGCTTTTGTATGGTTGTCATCATCGAGGTGTGTGTGGGGTTGTCTTACAGACCTTCTCACTTTATATCATCTGTCCTTTGTTGAAGCAAAAATACTCATATGAAGGAATACTGAAACCAGATTTGGATGTACTATAATCAGGCAGTGGTGGGTTGAAATTTAAATAACATATTTTACCATACCACTCCATCCATGGGTGCAGAATTTTCCAAAACGTTTCTAACAAAGCAACTTTCTGGCATGTTCATGAAAATAAAGCATCTTTCCATTCCTTAGACTCTGAACCTTTCAACCATTATATGCCAACTCAGACCCACACTCATGCTTCTGTTACCACCTTGAAAGCCACCTGCTTCCCTAATGTGTCTTGTTTCATTATTGAATAGAATTTCCCTGTTTGACAGCATACTGGCAGCACTTTCATTCCTCAGGATATGGTTTGCTAGTGAGCTATTATCTATGTCTACTCAAGCTTTTGAGATCTAGTCTAGGTTTTCTCCTCCTATTAAATTACCGTAACAATGTCAGTTACCAAATTGTCATCCCTGTTAAGTTCTTCCACTGTGCATAAATCCATTTTCACACTGCACAAGGCAGAATCAAGCAGATTTTCCATCAGTTTACAAGTGGTATGTCTGGCCAATAATTCAGCTGCATAAATCATCTTATGTCACACAAATATGAATAGGAGCTTAGATATGTGCAGAGGGAGAGCAAAAGATAGTAAGGATCCCAGCATTTCTCATTTGGTCTTTCCTTTCTAGGAAGGAGCACAACAAAAGGAACTTTTTCCTACTGAATCTTCCCAAGCAGTAAAACAGGCTGCAAGTTTCCCACTAGGAAAATTACCTTCTGCTTTAACCATGTTTGAAAAATCCTGTTTGAGATGTCAAAATACTTTTTCCCACGTGACCATTCCTTTAAAATCTTTGAATGTATTTTGGCTGCATTCAGTTGGATTTTGCCTGGAATAATTTTTCAGTGTGTGTTTTCATATTAGCTAGAGGGGCTCCTGTGAGGGTACCCCACGGCTTTGTCAGGGAGGACAGTACAGATCTGAATTTTGTGGTTAGATCCCTTTTTACCGTAGCCATGTTGCCTCACTGGTTTGTGCATGAGAAAAAAACCAACACTTTCTTCACTTGTATTTTCTTTTTGCAAATGAGGACTTGTTCTTGGACATTCCTTTCAACAGCAAATTGCCTCTCACCTGAGATAAGACAGTGGCAGGAGCCTTCTTGTTAGATCAACCTCTCCTGAGACCTTTAACTGATGCATTTACTGTGCATTGCAGCCAACAGAGGCTGAGCCAGGAAATGTGTCTCCTAAAACTTTGCAGAAAGAGACTGTTTTTTCTCCATTAATTTACACCAGACAAGGTGAGATCAAAGATACAGTTTTCCTTGAAAAAAGCTTAATTGGGTAATTATAGCTGCAATGCCACTTCCACTGTCATCTTTCCTCCTGGGTAAAATTTGGTGCCAATTCACACAGACAAGTTACTTAAGAAGGAGTATCTCTCCAAGAGCCAACTTTTCACCTATTTTGCAGTTATAAGCAATCCTTTCCCAATGCCGTCCCCTATAGCAGTGCTACTTACAAGCTCAAAGGATGGCTTGCAAGTTCAGTGAACTGACCATTCAACACTATCTGCATCTCCATGCACTGGCACTGCATCCCTAAGCCTCAGCAAAAAAGTCGGCTGCCACTTTGAGTGTCCTGAAGGTCTTCTGAGTGTGGAGCAAAGCACTTGTCAGAACTTGGGGGTGGAAACAGGTATTAACAACCACTACAGAAAAAAAAAAAAAAAAAAAAAAGGAACCAAATTCCATTTATACATCCACATTTACTCTTTATAAAAAGACTGCAGGCTGCATTTATGTTTGATTCACTAATCCTCCCTCTTCTTGGTAGGGTTTTCCCTTTATAAGTTTAATGACTTAGTGGCCCAAATCCAACCAAATACATACTATTACTGTGCTCCCCTTCCCTATCCTTTCCCGCTGTCTGGGGCAAGAGGGCAGTGAAAGGGACCCTAGGAGGGAGGCTCGGTTCTGGGCTCCTACACCCAGAGCAGCCCCACCTGCTTCTGTTAGGTCTGTGGAAACTGTACCCTTAGGGATCCCAGGCTCCCCATACAGCAACCAACTTTTCACCTCCGTTCAGGCAATCAAAATCTTAAGCTTATCCTGAACATACAAATCTGGAGTTTCTTTTCTTCGTGTGCCACTGTGTGTGTAAGAGGAAAGAGTGTGGATCAACAGCTGCCTTTAGTCAACACAGTCAATCGGCTTAAGAATGTAATCATCTAGAAAAAGGAAGGGAGGCTAAACTGCTGTCATTCGCTGCTAATAAAAGTTACAGCATTAAGCAACAGCGGGAGACAGGCTTTTGTTCCCTCTAAGTGAGCATTTGGCTCTCTGTGTGCCTCATATTGTGGCAACACTCTACATTGAGAAGGGTTCTTACAATGGAGCAAACTTGGAGGAGACATTTATTCAACGTGCTACTTACTCTGCCATTCATTTCCAGTGCCCCCGCTAGTCTGGTGAACATTAACGCTTGAATAAAGCTTCCCTGTCCTCTTATCATCTAATTCTGCATTGTTAGGCACAATCCAGTGGTTTTGTTTCTTGGATTTTTGGAGGTTTCTTTTTTAAACAGCAGCTGGTTGGGTTTGGCACAGTAATTACTGTTGTGTCATAAATTCAGCATAATGGCTGCACTACAGGACCAAGCAGACAGGCTGTGAGGCAGCAAGCCCTTGCTTAAACAAAAGAGAGCTTTAATACTAATATTGGCCAGGAACATTATTTAAAAACATTTGCAACAAAGTATGGGCTCACTTACCTGTCAGATACCATCTTTTAACATGCCCTTCCCTTTAAATATATTATTTCTTTTATTTGAGATTGTGGGTTTTGGAGGGGGTTTAGCCAAGTTTACTTCTCACATAGCAACCATTAGGAAGGATGCTAGAGTCCTGCTTAGCCACAGAAGAGATGAACATTAATTCAGACTCCTTCATTCCCCAATGTGACTAAGGACTGATAGGGGAAATCAGGTGCCTTAGAGGTTGTACTTACCTGATGATTCAGGTCTTTGTGTCCTTTCTGAGACCTTCAGGGAGCGTACCAGTGTTGCCAGTAACTGATGTCCACCGTAAAGTGCAAGAAGGGAGCGAGTCACTTTAAACAGAGACACTGAAGGGCTGCCTGAAAGTTATTCCGTTTCAGTGTTGTCAGTGTGCTAGGATGAAGCAAGAAAACCAAGGCTAAGACAACTGATCAAGCCATGTCAAAAAGCAAAATTAAATATCCAAGTACAAGACATGAAAAAACAAAGCTAACATGCAAAAATGAACAATATTCCTAATTAAAACAACAGCCCTTGTTGATCTACTGGCTGCTAGTAGTTGTTTCTAGGAGGAATCCCAAATCTGAGGAGTTTTCTACATACTTTATAAATCAAGTAAATATAAAAATAGTGCTATGGGTGCCCACATTGTAGAAATTATGATTGCACCAAAACACTTCAACTGGGCACAAAAAGGGCTGCCTTTCCTATACAGAATGTCAAAAAAAAAAAAAAAAAAAAAAGTATTTTAGCCTGTCAGTGGACAAAGTAAGACTTCTAGACTTTATCATTTACATTCCTTCTTTCTCTTATAGTATTGTTTCTATCATCACCGATATTTGGGGAGCTTGGGATGACAATCTATTAAGATTCAGTTAAGCAACTGTTTCTCTGCTCCTCTGAACCAACTCCTGCACTCTGCTCTGTGTACATTGCACTTGGGATTATTAAAAGCATTTAACAACATCCATTTAATGTAAGCCAGCAGTTAGTGTATCCAAAACGCTGGGAGCAGCCCTTGAAAGAAAGCTAAGCGTGGTATTTCAGATAATGTCAGATAATAATAGTGGGTGAACACAGACTTTAATTGTAACTCACTGCAGTTTGCTGCCCTGCATGGAGAGAAACTCCTGTCTGCACAGGTCAGAAGCTACAGTGTGCCTTGAATGCCCAAAGGGTGACTGCAAAAGCAGCAAACAAAACCTTCTCATTCAAGTCATTGTTCACCACTCAGTGCTGACCAGGTTAACACTGCCAAAGGCTTTTCCACCAGTGGAGGACAGGCAAGTCTCACCAATAACACTATGCTGGAATTCATCCCATGAGGGGGACAGCAAAACCGATGGTCCATGGAGGCTTGGGAAGGGGTAACGGCATTGCAGCTTTCCTTGTGAGGTCTTGAGTTCTCTTACCTGAGCACTAAGTTACTAATGTCTTGCTGGGTAAGGTATGCAAGTTAAGGGGCTCAGCAGCTGTGAGGTAAGGCGTTGTTCAGCCCAGATGTTTGGCATTTAGCCTGAGATCCTGAACTGCAAGTGACAGCCTGAGTCTGCAGAGCCATTCAAGGAAGGAAAGAAGAGCAGCCTTTAAGCCTGAGAGTTATGTGCCTCCCTGGTACGGTAATACCAGAAACATGTCATGGGAAGATTTAAATAGAAAGTGTTCCATTTAATGGGATTTTGGTCACAGTACCGTGGATCTCTTTAGCAGCATAAAATGTACATTTGAAGCACTGCCCCTTTGCCTTAAACTTCTGGCTCATTTTTCTTTGCTAGTGCCTTAATGGTGGGCACTTTTTTTTTCAAAGGGAGAAATGATTTGCAGCACATAGACAATTTGATGGTTTAACATATTGCACTGCTGGCTGCTGAAGGCAAAACACAAACCACGGCCTCTTTGCTCTGTGTTATATGCTAATCAATTTAACTGCAAGAAAAAGGAATTAATCACGGGATTGTGCAGATAATTTCATTGAGCAAGAAACTACACAAGACAACCAATATGGCACTACTTCTTCAATTAAAGATTATTTTTTTTTCTCTGGCTTACATTTTGCTTCTTCAAACCCCTTGTTACTCCAATCCCTTCTTACTATACTGAAGAAACTCAGGCTTCACATACAGACCTGAGACGGGGACAATAGAGGGGATAAAACAGATGAGAGAGTAAGTGGCAAAGAAGACAGAGGAGAGGAAAGCTGATGAGAGGGAAAGAAGTAAAAGAGTGAAGGTATGTCTCTACATTTTTCATCAGAGCATCCTTTGCTATCATGTGCCCTAGTTCCAAGTGGGAAATGGCGTGATCCATGGAGGAGCTGTTCAGTCCTGCCTGAGATAACCATATTTCTTCTATTCAACAACCTGCTCTCTTTTCTGAGGCAGACAGCAACCCCAAGAGTGGATAATGCTTTCAGCAGTACTGCCAGATTCAAACAAAAAATCAGTTTGAATAAATTCAGGCTATACAATTCTTCTACACAATTCTTGATCTCATCCCACCTACTATCTATTGCTCCTTAGAGGACCTTCCACCCCTCAGGCCAGTGGTGCACTCCCTCCCCACACAGAAATCTGTGACAGCATATTCATTTACCCTCTTGGGGCTGCATCATCCTCATAAGCAGAAATAAGTCTTCATCACTCTGCTCCCTGGTTCTTCTTCAAGACTGAAGCTCTCTTTTCCTATAGAAACCAATTCCTTAAACAGACTTCCTTCTCTGCCCCCTTACTGCCCCCAGCCAGTAGTTTCTGAAGCAGAGGACCTAATGATACTGTAACAATTCTCTTTCTCAAGACCAACCATTATCCACTGCCAACACGCTCTTTTTGAAGACCCTAAAACAAGTAGCCAGTTTTCATTCTAAGAGCTTCCTGATGCCTTCTGCTATTTCTGCACATCCTGCAAGCACTTGCTAATAATTCCTGCCATGAACAAATAGTACATGGTCCCATGATTAAATGGTGTTTTCAAAGAAGTTAGTAGAATCATAGAATCATTTAGATTGAAAAAAACCTTTAAGGTCATTGAGTCCAACCATTAATACCGTTAGTAGTTACTAAATATTCAATATTTGCTTATAGCTATAACATAGCTGAGATTTTTAAATGCAGGAGAAAATAAGTAGGATTGGTATGCAAATAAGTAATATAATGTAAATTTCATATGCAAATTAAACTATCTTCATAAATACGGACTTGCACCGTAAATGATACTTTTCACAAATGCAGACATTTGGGATTAAGGGCAGGGAAAGTAATTCCTATTTCCAAGTGGTCTATTTGGTCTGAGAAGAGAAACTGCAGCCATAGCTCCTACCTCACCTTGTTCTTCCCTAACTTTCAACATCTTGCTTCATCTGCTTCTCATGCTGTATCTGTTTCACTTTCCCTCTTTCCCCTAATCGCTCAGCCACCAAGGCCCCTGTAAATGCTTTCCAGCTCAATGCATCATTGCGCACACATGCGGCACGAAGCACATCTCCAGCCCATCTCTCACCAGCTGCAGTGACAGAGGTCAGGCTCCCATGTACCTTTCCACATGCAGAGGAAGGCATTTAAACCGTAGTTCGGCACAAACCTGCAAGGTCTCTGTTGAACCCCGCTTTTGTCTGTGCTTACAGATAATCTCATTCTCTTAGTCATTTTTGGTTTGTTCTCCTCTGTCCTCCAGGTCAGTATCCTGGAACTTGTCCATCCACTCAACATGTTTTAATGCTCCTGCTAAAGAGTCAAAGGACAAGGTCTCAACTTTCATGGGAGTTTTAAGCTACTGCTTCCTTCCACCTTTGCAGCCACCCACCCTCCAGCAGAGAGGATGGGCCATTCTGTAAAGCCAGAGTTACCCTTTAACAGGCACAGTGGGTAGAAAAAAAATATCCTTTGTACAAGGGCATTCCTCCTCACATGAAGCTCGCTTTTCCTTGGTTTCTTGGTTCAACTGCAATTCATGCCACCACATTCCTGAAAACTCTGTCCTCACACACGTGTTCCCATATCCCAGCCCTGATCCCTTGCTCTGGCCTCCACATGGCATAGAACTGTACTGCTAAATAACTGAAAAAAATGTTATTACTTTCGGCTGAAATAAAGTTATGTTCTCTGTATTCTGCTCACTAAAGTGATTGTGCTTTCAGCCTCAGTGCAGAAATATTAGCAGCACCTTCCACTTTGATGTGCTGGTAAGCTTCCTAACTTCCCATTCTTTTTGATGTCTCTCTCTGCAAGCCACCCAGACATGATCATACACCAAAGCATTTTTCACGCTTGCAATGAGCTGTCCTGCATACCTTCTCATCTCCCCAGTGGAGTCCCAGAACCCTGTGGTTGGCTCCAGGTCCTCTGGCACTAGCATGCCTGAAAAAGGGGGTGTCCCATGAGCCTTGCACAGCTGAGCTGTGTGTGCTTTGTGTTGGTAACAGTTTTCCAGCTTTTCTTTGTGATCAGCAGAGCCTCAGCAGGTGACCCTTGCCATTTGCTGCTGAGGCTCTTTGTAGACTTAATTTTCCATCTGTTGAAATCTTTGTACTCACTTCAGTGGAAGCAGTTTTGACCATTGGAAAAGGCATGACTACACTAGGTGTAGTCAAAGACTTCCTTCTTGGCAACATGTAGTTTATCCTCCCACAACTTCTACTTGAGATATCCTCTGATTACTTTTCCTATTCTACTTTAATCTTCTTCCTTATCAATCTCTGTTATTCTTTGCTTTGATGCATGATCTACTTCCAAAGCTTCTCTGTCCCGTTACCCATTTTATTTTTGTTCTTTTTTCTCACACTAGCAACTGCATTTCCTTGGCCTTTACATAGAAGTTTACCTGATAGCTCTATTTCAGAATGCTACTTTGGACTTTATTTGAAAAATAAAAAAAGTCACAATTCACAGCATTTACTAACAGTTGCTGCTATGTGGTACCTAATGCAACACAGTTATTTCTCCCCTTGAGAAGAGCTACCAGCAATGGACCCTAGCATCACGCTACTTTTTGACTTTTATAGGCTAGCTTTTTGATCCATCTTTTGTTGCCCCATCTTTCAGCTGCAATCTTGTCTCATCTCCCATCTCGCCCCCACAACAAATGAAGAAAGCATATGTTAGAGGGCAATTATTTGCATGACTTTTTTTGAATAAAAAAGTTATTCAAAAAGCCTTTTTTATTATTTTAAGTTTTTTTTAATTTATTGTTCTAGAAGTCTGAATTTCATGGATGAATGACAGGGCAGTATTTCTGAAGTGTGGTAATCTGCACATTATCCTGTGATGGTCCTGTAAGTGCTGCCTTAATCACAAATGGTGCATATTAATGAAGGTCCTCACCAGATGAAAGAGAATGTTAAAGAGTAGATAAAGCTTGATGGAACTAATACAACCAACTCTGAGCTGGGCTCAGATTGAGTCAAACAGCTTCCAGCTACATTTCTGCAGCAAGGGGAGGGGGAAATCCCAAGATGACAGATGCCATGCAGAGAAAAGCCCTCTAAAGAAAGAAATAAATCATTTATGTACAGTATTCACTAAAAACTGCAGGGGGCAAGAGACTGCAGGTTTTCATAGAATCATTTAGGTTGGAAAAGACCTTTAAGATTACCTAAGTCCAACCATTAACCCAGCACTGCTGAGTCCACCACTACACCACATCCCTAAGCACCACATCTACAGGCCACATCTAAATACCTCCAGGAATGGTGACTGAACCACTTCCCTGGGCAGCCTGTTCTGATGCTTAGCAGTGCTTTTGGTGAAGAAATTTTTCCTAATATCCAATCCAAACCTCCCCTGCTGCAACCTGAGGCCATTTGCTCTTGTCCTGTCACTTGTTATCTGGGAGAAGAGACCGACCCCCACCCGGCTACAACCTCCTGTCAGGGAGCTGCAGAGAGCAATGAGGTCTCCCTCAGCCTCCTCCTCTCCAGGCTAAACAGCCCCAGTTCCCTCAGCTGCTCCTCATAAGCCTTGTGCTCCAGCCCCTTCACCAGCCCCGCTGCCCTTCCCTGGACACGCTCCAGCCCCTCAGTGTCCCCCTCGCAGTGAGGGGCCCAAACCTGAACACAGTGTTCGAGGTGCGGCCTCACCAGTGCCCCGTGCAGGGGGACGGTCACTGCCCCAGTCCTGCTGGCCACACTGGTTCTGACACAAGCCAGGATGCTGTTGGCCTTCTTGGCCCCTGGGCACACTGCTGGCTCACATTCAGCTGTGAGTCCACCAGCACCCCCAGGCCCTTTCCCACCAGGCACTTCCCAGCCGCTCTGCCCCAGCCTGTAGCGCTGCGTGGGGCTGGTGTGACCCAAGGGCAGGGCCCAGCACTGAGCCTGGTTGAACCTCGTACAACTGGCCTCGGCCCATGGATCCAGCCTGCCCAGATCCCTCTGCAGGGCCTTCCCACCCTCCAGCAGATCAACACTCCCCCTCGGCTTGGTGTCATCTGCAAACTGGCTGAGGGTGCACTCAATCCCCTTGTCCAGATCATTGATAACGATATTAACCAGCACTGGCCCCAGTACTGAGCCCTAGGGAGCACCACTTGTGACCAGTCCCCAGCTGGACGTGACTCCATTCACCACCACTCGTTGGGCTTGGCCAGCCAGCTTTTAACCCAGTATAGAGTACACCTGTCCAAGCCATGAGCAGCCAGTCTCTCCAAGAGAGTGCTGTGGGAAAAGGTGTCAAAAACTTTATTAAAGTCTAGGTAGACAACATCCACAGCCTTTCCCTCATCCACCTATGTGACATACACCTTGTCACAGGAGGAGATCAGGTTTATCAAGCAGGACCTGCCTTTCACAACGCCATGCTGGCTGGACCCGATCACCTGATTGTCCTGTACATGCCATGTGATGGCACTCAAGACGATCTGCTCCATAACTTTCCCCAGCACCGAGCTCAGGCTGACAGGTCTGTAGTTCCCCGGATCCTCCTTCCTGCCCTTCTTGTAGATGCACATCACATTTCTAACTTCCAGTCAGCTCAGACCTCTCCAATTAACCAGGACTACTGACAAATATTTGTGGATCAGTGAGCTCTTCCACTAGCTCCCTCAGTACATTGGGTGGATCCCATCCATCCCTATAGACTTCTGTGTGTCTAAGTGGTGTAGCACATCACTGACCATTTCCCCTTGGATCATGGGGACTTCATTCTTCTCCCCATCCCTGTCTTCCTGCTCAAGGGCCTGGGTACCGGAGAACAACCGGACTTTAATTATTAAAGACTGAGGGAAAGAAGGCATTAAGTACCCCAGACTTTGTCACTATGTTGCCCCCACATCCAACAAAGGATGAAGAGTCTCCTTATCTCTCCTGTTGCTAATGCGTTTATAGAAACATTTTAACTGTCTTTTACAGCAGTAGCCAGATTAAGTTCTGGCTGGGATTTAGCCCTTCTGATTCACAACATCCTTCTAGTCCTCCTGAGTTGTGTGCCTCTTTTTCCAAAGGCCAGAAAGTCTCCTTTTTTTTCCTGAGTTCCAGCAAAAGCTCACTGTTCAGCCAGGCTCATCCTCTTCCCTGTCGACTCATCTTTTGGCATGTGGGAACAGCCTGCTCCTGTGTCTTTAAGATCTCCTTCTTGAAGAATGTCCAGCCTTCCTTGATTTCTTTGTCCTTCAGGACTGCCTCCCAAGGGGCTCTGTCAAACAGGTCAGTCTGCCCTCCAGCACTCCAAGGTAACAGTTCTGCTGACCACCTCCTTACTTCTCTGAGAATCAAGAACTCTATCACTTCATGATCACTGTGCCCAAGACAGCCTCCAATCATCACATCACCAAGTCCTGCTCTGTTCACAAACCAGCAGGTCCAGCAGGGCACCTTCCCTGGCTGGCTCCTCACCAGCTGCATAAAGAATCTCTCCTACACACACTCCAGGCACCTCCTAGACTTCCTCCTCTGCTGTATTGTATTTCCATCAGACATCTGGTAAGTCGAAGTCCCCCATGAGAACATGGGCTAGTGATCATGAGACATCCCCCACATGCTTATAGAATATTTCATCTGCCTCTTCATCCTGGTTGGGTGGTCTATAACAGATGCCCACCATGATATCTGCTTTGTTGGCATTCCCCCTGATTCTTAGCGATAAACACTCAACCCTATCATCACCATCAATAAACTCTAGACAGTTAAAACACTCCCAAACATACAGGGGTACTGCACCTCCTCTACTTCCTTGCCTATCTCTTCTGAAGAGTTTATAGCCATCCATTGCAGCACTCCAGTTGTGCAAGTCATCCCACCATGTTTTTGTGACAGTAACTATGTCATATTTTCCTGCTGCACAGTAGCTTCCAGTTCCTCCTGTTTGCTGCCCATGCTGCGTGCATTGGTGTAGATGCACTTCAGTTGGGCTATTGATCTCACCACCTTTTTTGCAGGGGAGGACGCCCTAGTTCCTTTGTGACCATTCTCAGGCACTTCTGTGGTTTCTAATACATCAACAACCCTTGTGTCTTTGCTGTCACATGGATCTCCATTCCCTACCTCTACCGAGATGGCAGACCAAAGGACCTCGCTAGCACACTGTCCCTCAAACACTGGTGTGCTGCCCCCATGCTTCTCTCTAACAAGCCTTCAATAAAGGAGAAAAATGGATGTATAATAATTGCTATTGTAAACATACACAGCACACAAAGTGAGTTTGGGTAAGTGTCATTACCTTCCATGTGAAGGAAACTTGGCTAAATTACTCCTGGGATACTCATCGACTAATAGCATTGGGATTGCCTTATTGCAAAACAAAGGGAATCTTCAATTTTACTTTTTAAATTTGTGAATTTCTATTGAACAGTCCAAAATTGCCCACACTAACAGGCATGCACACACACTCTCTGTCTGCCTAAACAGGAGAAGTGGTCACAGAATGTACACAGAGTTGCAAACAGAAGTGGTTGGATGGGGTTTGCAGGAAGGGGGGAAGGTTGCTGCGTGCAGGTCATTGTTGAACTCATTAATTCAGTAAGGTCAGTGATTTAAGCAACTGTTGTTACAATCACATTCCAAGATTTTGCTTTTCCTTTCAAAACACAATTCAGAACAGCAATCTGCTGACTGTCTCAAGCTTCAAAAAGCAGACCACCCATTTGTGTGCTTAAGCACAGAGGAAAAATAAACTCTTATGGTCTAACGTATGGCAGTGAATGGAAAAGCCTTTTACCTATTTTTTCCCCTTGCCATGTTATGATTATTACTGTATTTCTGCAAGCTGCAGGAGATGTCTCCTGGTGCAGGGCCTTCCCTGCAGACCTGGTGCTCAGCACTGCCAGCTCCCAGCCCTCCTGCCTGCTCCTCCAGCATCACTCCTGCACCCAGGGTGGGAGGGCAGGGGCCACATAACTGCTGTGGTCACACTGGGCGATGGTCCCTTGAGGGCTATTAGCCACAGATATTCTGTAGGGGAGCTCTGAGAGACTACTACTACTGATCTCTGGCTGAGTCACCTCAAAGAAGGAACAGCCTGTAACTCTTTCTGGCCTCTTTCCCTGAGTTATGCTCTCAAAGGCGGACTGCAGCAAAATATCTGGGTGTCTCATACACCAAAGTAACAGAAGCACTATTCATCATGTGCATCCTCAGAAATTTATTAATCTTTGTAAGATATGCTTTTAAGTATTTCAGAGACTGATTTTTTCAGTAGTAGCATCTGTTCTTTTCAGGGGGCAGTTTGTGGCTAGTGACACTAACTGTACAGATTCCAGTGAACACAGCAGAGATCACACACACTTGCCAATCAATTAAGCAGCTAACCTGTAAGTTCCTCCTGCCATGGATGCAGAGGCAAGACAGCTCATCCAAACCCCAGGTTCCTGGGGCAAAAACAATCCCATACTGAAACATTAGGCTGTGGTTGGCAGGCCTGGTCCGTGTTAGAGCTCTGCCATGTGTATCATACCTTTCTCCTGCTGTCAGCAGCACTGCACCAGTTCATCCCACATAAGGACTGGGCTCTGCGTGTTTGACAGGGTAAAGTCTAGAGGGGTTGTTGGTGTTTCTCAAACATCCTGGCCTCGCATCTGTTGGAGGTAAGGAAACACTGGCATATCTTATCTCTTCTAGCCCTTGCTGTGATAGCTGGCACGCACATGTTGCTGTCAGCTAAGCCCACAAATGGCTTAATGGCAGGTACATAATAGCCTGTTAGTACAGGTTTGCCTGGGATGCTGGCAGATGTTTACATGAAATTTTGCCCTGCTTGTCATAGCATACAGGACAGCCAGCACCTGGCAACCTCCTACTGAACAACACATTCTTTAATTGCTCCGAAGCAGTAGCAGCAGCTGTCGCCAACCTTGTTAAATAAACAACAGGTTCTGCACCTGGCTGAGCAAAATCCTGACCCAGCTCCCAGCCAGTGGGTGCACAGGTAACCCAGCCTTCCCCCTGCACAGCAGCCTCGGGGATTAGTAGGGGTCTATCAGTATTGATTTGTCCTTCAGCTGCGGAGGTTTGCCCTGCCCTTCTCCTGGGAGTGTTTTACTGAGCTGGGAGACATGAAAATCTCCCTAATTAAATTTCTGGTTTGTGGATGATTCTTGTCACACACACATATACAGCACACACGCCGCCCCCCCCCAATCAGGCACAATGGCAATGAGAAAAAATTACTATGGCACAACTTCCAAGTGCCTATCCCTTGTCAAGCCCTATGGTATAGTACAGGGCAATTCTGAGTTGTTTCTGAGGTTTCTGTGGCTTGGTACAGGACAGGGCTTTTTTATTCTCCAAGGAGTGAAGCCATGCAAAGAGCCCAATTTTTGTTAGGTATAGCCAGCAAAGTCAAGAGAACTATGTATCATGACTTGTAACAGGTGAGCTTGCACTCTCAAACCCATTAATATTTTATCATTCCCTTTTCTATCAGGTTTAACTAAATCTTGGCATTTTATTAGATTCTACAGTAAACTCACTTGCCTGGATCCAAAAACTTACCAAATCAGGAGGAATAGTGGGATGGAGGAGTGAGTTACCTGCTGCCAGGATATTTTCCCTCTGTTTCTTTGTTTTCCCTCCCCTTCATACTGTTGAAGAAAGCATAGTCTGAGGGACACTGTGGCATCTCTTCCAGCCTCCAGCAGTGGCAGGTGCCTGAAGAGGCTGCACATGAAGCACAAGTGAGTAAAAAGGAATATGCAAAGGTCCTTGCTGTTCACATATAAGAAAAAAGTCACTGAAAGAGGTAAAGTGCTCACAGCAAAGAGAGAGAAATTCCAGGTGAATGCTAGGGAAGAAAAAGGAAACAAAATATATCCACCCTGCCCACCCCCCCACCCCCCCCAAACAGGTGACAAAAGATAAAGATGATCCATTTAAGAGCTGTATGGGACTTAGTTTGGGGCAGCATTCTAAAAGCAGAACACCATGCTAATTGAGCTCCCTTCTTTTGATCTGTAAAGCAAAATTTCCTCCATTTACATGTTTTCTTGGAAATTAAAAGGCAGAAAATACTCAGCAACAGCTCTTATGCTACAGTCATACAGTCACAGAAAGGACCATCTGTTGGGTCTCTCAGCTACAAGAAAGATGAAAAGGAAAAGGTGAAACAGGAGCACTGCATCTATTTTGGAACTGTATATCCACCCAGGCATAGGGATATGTTAACTATGCTTTGGGAGTTTTAAATTCCTGACAGGGACAAGTTATTTACTACTAACAGTTCACAAAAGCAAGCTGGCAGAGCAAATCCCCTCCACACAGCCATACAGAGCTTCAGGTCTAAGAAGCCGGTAATGATCATCAGGAGACTACGATTTGCATTTAACTATTTTCCAATAAATTTCCATCAGCCTGCTTTGCAAACATAGCTGATTATAAATACAGTAAATGCTGTTAAAGCACGAGACTGAAACACCAGCATGCCGGCAGTGACCACTGTCTCTTCTCATGTTTGCCTCTCAAATGCCAAGACACTGTAATCACTGCCAAAGAGGAATGCTATATTTTTAATAGATCCCCTACTAAGTACGCATACAAGTGACAAAAGTGACTTTATTGAGCAGAAGTGCAGCTTTCAGTTTAAGTAGCTCCAAGGGAGTATTACCTTTGGCTGTTTGTGGGATCACGTTGCCTTCTAGTGGCTGGCCCAGGCTCCCTCATACCAGAAGGGTTTCAGAATACTCTTCCACAAACGTATCCAGAGCACAGGATATTTTCTTAATTCCTTCTGAGGGACAAACAACTGCCCAACAAGATTCATGCTCCGAGAACGAGGGCGGTGTTGATTTTAGCAAGTGGGGGAAAACCAGTTGAAAAGCAGAAATAGGTTGGGGAAATATTTAAATCAGTAGCTTCAGGAATATAGAAAACAGGAGAGAAAGAAAGAAAGATAACAAAGCCAGACAGGACATTCTACCCTCCCAGATTTCCTAGAGAGAGAATGCACTGGTGAGGCAGTTAACCAAAGCTCTTTTTATCTGCATGTATAAAAAAACGATTGCATCTGAAGTGGCTGCACCTGAAAGGCACTGGCTGCTTCAACAAAATACTTCCTATGGGCTTGATGTTGGTGGTTTATATTACTTTCAGGATCACCTGCAGGGCTGGATCCTAAAATGCTTATATGCAAATACAAGAGTCATTACAAGAAGAGGAATTAGAAATGACTGCAAGAAAACAGTGACTAAGCTACATCACTGAAAGAGGGAGCCACATGACAATGGCCAAAGCTGGGGGCTATTTAAAGAAACATGGATATGGAAGGCAATTTTTTCCTCTTTTGATGTACAAAACTAAGGCAGGGGAGGGGGGGGGGGGGGGGGGACACAACTGAGGCTGGACACAAAGAACAGAGAGGAAACAGAATTACAGCTGAAAATTAGAAGCAGGAGCCAAATCACTGGAGGAACAATGACTGGATTGTCAGATCAGAGGGTGAAAGAAAATGTGAAAGTAAGTAAAATGTAAGGGGCCTGTTACAAGAAAGCTGAAGAAAATGAAAACAAACTGGTAAGAAATTTGAAGGAAAGACTTTCCATTGCACAAACTGCAAAGAGCAAAAGTGGTCAAGGACAGATGCATACACCTGGAGAGGAATCCAGTCATTGATGGGGTGGACATTTTTTAAAATTCAGCATCCCACCACCATGCTCCTTCAACAAATAAAGAGTTTATTATCTCAGAAGAAATAAAGTCCTTGGTATTGAGGGTTACTGATTAACTTAGCTAGGGAAATAAATGTTTGAGTAAAAATGTTTCCTTTCAAATTCTTTTGCACATGTACAGAACAGCATTATATATGAAGTCAGATTAGACTGTTGCAGTCCCCCTCTTGGCTCCGTAATCTATGAATATACTTGCAAAACATGGTCGTGTCATTCCCACCTGTTCTCCAAAACTCTGCTCATGCACACATTCCATACATAATAGGGAAAAAAGCAACACATATGTGACTAGCAACAGCCTTGAATGCAATCTGCATGAGATCAACATGACAGAGATGAGTTAAACACACGAATATGTCATGCAAAATCCAAGTCTGTTTCTTCTGTTCAGAGCTCCGAGTACTGACTCTTGGGGAACTGCCAGTGTGAAGAACATAGCTCATCTTCCTTAAATATCTAAGCAGCAGGACTGGTGGAAATGCAAGTTTCCTCCCCTCTAAACTATTCATTATATAGCTGCAACTCTGAACCTCCTGCAAAGTACAGGACCATTAATTGATATACATTGGTATACCTCTTTTTCTAAACCAAATAATAAAAAATAAGAGGCCTCTCATAACTGTGGATTTATACATCATAAGATCATAAGATGACTTATGATCCATTTCCCAAAGAGCTTGCGATCCAAGTAAATTATGAGGTTTGTAGAATATTCCTTTCTCTTGGTCCAGTGAAGGAAAAGACATATACAGGATGGAATTTAACTTACTAATTGCCTTTTTTTTTTTTTTTTACACCAAAGGCTATCAGCCACCTTTTTTCTGTCTTGTTTGATTCTTGGGCAACATCACACTGCACAATAAATGCAGAATGACTCGAATCATACAAATATTGTCTTCCACATTATCACCTGCAAACTCACATTACAAAAAGAAAAAGAAGGAAAAGAGTAGAAGTGAAGGAGAAAGAGAAAAAAAGAAGCGTTAGGAAAATGTTACTAGCAGCTGCGTTATCGCTTCGGAGATTTGAGAAAGTTGTGGCTCAAAACTTAATGCAACATTTCCTAATGACATGTCACCTAAAGTATTCTGAGGGCTACCTCTTGGAAGAAGAAAATACCCCAGACTACTGTAATCACTGTGGGCTATCTAACGAAATGATCCTGAAGGTAATATAGACCATCAACATCAAGTTCATAGCAAGTATTTTGTTGAAGCAGCCAACACTTTTCAAGGGCAGCCACTTCAGATGAAGTTGTTTTTACATGCAGATAAAAAGAGTTTGGTTGTGGTAAACAAAGGAATGCATTTGGGATAGGGTCACTAACCACTGTCACAGTCTGCCACTAACTGGAATACCATCTTACTCTAAAAAAAATAAACATCCCTAAAGTTGAGAAAACTATCCAACTTTAAAAATGGCAATTTCTTGTTCTTCAAGAAAGATAAAAATCTCCCCCTCCAATATGTTGATAAGCCTGATAAGGTAAAGTTATTTATATTCAATAATTCTACAATATGATCTTTCCAGAAATATATAACACAGGTGAAATGAATGATCTTTGTGAGACAGATTGAATGTAGAAAAGAAAGTGGAGTTCATTTTGAAAATATAAAATCATGGGGATTCAATTAGCTGAAATAGTGCCAAAGGAGAATTCAAAATTTCTTTAATATCCTTCAGGTTCATTGTAGCACATTGAATGAAAATCAGAATGTCTCTTCCTTAATCTTCCAGAAAGGATTAATAACCAAGGTAGTCAATGTGGAACAATATTAGTGTTCATGTCTGTGAATTTAGATATTCACACCACACTTCTGCATTTTTAGCTTCATTTATTTAACGAGAGACAAAAATAAAGGCTGGTAGCCCTTATGTCAGCATTCCCAGCTATGTCTCACAGAGGCAAGTTTTTGTCCTCTTGTGGATGGACACAAAAGCTTTTTGTTCCCAGGCAGGTAGTTCTTACTTTCCAATGTAAACTGAGCTATAGCACTATGTAGCTTACTGTGCATGTAGTACTTCATTATTATTCCTCCCATATTGCCATCAAGACAAAAAAATCAGTCTCGTAGTAACCTGTGCCTGGAACCGTATTAACCTTTCTATTTGCAAGCAAAGGGAAGTTCATCTCAAGACCATAAAATGCCATCTTCGATTCAGAAAAAATGACAGCATGTGGATGACTGATTTCATATGAGGAACCCTAAAATATAAACCAAGCAGCTTCTCTAGGAATCCCGTTCTAAACAGGGAGAGCTGATTCATCAGTTTGCTTCCTTTTAACTTAATCACTCGCTCTCAAATTGAGGCGTTAAAAGAACATCATGTTTTTAAAAACCATGAGGAACTCAGTTATGTCTACATGGCATTTTCTGTACTGTCATTATCTTATTCTGCCCACGCTTGGAGTTAGCTAGAAGCAAGCAAGCTCTGAATGAAAGCTAGACAGCCATGCTTGCATAAAGCTGGGCCCAAGCTAATAAGCCCTGCTGAAAAAAATTATTGTTTCTGCACGTTGGCAACACATTATCATGGCTATGTAGCTTCCAGCAAGGCTATAGCATTAGTAGAGTAAGCTTATGTCTGCTTTGGGGCATGCGTAGTCATATTCACAGACTGGGGGAATAAGAGAAGCAAAACAGAGGAGTTTATACCTTACAAACAATAGACTTACTGCCTCTGCTGCTATCATCCCCAGCACACCAGTCAGCACAGTCAACCTGCTGTTAGTAAGGAAGCACTGACTAATCCTTCTATGTCATGTCTCGGGGAGCATGGAGCCATATGACAGCATCCAGAGCCACAGCTCCATCCCTGGTCTGCTCCCGAGACAGCCCAGCTGTACCCCACGACTGCTGCAGGGGCCATGTCATAAAGCTAACAATTGACTTATGAGTAACCTTAATTTTCCCTTACCAGCCATAGATTTGGTCTCTCCTTTTACAAATTTTGTAATTAAGATGATGTGAATGCTTAGTAATCCTGATTACAATAATGACATATTATCCATTACTAATTGCTAGTCAATCCTAATTGTCTCCTCGGAACATGTACCTGATTAGAACAAGTTTTAAAGGCAAAACCCAGAGCAACCGCTTGGTATCTCAGACCACTGAGGACAGGGCAGGAGATGTGCCAAGTCGGAGGAGGTAGCAATGCAAGGCAGCAGAGTACAGCTAGAAGAGAGACTCCATCGTGTTTCTGCTTCTGCCTAGAAACTCCATAGCTGTAACACCAGCTCTGCATCTGATGTTAAAAAAAAAAAAAGTCACTCTGGAGTGTGAGACACCACATGTCAGAAGTGTACTGTGAAACATATGTTCATGTTTTCCCTTTAAGACAGAGTATTTCACATTTCATTTTTTATATATACTTTGGATTACAGATGAATCTATTGTACCAAAATATTGGCAGCTGCTTTCCGACATGGGAGACTGCCTTCCATGTTCAGCAATCTCTCCATGCTTTCAACTATAAAACATTTCAGCAGACTCTTGTATATTGATATTCATTACCTGTATGGTTTGCATAACAGACACACAAACGGCCCAATCAATAATATCAGCTCGTATTGACTAGCTATTTCTATCCTGAAATAGGAATGTCAAGCTTCAATTGATTCACATTCATGCACTATGTAAACATAATTTAAAATTAACATGTACAAGATAGAGCACATACTGTTATTACCATGTAGAGTAACCCAGGGGACGCACTGTAGCGCAATGCTGGTGTACTAGACAAAACTAGACAATAAAATTCAAGGTATAATTTGCCACGTAAATATCCCAGAAATTCCAGCTGCAGCTGGCTGCTACAAAGCTATAGTGCATTCCTGTGCTAACACCCTGCAAGCCATGTCAGGGTGTCCTGGTTCTGGCTGGGATAGAGTTAATTTTCTTCTTAGTAGCTAGTACAGTGCTGGTTTGGATTTAGTATGAGAATAATGTCGGTACACATTGATGTTTTAGTTGTTGCTCAGTAGCACTTTAAATCAAGGACTTTTCAGTTTCCCATGCTCTGCCAGTGAGCAGGTGCACAAGGAGCAGGGAGGGAGCAGAGCCAGGACAGCTGACCCGAACTAGCCAAAGGGATATTCTGTACCACAGAACATCATGCTCAGTGTACAAACTGGGGGAGTTGGAGAGGAGCTGCCAATCGCTGCTCAGGGACCGGCTGGGCAGCGGGCAGCGGGTGGTGAGCAGTTGCATTGCGTGTCACTTGGGGTTTTTTCCCTTGGGTTTTATTCCTCTCTTTTCATCTCCTCTTCATTACAATTATTACTGTTGGTGGTGTTGTTTTTGTGGGGTTTTTTTACTTCATTTCAATTACTACACAGTTCTTATCTCAGCCCATGCATTTTACCTTTTCTGATTCTCCTCTCCATCCCACTGCAGGGGAGTGAGCAAGTGGCTTCATGGTAATTAGTTGCCAGCTGGGGTTAAACCACGACAGAGGGGCAGTGAGAGAAGGTACAAAACGTGGCTAACTGAGCCAGGGCTGAGCAGGTGAGCTGTAGCTGCAGCTGCAGCTAGAAGTCCAAGAAAGGATAGTACTGGGGACAAAGGGATGCTCTGGGTACCAAAATAACTCTCTCTTTCCTCTACAGCACTCTGAAAAAACAGGCACCCACCTACCTTGTTAGAAACAAAACTTACCTTGCAAGACATGGTCTAAATATTTCACAGAATCATAGAATCAGAATATCTCAAGTTGGAAGGGACCCATAAGGGTCATCAAGTCCAGCTCCCTGCTCCTTGCAGAACTACCTTAAACTAAACCATATGACTAAGAGCATTATCCAGATGCTCCTTGAATCCTGACAGTCTTGGTGTGGTGACCACTTCCCTGGGGAGTCTGTTCCAGTGACTGACCACCCTCTCAGTGAAGAATTTTTTCTAATGTCCTCCCTGAACTTCCCCTGACACAGCCTCATTCCATATCCTCATGTCCTATTGCTGGTCACCAGAGAGGAGATCAGCACCTGCCCCTCCTCTGCCCCCCTGAGGAAGGGGTAGGCTGCGATGAGGTCACCCCTCAGCCTTCTCTTTCCAAGCCAAACAAACCAAGTGACCTCAGCCGCTCCTTGTTAAGTCTTGCCCTTGAAACCTTTCACCTTCTTGGTCACCCTTCTCTGGTCATGCTTTAATAGTTTAATGTCCTTCTTATATTGAGGCACCCAAAACTGCACACAGTACTCGAGGTGGGGCTGCACCAGTGCGGTGCCGAGTGGGACCATCACCTCTCTCAACCAGCTGGTTACGCTGTACTTGGTGCACTCCAGGTTGGCCCTTTTGAGGCTGCCAGGGCACACCGTTGGCTCATATTCAACTCACCACCAACTCAAATCCCTGAATCTCTTTCCATGAGGCTGCTATCCAGCCTCTCATCCTTCAGTTTGTACATATAACCAGGA
Source organism: Falco biarmicus (assembly GCF_023638135.1). Classification (NCBI taxonomy): domain Eukaryota; kingdom Metazoa; phylum Chordata; class Aves; order Falconiformes; family Falconidae; genus Falco; species Falco biarmicus. The sequence goes on from NC_079290.1 coordinate 51,997,092, forward strand.
TTACCCCATCCCAGGTGGAGAATTCGGCATTTGCTCTTATTAAATTTCATACAGCTGGTGACTGCCCAGCTCTCTAGTCTATCCAGATCTCTCTGTTAGGTCCCTCTACTCCTTGAAGGAATCCATAGCTCCTCCTAGTTTAGTATTGTCAGCAAACTTACTTAATGTACATTGGATTCCTGCATCCAGATAATTTATAAAAACATTAAAGAGCACTAGCCTTAAAACTGAGCCCTGGGGAACTTCACTGGTGGCTGGCTGTCAGCCTGATGTAACCTCATTTACTATAACCCTTTGAGCCCGACCCATGAACCAACTGTTCACCCAACGTGTTATGGACTTTAGCTGTGTGTTGGGCAGTTTATCCAGAGGGATACTGTGAAAGACAGTATCAAAAGCTCTACTAAAGTCCAAAACCTTCACATCTGCTGGCTTCCCTTGGTCAGCTAGGTGGGTGACATCATACAAGTAAATTAAGTTGATCAAACAGTACTTTCCCTCATGAACCTCTGCTGGCTATGACCAATGACTACATTGTCTCTCAGGCGGTTTTCAGTAACTCCCTGGATAACCTTCTCCATAATTTTTACCAGGCACTGAAGTGAGACTGACAGGCCTGTAATTACCAGGGTATTCCTTCTTACCCTTCTTGAAGACTGAGACAACATTTACCAGCTTCCAGTCAACTGGGACCTTTCCAGATTCCCAAGACCACTGAAAAATAATGGAGAGAGGTCCTGCAATGACATCAACTAGCTCTTTCAGCATCCTGGGATGAATCCCATCAGACTCCATAGATTTATGTGCATCCAACTGGAGCAGCAAGTTTCAAATCATAGATTTGTTCACCTTCCTGTTAGATTTGTCTCCCCATGCTGCACATGCTGGGTTTTGTACGCGTTATCCACAGGAGTGCTTTTCAGTTTGGGCAAGTACCAGGTTCCAGTTCAAACAAGTGAGCTCTGAGGACCCAGGAAGACCCCACTTACCCTCACACTGAGGACCACTTGTACCACCCTTGCTCTTTCCTCCCTGGATGCCTGCCCCTGTCTGGTGCTTTTGTCCTTTGACCACCCCAAGGACAGAAAGAGGGAGGTATGTGATCCCTTCTTTACTGGTCAGCTGAGGTATAGCAATTTCCCTAACATGCAGCGGGACAATGCGGCTGAGTAGTGCAGTCCTGGGTTAACTAGTAGGTCCCAATGCTCCTTAAACATACCCATGCACTTCTGAACATCCACAGCACTTCTTTCAGTGCCTGTGCTATTCAGCGATTCATGGTTCACCCTTTGCAAGGCTTTGACATTCTTGTCTCAGTAATCACAGCTGAAGAAAACACCCAAAAGATGTTTTCCCACTAGCTTCTGTCCTTGCCTGTTACACTGGCAGCCTAGAGCTGGCTGTCCTGGCCCTCACATCACTTCATCCTTTCTCTGCTGCCTTGGCAGTGAGCTCACCAGCCTCTGCATTCACATCCAAGGAAGGATGTAGCAGAACAAACAGCCAATGTTTAGTTATATGTTGAGGTAAAAAGATCCAACATAATTATCCTTTAACTAAGCTATTATCAATTACTGAGGGGGGGGCACACAGGATGGGACAGGACAGGATGACGCATGACACGGATGAGGACACAGGCAAAAATCTAAATCTCCAGCTGTAGAGGTAATAAAATAGATCAATTCCTTTCTATAGGGGGTCACCAAAACCTGTTTGGTGCTGAAACACATTCTGAATCACAGCACAGTCACCAAGAGCTGTAGGAAGAATAGGTTTTTTACTAGTTCTGGGGAACAATAACAACAACAAAATTTTGACAATCAGGATAGTACCCACAAGCTCCTCTAGCTTTCTGCCTCTCTTTCAGTATCGCCACAAAACCTCTGACAAGATTTTCCAGCTGGTTTCTCACCTGGGTTTGCTTGCTTTTTAATGAAGAAAAACCCATTTAAAAAAAAACAACAAAAAATCCACCAAAACCAAACTGCTCAGCATAAACATTACCACTATAATGGCAGCCTGAATGAAAACAATTAAAAAAATCAAAGAACTGAGTAGCTTGTTTAAAAATAACATAAATTAAACAAATAAAAAAAAAGAAAAGAAAAAAGAGTTCCTTCAGCAGAAGAGAAAAAGGCACTTCAGCTCTTTTCTTGTCAAGTCAGGACTAGTCCCTGGTCCTGCAGTTCTCCAGTTCCACAAACAAGTTTCACTGACACTCTCTGCTGGTGATGAGGACCATATTTTATCCACCACCACCCTGATGCTGTAAGATCTCTGTGCCCTACATTTTTACTTATTGAGGGCTTATAATCTAGTGTTTTCAAGAAAAAAAAAGAAGCTCAATGATGAGAAAAAAAAAGACACCATAGAGCAGCTGCAGCTGTAATTGGCTGAAGGGCTAACAAATGACCTAATATTCTTCTAGCTAGGATTTATCCAGCTGCGCACTGTTCTGATTAAATAAGACTAATCCATCAGATGAAAATTGCTTTGCTGGTACAAGAAATAAACTTACCTGTTTCTTAATTTTTCTTTAATTTTATTATTAGAAGATAAAGATCCACTTCTCTAAATCTAATGTTTGTTCTAAATTATTCATGGCTAATTTCATAAATTAACACATAAACCTACTCCCTTAGAGCTCTCTCACGAAGCTGCTGTTTCTGATCTTTATTTAAAGCTGCGAATTAAAACAAACTACAAGATAAACCACTAAAAACCCTGGACTTCTCTATCAGTGAATGTATTTCATACAAGGTACAGAGTTTTTTCTAGTATTTGATCTCTGAAATAGGAAGTTACCACAGTTATAATTAGCATTTGATTGATCACAATATATACATATCACTGTTCCACTTGCGATAAATGCTTTGCATTCCAAGATAAACATGCCCAATTAAATTGTAATCAGTATGATTTTTTAAGTCATTTGGTCCTCAATATCAGAAATAATATAAAAGGAATGTTAAAAAGGATTGAACCTTTGACAGTCCTCACCTTATTTCATTTATCTCTCTGATTCCACTTCCTGGCATCTTCTTCTTAAATCGTGGCTGGCAGACACGCTCCTTTCCCCCCTGAACACCTCGGTGTGAACGCTCCAACCACGGACCACCATCTTTTGTATTTTGCTACCACAGTAATGGAGCATTTGCCATCTCATCATCATCTTTGTCTTAGCCATCCTCGTACTGAGAAGAATAATGATTTAAAGCCCTGAGTGCGCTACTATCAAAAGAACTAAAGCTTTTAGTGTCAGATAGTGTACTACAGTATATTATACACCTTTGGCTAATGTCACTGTGCTTCAGCAAACGTTATGGCTCTAGTGCTAGTAAACACCACCTCATCTGCTACTAAGTCCTGCCAGTAGAATACATATTAAAAAAAAAATAATTAAAAAAAAAAAGGAAAGCGAGAAGGGGAGAAAGCAGGGAAACAGAAAGTGCAGGAGATTCCACTTAGAGGAGAAACTTGTTATGAGTACACTTAAATGAGCAGAATGTTCCCTTTCCAGTTACATTTGTAATAGTCAATTTCCAACACTGTGTGTCTTTTTGCACTGAAATCCATGACAAATCTTCCCTATAAAGTCATTCAAGAGCTTAGCATGCAAACAAAGAAACAAAAAATATTCACTGTGACAGCATTTTCTTCCCTCCATTGTCCAAGTGACATCCATCAATATCAATATCGTGTTTCACTTCTGTTCCATATGGGTGAGATAGTATTCCAGGATCTTGTTCTCGATGGGTGCGGAGACAGCTATGGCTTCAGTTCTGGGACAGGTTCACTATTGAAACCAGGGGAAAAAATGGAAATGCTGGAAGGTCCTTCAGATGGGACTGCTGTAATGGACCTTTAAAAGAAGTAAGACCAAAGACCGAAGAGTTCATGAATGTAAGATCCAACATCCAAGTCTCTCTTAATCTACAACATGCGATGTGGTTTAGCTATCAGAAAAATGGAATAGGTATCAAAGTTGTAACGTGACTTGTGTTTCACCAGATGGCAATATCAGAAACAGCTTTTACAAGATCTAACTGGCCAGATAAAAGATCAGGGTTTTTTAGAGTGCTGTTTACTGGATCTGACAGAGTACCTTTTACAAGGTGCATGTCTCAGTATTAGAAAAGTTCACCCTTTTATTCCATTCAAATCAATAATTGTAAGCTTACTACAAACTGTTTGTACGTATACAAATAATTAAAAGAATCAAAGAAAAGAGTATCAAAATGTTTATTCTTAAATTTAATTTACATTCTTGTTAATGAATCAAGAGAGTGCATTCTGGAAAAAAACCCAACCTGCAACCTTGCTTTGTCTGTTTTACCATCTGCTCAAAGCAACGGCAAAAAATGCAAGATAACATTAACCAAAGGTGCTACGTACGTTAAGTGCATTGGTACTGAAAGACCTCTGTATGGATACAGTCCCTCAGCAAGAAACTCAGACTTAAGCAACCTACCGTCTTGCCTGAGGGACCCAATCACCAGCCACGGGTTCATTTCAACATTTCTGACATTTGGTCCTTAACCCTTGACGACATCTGGGAGCCCCTTGGGACACAGCCCTCCCAGCAGAACAGGAGAGATGGCAGCAGTTCCAGAGAATGGGTTTCTCATGGGTAGAGGGAGAATTTTCTAGTGCTAAAATTGGTGGTAGTCAGCTCCCTGCTAAGATCACTCCCCACTTCTCGTTTTGTCTTGAAGCTTACATGAAACCTGTGCTCCGTATGAGGCTCTGAAACCTGATCTAAAAAGAAATGTCAAGGCTTTACTGTCATAAGGAATGGAGGCTCATAAAATCATGATCGTTAAGCCTCCTCAGTCAAGTCAAGCAGGAAAAAAAAATAATTCTAAAGGTTTTAGTAAACACATCTGAATTTGCCATCTTGGATAACGAGTACAGCAATAAAGTGCCAAGCAGAGACTAACACATACTTATATGCTACTAATTTCCTGGTTTCATTAAATCCAATATAATAAAATTGACAGATGCTGTTTTACCTACTCAAGTGATTCATGAAGGGCCTGAAACTGTAATGCTGCAGCTAGATATGCCATCTGTGCTGGGGTTTGGGTATTTTTAAATAGAAGGAACTGACTGGCTGAAGAGTGGAGACAGCACACGGTTTGCATAGCATGAAATGAGAAGCTTGCCACCTTTATCTATAGAGGGAAGAGAATTACTGGGCTTGGCTACTATTTTCCTATCCATTGTCTGCCAGGCTGTTATTTTGCAAATGCTGACAAGAAAGAAATATAAATCAAAGAAATAATTGAAACTTAAAGAAAAATTAGATATTTTTTCATGTCTCTTTAAAATTATGATAATTGGCATGCATTTTTAATGACAATATTAGCAGCGAGTAATAAAAAGTCAGCAGGATCTACACATGGATAAATAACAACACACTAATGGTAATTACATAAACTTTCTGTGTAGTGACATGTGGGTCGGGAATTGAATTTGCACTCTCAAATTAAATCATCTATCAGATCCCCACATCATCAGTAACAAACGTCACTGGTAGGTTTCATTCCCTCATACTCAGAGTGCTCTCATTGTTCTGTTTGTTAACATTCAATAAATGAAGTTTCAAGGCCAAATCTTGACAACTAATGGTACTCAATGGGAGTGCTGATTGCCAAAGGGTAGTAACATTTTGAGTTTCAAAAAAGAGCTTATTTCAGAAACGTAGAGAATATAATCTCTACATAGGCATTTAGGAGGACCTTTCTTATAAAAAAGGTTTGACATGTATTTATAGTTACACACTGGCATAACTGCCTTGTGAAATGGGACCTTTTTTTAAGCGGGTGACTTTAACAGTGAAGATACAAAGACTGAGCAAAGAGTTTCTGAATTACTGAAATTAAGCCAAATAGGGAATGACTGAAGTAAAAGGGAAAGGTTGTCTTCAGTTTCAGAGAAAATACACATTTTTAAATCCTTTATTTTTTGGCATAATGGGATATGCCTTCTTGTCATTGTAGAACAAGCTGACAAAGTAGCTGAAAATAATTCTCTTAAGATCAGAAGAACACGGTGCTTCCAAACAGAACTTTATTCTGTGTTACCAGGAAGCATTTGTCAGAGTAAGTCACATAACACAGGCCATTTGGGAATCCTGAAAATGGATCTGCTCTGGCTCACTTTCGGCACAGGTAGGACAACAGTGGTCCTGAGCTACACTACATATGAAAAATAAAAGCTAATCTAATACCTGCTGTATTGAGCATAACTGGCAGCATTTGGATAGCTGGGTGCTGCATGGCAGAAGGTCATGAGTTGCCCCAAGCAGGTAGCAGCTACACCCAGACAGCTCTGAAACTGGTGTGAGTAACCCATTGCCTGCAAAAACTTCCATGTCAAAGGAGCATGTGGTGCCTTTGCTCAAACGCATTTCAGAAAAAGCAGCAGCCACAAAGGGCAGGGGACACACGGGGAGATGCTCTTTGGCAGGTGCATGGAGGAGCCAGAGGGAAGGAGACATTTCAGGGCACAGAGGTGACTGCAGCCCGGGGTGAGACATGCCAGGGCAGGGGCACCCCTGAGGGACTGTGGTCATGGGTGGCTCTCACTGGAGCAGGGGGAAAAACGAGCAAGGAGTAGCAAAAAACCACAGGACATGCCTGTGGGCTCACAAAATGGCTAAGGAGGGACTGAGTGCAACAAACAACAAAAACAAGGCAAGATGACAGCAATAAGTGACCAGAGATGTCTGCTTTAAGATAAGCCTGGGAAAGAGGAAGGAAAGTGGGTTGCTTAAGTGTTTGTTTTCACATTTATGATCCCCCCTCCCAATACCCGAATCAGAAGATGGTGCTAATTGGCAGTAAATCAAATTAAGTACAAATCCCCCCAGCTGAGACTGCTTTGCCCTTTACACCTGTGTCTTTTCAATTCTTAAAATAGAAAAGATCTAGTGAAATGTCCTGTCAAGCTTGACTTACAAATTTGCTATGGATGATGGACAATCTGCCACAACTCTTGATGCTTCAGGACCTCTTCACCGTTCATCAGTTTCCTGTTATTGTTAAAAATGTATATTTTAAATTGCTCAGTTTAACTTCCAGCCAATAGATTTTGTTACACTTTCAACAGTGAGCTATTAATAATCCATGTTCAAGTCAGTTTTACAACTACCTACAGTATTTAAATACTATGAACCTTCAGTCTTTTATCTTCAGCTTTTCTAGTTTTTAAATCATTCTACAGTTATTTGGCAATTTCTTACCAAGTTTTCAATGTTATTATTAGTTAGACACCTGAATTGGTGGGTTTTAGTATGAGATGCACAAAAGCCAAAGAAAGGGATAATACGATTTGTACATTCCAATTTAAATCTAAACAGGATTGTCTATTGCTATCAAAATATATACTAATTTGTTAAACTCAGTCTATTAAATTTGATGATTAAACAGGAAGGGTAATACATGTTTAACTCAGCCTTCGTGTTTGCAGACTTTACTTTAGATCAATATTTGCTGTGTTAATTGGATATGCTGTTACTCAGTTTTCATGGAGAAAACAACAATTTCCTTTCACAGATAGTGCAGGCACACAAACAGTGGAGGAACCATAGCTTCCTGAAAGTCAAGTTATATTTTTGAAAGTTCAGTATCATTCTCAGAAACAACAAATTAAAAATAGAGTTAATTATGTATCAAAGTGTAATATCCATTTAAAGTTAAATAAATAAAGTTAAATAATGGGGAAATGTAGCCAGGCAAATATTTCAAACAAAATGTAAAGAAATATCATTTTCCTCCCAGAATGAACTGTCCACTTTTTTGTATTAAACTAGTTATATTATGTATGTATAGGTCATTAATATAATGAAAAAGAATGCTTAAAGTCTAATAGTCTAATAGAACATCGCTCAATTGTTGGATATTTCTTGACAAGGTCAGAACTCCATCAGGATAACATTTGATGTCAAGAAGTTATTTTTATCCTAAAATCCTAATTCCAAATGTCTTAATAGACTTGAGAAGCCAAAGTTAGATTCCTTAGTGTGGACTAGAGCAAAACAGGTGTTTAGCCAAACAAAAGGTTGCTTTATGTATCTGCACCTTCTCTTAAATAACTTCTATGAGTCCAGTCACCGCTCCAAAGCAGTGATGACGCATCAAAGAGGAGGAAGTGATTAAGGACACTCGCTTCATTCAGCAGTGTGTTTCAGGAGAGGCGGATTTAGATTAGCAATTACAGCTACATGGCTAAAGGAATTTCAAGTTTAATTAACTCAGTCTTAAAGGTCTGTGCCTTTTTGTTCCTTTAAAGAAAGTTTTATTGGAACTTAGAGATCTCTGAACTTGATTTTCGCTTTTACCAATGAAATCATATGCAAATTTTTTTTACAAGCATTATTCAGGCTTACTTCTCTTGGATATATGTATACTGTGTTCAAACTGATGTTTTTTACCAGAAATGTCAACTGGGCTCTACCAATGTTACCTCTTAAGCATACCAAGCCCACCTTGGAATCCTTGTTCATCAAATGTCCTCATCAGGTGTTTTCAGAGGCCAAAGTGGTGGGTTTGACTCTTTTGCAAGGCAAGATTTCCTTTCCATAAAACAATCACAGGTGAGGCTGTTGCATGACTCTAGAATGGAATTGGGATGTGCACAGGGTATGTGTTGGGCAGCTCTGGAACCCATAATTCTGATTGATAGATCAGTTAATACCCACGACAGCAATTCCATTGCGTATACAACTTGACCGACAGAGTCCTGAGGAAAGCCAGAGACACTATGAGCAGGTTGTTCATCAATGGAAGCTTCCTTTTTTGACCTTCACTGAATGTTCATTCAGCAGAAAGTGGTGGGACCATGCTTTCACAAAGCACATATAAGCCAAGAATAAGGGGTAATGTGTTGGGACTTGTGAGACTGCATACACAGTTTTGGGTTTTTTAACAGTTTTTAATTAAGAAGCAATCAGAAGAAGGATATTCAAGAGCTACATAGGGAAAAACAGAAGGAAAAGATGACAATAATTAACTAGTACTATTACAACTTATAAATAATAATAATAATATAGCAAATAATGACAAGAATAATACTGTGGGGTTTTATTGTAATAAAGTTTTAGTTTAGTTTATTGTTAGAAGGAAATCTTTTTCCACCATTTTTTCTGTGTTTTGCCATCTGATGGCTCTGAGGACACAAAATTGCAGAAACAAATCAAACAAAGCTGGTATGTGTTTTTTATGTACTGTCATATACTGAGGAGTCCTACTCAGAGACCAGAATACAGTGAAAAGTCCAAAATAAATGTAAAAGGGCAGTCCTTATGTTAGAAAGATGAAATTAGAAAAAAAAAAAAAGGATAAAAACCTGTTTCTATTCACAAATGGAGGAGCTAGTTGTTCATCCATGTAGACCTTCTGCTGGTTTTGCTTGATTTCCTATTAGTAGGGATGGAGCTCAGAGTCGGTCATCCTTGAAAATCAGCCAGCTCTCCTGGACCCTTCTTTTCCCTAAGGCTGTATCCCATGGGATTCTTCCAAGCAGATCCTGGGATCTGTGGATGTATAAAAGAATCACCCTTCATCTTCAACACATCCAACTGGGTCTCCATTATCCTTTGGAGATGAACATCATTAGGAAATGAGGACTTGTCTCAAAGACCAAACACAGCCTGGTTTCCTCAAAACATCAGCAGCCAACAAGTGTTGAGCAATTAACTCCAAGGAACCAAAAGAATCATAACAAAGGCAGCAGATGCAGGAAACACAGCATCACAGGTCAAGTCAGTCAGAGCAGTAAAATGAGAAGGAAGGTAGATATGGAGGAGATAACGTTCAGAGGGTTAGAAGAGGAACTGGAGAAAGGTTACATTTGTGAGGCAGAGGAAAGACAATGAAAAAGTGAGAGTGCTTATAGTATGGATGGTCTTACTTGGGGAAAAATCCATTATTGAGATTTTGCAGGAGACAAAGAAAATTTCAAAATGTTTCATAGACACTGGAGAAAGGAATTGTTTTCTCTATTACAGCTCTCTATTTTCTTTCTACCTTCTGTGAAGTAAATTCTGGTTTTCTGAATTACAGTTGACTAAGATGGCATGTTTAGAGAGAAGAAAAGAACCAAATTATACTGGAATTAAGTTGAAGTGATAGCTGTGTAATGCTGAGGCCAACAGTTTCAGCAAGTCACATCTGTATATCCCTCTTGAGAACACAAGCATGCTAAGCTGCTGAATGTGGAGAACTACTGGGAAACATAACAATGAGGAGATCATCAATAAAGCAACTATGTTGATCTTACGCTTACAGCTTTTCAGCAAAGTACGGTAGCAAATGATAGAAGTGTACATCCTTAAGATCAAAAGTCTAAAAAAAATCTTTGCACGGGCTCAGCCCCACTCTGAGGGTTACCTTATTAGTGCTTGAGATTTTCAGGCTAAAAGCGTGTCAGTAGTGCACATGCAGGGAGTCCCATAGGCCCAGGATCCATCAAATTTACTGATGACCGTAAAGTGTCCGTCTCAAACTCCCTGTATGCTCATGCCTTCACACATCACCTATATAATTCATATATAGGAAATAAATCCTATACAACCTTGATAGACACCTCTGCTGCATCAAGTGTCCAGGACCTTTGCCAGCATTTAAACGTGAATATGCCTACTAATACACTGTAGGAATATCCTCTGCTGAGGTTCTGGCTTTTTCCCAGAAGCACCATTCCAGGAAAGTCCTGAGGCTGGCTCTGCCAGTTGCCCTTGGAGCCCAGGACAGCTAACTAAGTAGCTTACAGCTAGTATGGCCTGCTACACTGCAAGAAATTTTGGGCAAGGTCTTCCTATCTACTAGGGCAATACTTTTCAGCAGAAAAAGACTTTGGCAGAAATGCTCTGTAACTGGGATGTAACTTACATGCATAACTTCATAACCAAATGCATATGTCCTTGAGAAGTAACGGTAATTAACAGTACCCACGTACTTTGGGACAGTTTATGCACTTGTGCTGTATCAAGCAGCCGCATTCCCATTTACTTTAGCGTAAATACTGTGAATACATGCACCTTTTAGTGGGAGGATGAGTATAAAGTTATGTTAATAACATTAACAGTGTAAGCAGGCAGACAATTAAATAGTAATAATTTATAAATATAAGAAACGGTTGTTGTGTAAAAACCAAATACTTTATTGATAAAACCTATCATGTAGGCAACAATAATTCTCTGTGCCACTGATCTTCAGTATAACCCCATACTCTTCAGTAACATTTTGTATCAAGCAGCAGAATTATTTTTGAGGCAAAAGTAAGGAATGTTTACTTTTCTAAATGTCTGATTAACATTTATTTCTTTTACACTCCTGCATCTGCCAAAGCTGAGACCTGTCCTGCTTGGTAGAATGATAGAGAATTCATTTATTTTCCATGACAGCTGCTCCTTGGTGAAGTGACAGGGGGCATTACTGCACCGGGCTGATAGCAGCAGCTGCAGTGTGGGTTTTGCTGCACTTTGGGTGGATGTTCAGATCTGGGGCCTTTCTGCATATGTGTGTGAGTTCCAAAGAAATCTCAATCTATTCCAAGCAAAAAAAATCAAACCATAAATAATGCCAGTGAGTTTATTTCTTTTCTGTGTATATCCTTTGAATATGTCTGCCCCCCAAACAGGAATTTTTATTTCATGCACTTGTAATGCTTCTGCGCAAGGTGGCCCAAAACCATATATTAATGTTAGAGGAAACAGCTTCTTGCCTCTTGACAAGTGACAGAGATTTTTACATGGGTAAAACAAACATTAAATTGATCTAAAATCCCATAATTGTCAACTGGTACCCACTTACACTTTCTAACATTGGAGCAAATAACTACAAGCTGTATATCTGTAGAAGAATGAATCTGGGTTAATTATCATTGATAATACACAGCTGTGGGCTGGCTTCAGGGGCGTGGGTTGGACGATGTAGATAAGGTGCAGCTGTGGCTGGTTCTGTTAAGTGGTTGAGAGCCAATGAAGAGCGAGCAGCTGAGGAAGAAGTGGACGGAGTAAGAAGAGAGAGAACATACGCCCTGGATGAGGTGAGACAAGGAGAAGGCAGCAGAGGGACTGTATGAAGAGTATGCTGGTATGAGATGGTAAGAGACCTTGTTGCAGCATGATAGTTTGGAGAGTGCTACTACATATAGCCACAGAAAACCAGTCAAAAATACTAAGTTCTGTGAAATGTGTAGTGAAGTAAGAAAATGCAGCTAATTTTAATTCACTGTTTGTCAGGTGAATGAGTCCTTTGAAGTTATTTTTGTACTGTGTCTAAAAGGGACTTAATCTATTAAGTTCTCAATTTTCTGAACTGTACAGACATTATGCCTATTATAACTTTACTGTTTTACTATAGTTAAACAATACATAAAAATAGTTAAGTTAGTATTTCAGTGCTTTTTCTGATATTCAGTACAGACTCCTCTTTTTGTTTCAGGACTAGCTTTAGCTTGGAAAAAAAATGCTGTGTCAAAGTACTGTTTTCTTCATAATCATAGATAATTGTATATTATTGATCTTGAAAACAATTTGATCTTTTAATTTTTAGGTAGGTATTTTAATGTTCAGTTAAAAATTACTTTATGGGCTTGGATTGTTGAGTGAGTTATCTTGTTTCTTTTTCAGTTCAACCAAAGTTCTGAAGAAGCAAGTCAATTGTAACTGTAACTGCAGAGAAGTGGTAAGTATAGCCAGAGGACAATTTATTAAAAATGCTTCCTTCTCGTAAGTACTCCTTTCCTTAAGGAAAGGTAGTACACAGAAAGTGGTAACCTATAGTACAAACATGTAAGAGTGAAATCGGAAAGGCCAAGCACAAAATCGGGTTTGGCCAGCAAATTAAAAACCCAGTTAGTCAAAAGTGGGTGGAAAACCATTCTCACGCAGTTGTAGCAGAGTCGGTGCTGGTGTGGCTCCAGCTCCTTCCAGCATTTTAGTTAATGAGATGGGTGATGGGACAGTGAGTTCTGAGTGGGAGGCTGGGCTCGATGACCTGCTGAGGGCCCTTCCAACAGGAATTATCTCGTGATACTGTAGTCCTGTTCTTCTGAATTTGCAGATGATACCTACCTGGGAAATACTGTTAGCTTCTTGATAGATAAGATGGGAATTTAAGACAAAACAGACAAGTTCAAGTTATGGTTTAAAAGCTTAGGATAGGTCTAAGTGCTGATAAATAGAATATTATACATTTAGAAATAATTACTCAAATACAGGATGGGAAGAAGCAGCTAGAAGCAGTTTTATTGGGGAGGTTGCAGGGGTAACTGGGACCAACCTGAACCTGAGTCAAACAGGCTATGGACAAACCAAACACTGTTCTGGGATACAGAAGCACAATTTTAGCCTCTAAGGCATGCAAACCAGTCCTACCTCTCTGCTTGGCCTCAACTGAGATAACGTATTCACTTGGGAGCTGAAGAGCAAAAAGGATTTGAACTGGAGAGAGTCCATGGAAGATCAATGAAAATGATAAGAGGTTGGAAAACATGACCTATAAAGAAAGGCTGAATATTAGAATTGTTTGGCTTAAACAATGGAAAACCGAGAGACAAATTAACAGCCTAGCTGTCTAATAACCACTGACAGAGGAAAGGGAAAAGTTATTTTCAGTGTCTGTGAAGTGTAGATAAGGCTGAATGGGCTTAAACAGCAGCAAGGAAGATTTGGGTTAAACATTAGGATAAGCTCCCTAATTGTATGAACAATGAAGGAGTGAAAAAGACTGCCTTCTGGGGGTGGGGGGCTGCAGGGTGAGGGTGGGCGAGGCACACCACCACCACAACCAGAAGTCAGAGCCTGCTGGGTGCAGCAGGGACAAATGGGTCTTTCGTTTTCTGATTCTACAGTATATGAAATATATATATTTGTATTCAAATAGAATACTTTTTTTTTAACCACATCACAATCGTTAGATGCCAAAGAGAAGAACTCCTTGTGACTGACACCTCACATGCTTTTCTTTCTATTCCTCCCAAGTGTAACTTCATTTTCTGCCGAAGTCTCTATAAATCCCTTTTTATTAAATATTCAAGTATCATTTGCATTGGTGCTCATATCATTCCTCTTTACTGTCACCTACACACTTCATCAATACCTTGATATTATTTCTCTGAAAATTTAGAAGATGCAGAATGGAGATGGTCTGTTCCTCAAGTCCAGTAATGCTCTACAAAGTCCTTTGAGTCACATGGCTGTTTTCACTGCCCTTTAATTTGGTTTTAAAGGAACGAAAAGGAAAAATGCAGATTTTCCCCCTCCATATTAATTTGTTCCAGGTAGCATGACATACTTAACTGAAACAGGTGACACTGAATGTATTTCTAGATTAATTTTTGAATTGTCCTACACAGAAAAGAACACAAATCAAACCTGCCTGGCATTGCAAGCAAGGACTTTTAGAATCAGTAAACTAAACTAAGGCTCTGAAATTCCTGTTCTAGGAAACTAAAACAAAGACCCTTATAATCTGAAAAAAGCTGAGCATACGGTAACTTTTTTTATAATCAGAAAGATTGTAAAATACCTTCACACAGACATCTTAAAGAAACGAGCCATCAAGTTTTGTAATTTTATACTATCATCTAGCTGTGGATCTGTCTTTCCTAAAATATTTAAATTTCTCTTCCAATTTAGAACTTCAAAATATCTTCTTCGTATTTGCAATTCTATACAGATACTGAAATTTTAAAACAACTGTCAGAATCACTTGTTCCAGAAACGTAACTAAACTTCTTTTTCATGAGTCTTATGCTGACTGTCTAGTTATTCATGCTTCTTTTCAGCAACAGACGATCTGTGTTGGCTGTGTTTTCCTAATACTCTGAGGGCATTTCTTTGGACCTGTTGAACTGTAAATGCTCACTTCTGGATGGAGCCCAGGACTATAGTATATTCTGACTTCTATGGGTCAGCTCCTGCTCATACTCATCAGAAAATCTGAGGCTTGGACTTTCCCACTCAATAACCTAAAGGAAGTCAAGGAACGCATGTTACCATTATTGCATTTTCACAGCTAATTTTATTCTTTTCCCCAAAGACTCCATATCATTCTGCACAATGCATAAGCAAATGAGTGAAGGATGAGACACCATGTACAAATCTCCATACCTTCATCCAGATTTGTTCCTTTAAAAGCCAGAAATGCACACAGCAGTAGCAAAGATTCTGCATGATGGATGTTGTGCTGAGACTACACAATCAGGTGGCATGAAAAAGTGATTTGCAGGATGGATCAGAGCAGTTGGGAAAGAATCAGAAGCAAAAAGGATTCTTTACAGCAAGGCCCTTTTTTTTTTTTTTTAAGGTATCATTTCTATTAACATCAAGTAACCTATCAACTCAACATAGTATGATTTCTTGTTAATAGAAGCCAATTATCCAATATATTCAGCTTATTTTCAGATGTGTTTTTTCTATGTGGGAATCTTAAACTGTTCTCTGCCCTGGTGATACGTGCATGAGGATGCTTTGATATACTGGAAGAAAGCTATCAGCTTTTTGTTGGAAAGACACAGAGATAAGAGTCTGAAGGCTGAACTAAGCCCTGTGAGACCAGGACAAAGGGCACAGAACAGAAGGGCTTTGGAAAGGTGACCTGTATACAGAAATTCATATTTATCCAGGGTGTCAATCAGCTTCCAAAAAGTACAATCCAGGTATTTTCCCCACCACAAATGTGTGAAACAACTGTTGTTTTCATCGCTGCTGGTGAGTCAACAGGCACCTTCCAGGCTGGGAACATGAAGGTTCAGTACTTAAATGGCTGTCATTTAAATGAGATACAACAAACTCCTCTTATCAGTGTCTGTTATGTATTTCTAGAGTACTGGTGTCCAGGCATCTGAATTATCTCCATGAGTATTGCTTTATTTCTATATCTAGCTCAGTTTCCATAAAACCCAGCTGTACTAATAATGCGCTCTGTCTCCACAAGCAGGTACCAGTGCCAGTGGCCATCTACCTTCCTTATCATAGAAAGCTGTGCCCAAGGTGGCGGGGCTCAAAGGTACTGCTGTTTGGTGGCCCTTCAACCATAAGCCATGTCATACAACAAAGGCCAGGCCTGATAACACCTCACTTTGCACACGAAGCAGTGACAATACCTTCCTAGTTATTTGTGAAGCACCTCAATATGAAGAGCAGTGTTGCTGTCTCTCTTCATCCACGAATGTGTAAAGGAAACGGCAGGAAAAAAAACCCACCAAAAAGCCCTGGTTCTGGTCTGGGGAATAATTTTTTCCAGTGTATTAGTACTTCAATTCCATAGACTGCACAACTCAGTGCCAAGTGCAGGAAAGGATGATGTGAGCTTCAGGGCATCATTTCCATTGAAAGCCAAGTTCCAGGACTGGGGGAGAAGGAGGGCTTGTTTTCACTACAGCCAAGGAAACCCTGTGTATCTGTGATGCGTGCCTTGGCTGAGGGACAGGAGAACTGAGGAGACCACAGCAGTGTGTTTTCTACAGATGTCATCGGTTGGCCCAACCAACACGCTCCATCTGGGCTGACCTAAGGGCAGAGCACAGACTTAACAGCAATCACAAGGCTTAATTTACTCGTACTTATAAGGGCCATAGCAAACAACACAATAAAGCTAAATACTTATTTTTAAGATGGAATAAAAATTGTAAGAATTTTACAGGTTTTAAAAAGAAGGAAAAGGTCAAAAGCAAGTATTTAGCTAGTACATATTTAACAAACTGATTTGCATTACATTGTTTAGATGAAAAAATATATATAAAAAAAAGCTGTTACTGTCAGAAGCAGAGCTGATCTCTGGTTTGTCACAGCGCTACGCAAAAACAAGTACCTAAGCAGAACAAAATAAATAATCCGCATGACAGTACTAGCTGGGGGAATTTGCCAGGTGGGTATTGGATACAAAAGAAAGGTCACTGGATTACAAATGATGTAGGTTGGTACTGCGTTCTTTCTGGATTTGGACAAATTTTGGCCAAAGGGGCTGCCATTCGCCGCTAACAAGACCCTCAGATGGTGCCATATCTGAAAAAATAATGACAGGAGGCTGGACAAATGGTGGTGTTTAGGATGTGCCATCCTGGTATTTCTGAGCAGGCCTATGAAAAAGCTGTTTGCTGCCCACCCTCTAACACTTGCACCCTCATCACCAGAACTTAAAAGTTCTTTTTGCAGGGTAATGTGATGAATTTTTTTATTTATTTATTTTTCACATAATGGCTACTGAACTTCCATTTCAGGAAGGCTTTCCAGACTTCAAAAGATAACTGGTTTGAGGAATATAACTTGGACTGGTTGCCTTGCATGTACCATGGGCCTTTAATTTCTTCTGCTGTGGGGATGAGAAATGGAGGTGTATGCCTGGATTGTTGTTGTTAAGCATGTTCTGCACGGGTTTGCAGACCAAGGCAAAGTACTAAAATACACCCGGCATTAACTACGCAAAGCAATATAATCACTTTCATCCACAAACTGCTCTACTTACAACAACTTAATATACAACACCTAGTTTTATTTTACTAGTATAAGATTATTAATACTTGAGTTACATCAGAAGTCACTATGTCTTACACCATTGTAACTGAAAAATCCTTTACAAAGGACTCATTTTTCTCTCGCATTTCTATTTCATCAACCTGTACATACAATGGATGTGCACAAGCAGGATCGCCTGCCTAAGGCACTGAACATAAATAAACAAATGACAAATATTATTTTATCTCTTTATTTTTTTTCCCCAGAATATTTTAATATTGAAGCCCAAGTTGTTATTTTCAAGGGACAGGGAAAGGGAAAAGGAAAGGGAGAAGAGAGAAGTTACGAAGACAAATTATTTTATTTAATTTATGGTTTTGTGAATGGCCATTTCTGTAGGCAACAAAAGGTTGTTTTCTTAAAAAAAAATAATAAAACAAACAGCACCATTAAAGAAAGCATGATCCCTGAATTCTAAACAAAACACTGTCTCAAAACAAAAAAATTGCTAAAATGCTTGTTTCACCCAGTCACGTCTGGTGGGGTAACAAAGCAAAGTGTAACAGCATTGAACTGTAGCAATCCTGCTGAAACCAACTACACCCCCTTCTGAAGATTCAGAGAACCACTTTCTGAGCTTGTCCTGTGGGAATAATATTTTCTTTGGTAGAGGACTGAAGGAGGGTATTTACTTCACTGAATGCAGATAGAAAAAATATCTATGCACGTTAGGGATCTCCCCAATAAATCTGTATTTCCCATGCATGTTAGGTACGAGTGGATTTCACATTGCTGTTATACTGCAGGAGTAATACTGCCCTATAAAGGCATAGAATGGCTAATGTCAAACAGATGTAAACATTCAGAATACTGACAAAAATAATACATACACACAAAAAACCCTGTACTGAAAATGTGAATCGAGTTAAGTTTCCGTAAAGCAGAAAAAATATTTTACAGCAGTACAAGAGAATTATGGCAACAAAGTAAAGCACTTTTCTTGTAACATTCATGAACAGTACAAATACAACAAAGTTATTCTACGGACTAAATTATTCTTTAACTATCAAATATAGTACAAAGCGAAATATTATGTGCTATAAAAGAAGCAGCTCCTTAAATTAGACTAAAAAAATGCTTTTTTTTTCTTTTCGTTGGTTTTACAGTGACAAAGCATGATGACAGAAGACAACAGGATTTCATAGATTCAGAAACATTCAGCTACACAGGTCCATGATAAATCCACTGAATATTTTGTTGCTTTCCCCCCCAGTGTTCTGCAGAGCCACAGAAGACGAACCGCTGTGCTGCTGCCAGGGGACTGCAGAAGTCATTCAGTGTTCAGAGCAGGGCCGTTCACGTGTGTCAGCTAAAATGATCCCTTTCGGTGACATTTCTCAGCTCATCTTGAGTGTTTATCCTGGTACTTCACCACACTTGGAGAAACTGCTAAACCAGAGGCTACAATAACGACTCTGAAATTGTGCGTGTGTTTACAAGGGGAAGGGGTGCAGCATAAGGTAATTTTACTTCAGAAATTGCATTATAAAGCACCATATGCACCAGCTTAAAAACTGTGCAAGGAATTGCAGGGCCCTGAAAAACCATCTGCACGTTCTGTAGCTTACCCTGACAACATGCACCACCCTCAAGAAGAAAGTCTATAGTACAGAGAATATACCTTTTGCTTTATGGCTCAACCTTTATTTTTGTCTTTTAAATGCTATTTCATGTACTAGACCTCAGCAGATAAAATGCTAATAGGGAGCATCCAATTCACCATTTCTTAATTATTTTTTTAAAACATTTTTTCAAGGGGAGTTTCTGCTTGGAAATTAGTTCAGAACAGAAACACACAAACACATACACTGCAAATGCCCTAACATAATCTGCATATCTCACAGGTATGCAATTAAAACAATAAAGAGGGAGGAAAGAAAAAAAAGAGTGTTTCTCCCTCTCACCCAAAAGTGCTGCTCCAGGGGTAGGAGTCGGGGAACAATTTTGGAGATTATAAAAAAAAAAAAAAAAAAAAAAAGGTAAATTATACATGCTGGACATTGGGACACATACGTACGTACACGCAAACACAGAGCAGTGTGTTCTTAATTAATTCTTTCACCACTTTTCAGTGCATAAACTATTAACACCCCATGGTGCAAACTGCACGGTCATTAGAAAACACAATGACATTGGGCCTGAAACCTGAATAATTAAACAACAAAAAAAGTAATTCAAAATTAACCTCTAAAAGTGATTGTGTTCTTATTGAAGACCAAGGATCATTCTCCCCCAAGCATTTGTGTGATACCAGAATCCAAGTAAGGTTTTCAGTCATACTAGGATTCAGTCAGGCTCCTGTATCACCGCAGTTGCTTTTGAGTATTTTAATACCCTGAAACTATAACCTGTAACAACATTTCATGACTGTTGCTAACTAATTAGTCAAATTTATTCCTGGTGCAACTCCAATGACTCAAGCATGAAAGGAGTGGAAATGCACTATGGAAGAGTTTGGTCAGTTGTGTAATATAACATAGCACCATCCAGTCTAACACCATTTAAAATAGCATTTTATCATGGCCTCATGCATGCAAGTTGCAATCCTGACACAAAAATGACAGTATGACATGAATGAGTTACCTACCACGTTAGTCATGCTCTTATCCTTCGAACAAAGTAAAACTATTTTGTGGCCGGAATTTATTTCTGTATTATGTCAGTCAATACAAGTAGTATTTCAGGATGCAAGTACAAACAAATATTGGCTTATGTGCTGTGGACAGGAAAACCTGAGCTAGAAATACAGATTCCCAGCAGGCTTATATAAACATAGGTTATTAGAAGTCTAAGACTGGTCGCTCTCTTTATTTTAAATAGAAGCATACTACCTCTACCAAGTATAAATACAATGCAATACAATTCTGATACAAAGGCTCCTCAAATATGAATTTGATATGCAGTAATCGACTGCACTCATGCTTACTCACGAGCATTTTCCAGTCACTGTTTTGCCAGCAGCTGGCATAGCACTAGATGCTAATTTTACGTTGTTACCTCAAGTTTTTGCTCGGAGGGTTTATTTTCCTACCAGAAGTCCTGAAAGTGCTGAGAAGCCATTTCTTAACTCACATGTGATATTAAGGAGCACTTTTGTATAGAAAAAATATATTATTGTATCAGCAACAAATTTGTTAGTGTAATTATAAATGGCCTTTGTACCACACAGTGTCAAAAATAATATTGATATGTTGCTAATCACAATAAAAGAGAACATCAAGGTGCACCATAGAGCTTCCTGTGACAGGAATGTGTTGTAGATATTCCAGCTTACTTTTAAGACAATAAATGGCATTTATCATGTTTGTGAAAATGGTCCCACAAAAAAATAAATGTGGTTCCTCCATTCAGTAGAACCTCACTAATATTTACCCATGTCAGGGAGACTGGTTACAATTTATGAATAAGTATGCAAACAAAGATCATATAAAAAAAGTATAGTGTAAAATGTAGCATACTTTTTATTTCCTAAATGTAGCTCCATCATTCACATTAGTATTTCAGAATGCAACAGTAAATGCATCACAAAATTCAAGCAGTATTACATCTCACACATTCTTACTACATTGCTCTCTGAAAATCGTGGAAGGAAAATCAGTTTTCTTGAGCAGACTGTAAGGTCTTTGGATTAGTGAGGTTCTACTGTAATGGTAAAAATAACATTTCTCTCTCATGCTGACATTTGGACAGACCTAACCGCATACTGGCAGATGGATGACTTGCACTCCACATTTTGTGTTCTTGAAGTGGGAGTAAAAAAACCCAAGGTATTTTCATCTCCCCAGCAACCGCATGTGCTTTATCCCTTTATAATATTTTCCTTTTAGGTGAATAGGGTCCCAAAACTATCTTTTTTCTTCTCTGCTGTTATGGTGGCTAGCGCATCTGGAATGCAGCTATAGTCCTGAATGTAAATACAGTACTGGATAAATACTGAAGGTTACTTTAAAGATGCAGTATCCCTTTTAAAACTGAATTTTTGCTTCCAGATTTCTGAAAGGTAGAATAAGGGGTCTGAATTCCTTTGAGATAAAAAAGTCAGTGTTGTAAGTAATTCTAAGAGTTACTTTAAATGGCAAAACTCTGAGATGTTGTTTAAATACAGTAACTCACATGACAGGAAAAACAACTGATAATCTAATATTCAAGCAATAAGCAATTAGAATCTTTTCTTCTTCATTTGTCATAAGAACACATCATTTTTAGGCCACAGAAAGGCTAAAACATTCAGAACCTATTACGTAAGTCTGACCCTGCAGATATATATATACATAGATATATATATTTGGGACTGACAATCTAGTGGGCAGATTACAGAGACAAATACAAATAAAGAAAATTTGAGTGGGAAACAGGAAGAGAGAACAGGTTTCTAATCCCCAGTAGAGAAGTTACTTTCTCCAGACTCTACTGAACCCAATGTGATTCCAGTGTTGGTCCCACAACCTATCACATATACAGGTCTTTCTCAGGGAATCAACTAGAAGAGTTGAGTAAAATTTGAGTTCCATAGTCCCTGGCAGGCATGTAAGGAAACTCCTCTAATAAACTAAATACCTCTTTTTTTTTTTTTTCCTTTCTTTTTTTTTTTTTTTTCCTAGGTGAAGTGACAATATTTCAGCCCTAGATAATGAAAGTCAATTGAAGAAAACAATCCTATCAGTAGAAAAACTGCAAACTGATTTAGAAGCTACAATGGCCGATATCCCACACCTCAACACTACCCCACTCAAAACAGTCACTATTCAGTGTGTTACTCATTCTGCATAGTTACTCCACTTTTTGCAGAGTTATTTGTCCACCGATCTTTAACCTGCAGTTTGTTTCAACTATCAAAAAGTGGAGAAAAAATGTGCTGCACTTTGTGCAAATAAATAGAAGCTACGAATGACATGCATTAACGCCTTTTTTTTTTAGCACTGCAAGAGAGCTCATAGGAGCTTCAGTAACAAGGTTATCTTTTGAAACTACTTCTACAGGTTTCCTCTTCTTCCCAGAAAATGGCACTCAGGCAGGAATAACTAAAGCATGTGGAAGAAAAAAACCCCAACAATTAAAAAAAAATAATCAATCAACTAATTGCAAACCATTAGCGGCCTACACTGCTCCAATTTCTCCGTTCTTTTGTCCTGAGCTCCCATGCTGATAAGGGATACTGCACCTTTGATTCAGTTCCTACCGTACAACCAGACAAGCTACACACAGTTTGGAAGGCCCTATGCAGTCATCATGACAGAAGGCTCCGCAGCCTTTGCACACGATCATGGCTTTCAGCCTGCAAGAGCATTTCAGTTCCAGTTCATCGGCATTGCTACTGTCAGCAAATTTCTGAACCGGGATCTGCACGTTCTGGTTAGACAGGCCTGTGGCAGCATTTGAGCCACTTCCTAGAATCCCAATCGATTTCTCAATTGCAGATGCCGCCCTTTTGAAACTTGTGCTACCAAAGTGTATTGTTGGATAATTTCCACAGAGCTGCTGCTGTTGCTGCTGCTGCTGCTGCTGCTGCTGCTGCTGCTGCTGCTGCTGCTGCGGGTGCTGCGCCTGTACTTTCTGAGCAGCGAGCTGGGTAAAAGGCTTCTGTGGCTCAGGGAGTAAATAGGAAGAGAAATCTGCATTTTTTAATGCAAATGCTTTTAACTGTTCTTTCACGTCATTCTGATCATAGGAAGCTTGTTTCATGCCCAGTTCGCAGCTGCTGCTTAAACCTTCCTCAAAAGAAATAGGTTCCGATTTTATATTGCTACAGATGCTTGCTGGCTGAGGCCAACTAAGTCTTTTAGTGGTTTCCATAGTAACTGTCGGTTGTTTTTGATCAGAGGGGACTTCTGCATTTGGGTGAGGCGGGGGAGGGGGCGGCAGGGGCAGAGGAGGAGGGGGGGGATGCACTAACGTTTTAGTCTGCAGAGTCTGAGAGGCACTGGCAATGTCATCACCTTCCTTAATTTGAATATTAGGGGAAAACACACTTCCTAGCCTCAGCTGGTGAGCTGCTGTAGAAGAAATATTCACGTCTCCCAAGCCCTTCTGTTCCAGGTGTCTGCTAAAAGCAAATGCGCTGCAGCCGGGTGGGCCTTTTGAAGTAGTTTGCAACAAAGCTGCTGTAGGAATGGGGCCTCTTGCAGCCATGGACATTTGGTAAAAATGCTGTCTATGTGAGGTACTAGCTTCTGCATGAAAGCTGCCATTTTTATCAACATGAAATAAGCTCTGCTGGAAACTGCATGAAGGCAACGGCCTCTTCTGCTGCTTGATCTCTGGGCTGTGAGCGATCCGGCTCTGAATGGCATGTTTGTTCAGCCACTCCTGCTTAAATAGCTGGCCATGCCCTAGCTGATTCATGCTGGAACTAATTACACAAGGAGCCACTTTAACATCTGTGTCCATTGACACCTTCCCAGGTTCACATTTAATTTGAGCATGTTCCCCTACAGTCCTGGCCATCCTCTTTTTCGGATGGTTTTCACGCCTTCGGATTTGTAGCGGGGCTATGCTGCCTGCTGTAAATCCTTTACCATCTGGATTAGGAGAGCTGGAAGGATGTTCAACAATATTTCTCTCGGACACTGCTGTTTTACATACTGAGGTAGTTTGCAAAGGCAAGGGAAGCCTGTTAATTTCTAGTTTGGCTCCTGATCTGGGCTGCGGCAGCACTTTCTCTAAAGGCAGATTGCCTTGCAGTAACTGTGTCACCAAAGGATTGTTGGCCTCCACTGACGACAAGCGACAGCCAGGGCCTCCGGCACTGGTGACTCTCTTTAGGGTTTCTGTTGTCAGGGACAGGGAGTCTTCCATGGAGTCCGCGATGGATGTCTTGGAGGTCTGCGGTGGCTGCGCACTCGTGGCTATTTCTGCAGTCTGGGCAGGCATTTCAGGTCCTGTAAAATCCTCGGTGTCCATCCTGAAGCACTTGTCAGACTCATTAGCTTCCGATTTAAGAGGAACAGCAATGCTCGTCAGAAGACTCCTGGATTGCAGCTCTGACATTTGTGTGTAACTGGAAGGTTCGGTTTTGACATTTTTTAAGCAGTTTTGCTCTGCATATTCCTTATGCTTACCGGAGTTAAGATGGCTGACCACTGGCTGGTCTGTACTCATTGCCTCTTCATCATGCCAACAAATTCTATTGTTAGCGCTATACTGACTGGCACAGGCAGCATCTGCTTCATTTTTCAGTGCTGAAGGACCTCTTAATTGCTCAGTAAAACCTTGGCTGGGAGTAACCACCTCAATTAATTTGTCTTGAGGAGCAAGAGGCACTTCTCGAAGACTTGAACAACCTGCCTGCAAGTTCTTGCTGTCTTGCTTTGCTGTGATGGTGATAAAGCTGGAACTGTGCTCAAGGCTTTCATTGGAGACCACTTCAGGCCTGCTTATGACAGACACCTGAGGACAGGCTATACTTTGTAAGGCAGCTTCTGTCCTTACAGGTCTGCTCTGCAGGTCAATGCTGTTCTCTGCATTTTCAACAGAAGAAGAAAGTGACAGACTGGAATTCAGATTTGTAGTGTGGTCAACAATGACTTTGCAAGGAATAGACCTATTCATGGCAGTTTGTGTAAAGCTCACTGGCTGAGATTTACCAGAGAGATCCAGTCGGTTTCGTGCTCCAGAGCTTTTTTCTAAGAGATCAGCATTTAATTTAGTAGTATTATTATCATAAGAGCTTATTGTCACCATGTTACCAGTAAACATTGAAATGGGTGGCCTTGCAACAGCATCTGCTACTGCAAGGGCCTCACTGCAACTTAAAGCTGACCTAACAGTAGTGTGAATGGAGACAGTGCTTTGTTCGTTACACCCAGTTATGGCTATCTTATCAGAAGAAAATCTGTTGGTAGTCCCCACCGGGGGAATCAGTACAGAACTACCAGAGAGATGATTTGGCAAGTTATTTGCAATAGATGAAGCTGGCACAGTGGCATAATGACTGGAGACTGTGTTATTCACATTGTTACTTGGTATCGGCAACCTTTTGTCATCGATGGCATTTGGTAAGACTGTACTGTCTATGGAGACTGGTACATTACTGTTATCAATACATTTTGGTCCAATGGTTATGCATGGAGTATCAGCCCCTTGGATGGTTTTCAGCATATTTATATTACAAGCTGAAACTGCTGTGTTTGCACTGTCAACAGACATTAAAACAGAGGATTTATCAACAGAACTTGCAAAAGAAAGTTCTTTAATTGCTCCAGACATAGCAGTGCTGCAAACAGACACAGAGACTGAACTTTTATTATAAAGCACTGGCACACCGTTACTTTCAGTAGAGGTAGATGAAATAATTTTCTCACACAATTGTGGCATAGGTATATTTTCATCAGAACTGTGCACAGATATCTCAGTAGCAGTTTCTGGTAATGTAGCTGTGTTAAGTGACTGCTGCAATAAAGTCGTAGTCTCACGGTGATGAGCAGACTTGTTGCTAGGGGACCTGCAGTTAGGATTAACTATAATGACACCAGTAGAACCTTCAATCTTTGTGTCAGCAGAAGTTGGTATCTCCAGCGATGAGGTACTTTCCTTTGAGCTGAACTGCGACTTTGGTTCTTTATTAGTCTGCAGTAAATGAGCTCTGGCTTGATGCTTTGCAAAGAGCTTGGCTTTTGTTTGCTCCTTGATGTGTGCCAGTGTTCTTGTCTTCCCACCTTCGCATGGGGTCCCCATTGCTCCAGAGACAATGCTCGCAGCTGCTGCCACGGCTGCTGCAGCTGCAGCTTCTCTTTGGGCTCTTGCTTGCTGAGCTCTTGCTTTGATATCTGCAAGAGTTCTAGCCCCAGTGTTTCTCCCACTGCTGACCGATGTACTTGGGGAAACTCGAGGTTCTGGTTTAGAAACAGGCTGGCTCTTGATGATAAAAGGTGGTCCAATTTTTGAAAGCTGAATCTGAAGGAAAAAATAAACACCAGTAATTTTAATGAGATCATCAACTTGCTAAAATCACCAGCTATCTCTTAAAGGGTCAGAGAAATGAAATGAAGTGAATTACTGTTCAGTGCAGCTGGACAGAAAAATGCTAATAATTAATGATATTTACACTTCAGTATTTTATCATCCTCCAGCATGAATAACTGATACCTGTACTAGCCTACTCATGCTGATCCTTCTGACAGGAAGAAAGATCGAACTGGATGACAACATGATGCTTATCTGATATAATTTGTCAGACCTGTTTTACATGCAGTGTATCTAACTGAGAAGATCAACAAGCCTAGTGCAGTGACACTGGAAAAGAGCCTACAACTAAAGAGAAATGCTACCAATGTGTGAAAAAATAACAACGATCATGTAGTCTCTGGTCTCCAATGACTAAGCCATAGGAACAGCCTGTCTTTCGCTTATATACCAAATAACAAATCTTGCCTTTAGATAGGATATAGCAGTGTCTCCAGTGAGCCTGTTTTTCATGTTACACCACAAAGCACTTTAGAGTAATGGTATAAAAGAAGTGAACCACCAAACAATATGCCTTTCCCTTCCTCGCTCACAATTCCAAGAGACTCACTTTAGTACATCACTGGGATACCTTCTGTACTACTGCATTTCAAAAATGAAATCCTCAAACCTATAAATATTAAAAACGCAAATTTTAAAGGTTTAAATACCTAAAAATTTCAGCAAAATAGTAACTTCTAAAATCGCTGGGATTACTATTATGTTTCCAATTAGGCATATCTGTTTACAGGATTAGAGATTAAGAGTCCTGGGACCACTTTATAACTCATACAGTCTCTCAGAATACCCAGAGGTTGGCAAAAAACATTTGAGTTTCTAATGGGCATGTTTACTGGCTGTTCGCACTAACAGGACTTGGTGATTAATGCTGCAACTTCTCTTCTGAAAGGACCTGAGAAGAAAATTAGGTAGTATTTGTAGAAAAAGTTGTCATAAGGTATGATGGGAATGACAGGAGAACTGGGATTCTTTTTCCTATTTTAATTACAAAGGATAGGGGTTTGTTGGTGAGATGACCCAAGAGCCAAATATTTGCTACACAAAAACCATACTAGAATTGATTGCCCAAAATTAAATGCTTGCCATTTTTTCAGTATTCTCATTCACTGGCTGGAGGTTTCAGGAAGACTCAATTCTTAAGACTAGGCAAGACTGACAGAATCTGATTTTCCGTAAGAGATCAGTGGAAATCAGTATTAAGATGGTACTGTGAGATATAACCATTTATATAACCATACACCTTTATGCTGGTCTGAAGGGCTGGAATACTTCACTTTTCCTAGCAGTTAAATTTTTGGCTTATAAATAAACACTTGTGCCTAATATTATTAGGCTTTAACATTTATGTGAACATATTTTAAAGAATATCACAAACTCACAATTACTTCAAAACATTTTGCTTTGTGTTTCTGTAGCAGCTTTTTTTCAGTTTCCCCTTTGCATCACCAGAACTGCTAAAGCTCTAAGTGCTTGATTATTTTTATTATTATAGTCATGACCTTTTTTTATTCCCTAGTGATCTATTTTCCTTTGTGCTTACAGAGTGACTGGAATTTATTAGGCTACACAGAGACTTTCCAAATATCAAAGAATATCACTACAGTCAGAATGGGCTAACTTCCAATTGCATCACTGCTCATAAAAATAAATTAAGTTGAAATATGCTGCCGCACTAGTGATTAAAACAGTTAGCCTATTTGCCCTCCTGGCCATATTAACAATGTTCAGTGACTGCAGCAGTTAAAAATAAATGCACAAAAGGGCATTTCTGAATAATCAGGAACTAATATTGCAAAGTCAATGGCTTCAGCAAAATGGATCTAAAACTTGGCTAGTGTCATCATGTACAAAAACAGTCAAAATGCTGAGCCTATATACAACTAAATCTATAGATGCAGGTGTTAGAAAAAACAAAGCTTTCAACTGAAATTTGCTTCCTTACATAGCAGAATGATAGAAATAAAAGTGTTTGCCTAGTTGGTGTTCTTTTTTTACTTTTTGCTTTGCCATTAACAGAGACGTAATGATTAGACACTTCCCCCTGACAGCCAGGTCCCTGTTTCCAGTTAATTCTACAAGGAAATCTTATACTTCAGGCTACCCCAAGCCTGAGTGCAATGGCTTGCAATGGCATCTTCAACTGTTCTGATTCTAGGTTCTCTTGCTGGATTAAGGCACTGGTTGTTTTTCTTAGTATTGGTTATGGTAATATGTATTATTCATGCTTGATGGAGAAGTCATCTGCAGGAGAACAAGCAGATAATACAGTTGTGCAATTAGAAAAACAAGTCGCACTGCGTAAATGATGGGGAAGCTCTTGAATTAGATTAAGCCATACATCCTGGAAAACTTTCCCTCACACAAAAGCAATTTCGTAGCAAAGACTCTGATTGAACAACTATAGGTATATCTATAGCAAAAGTAATTTTGCATGGTAGGAATGTAATAGTAAAGTGAAACCATCAGTACTAACACCCCTCACACCTTCACAAAAAATACACCTATGCGCTGTGTCTGTATGTCGTCAGTAGGAGAGAGATAATAAATGTTTAGTTTCCAAGTCAGCCTATTTATCCATTACTTTACCTTAAGGGGTGGAACTCGGGGTTCTTCTCTGGGTGGCTGATCTTTATCAGGTGGACTTGTTGATGAAGCAGTACGGTTGGGCTGATCATCATCTATTCTAGCTCTCTTCTCTTTACAGATTCCAAAACTGTGCTGTTCTGCGGTCTTCCTCTTTGGGATCTCTGGGTCTCTATCATTCCTCACTTCGGGTGATTTTGTGGGTTCTAATGACTTGGAAGAGTGTGAACTCTCTAGACGGCTTTGGGTGCTGCCTGTTAGCTTGTGAGATTTACTTCTGCACACTTCAGAGAATGTAGCTTTCTCTAGAGATGAGGTATATAGTTTATCATGTGGCTTTGATGGAAGCAATTCAGTATTTTTGCCAACTGATCCTTCTGATAAGACAGCTACCTCTGATGGCAAGAGTGTACCTTTCTTGTCACCTCTCTGCTGAACACTGTGATTTTTAATTTTGATCACCTCTGGAGGAGAGTGTTCTGGGATGGATGCAATGTAGGATTTCTCAATTTCAGAATGTGACTTACATGGCTGATGACTGAGGTTTTTGCTTTGGGGCTCTTCCAATACTGAAGTATCAGGTATAATTGTTAGTGGACAAACCTTTATATTTTCAGGGACACTCTGAAGTTGCTTTGGCTGAACAAGATTCTCTTCTTGAACCACCTTAGGAATGGCAGAGCTTTCTTCTTTCAAAGTGGGAAGGGAGTCTTCCAACAAACACGGTGATTTCCTTTGTTGCAGAATAAGTCTTTCATTGCTTGGGGAATTAGAAACAGGAGATGTCTCTGATGGAAGAGGCAAACTATTTGCCATGGAAGTTTCAGAAGTTAGAAGAACAGAAGATACTGAAGATGTTTCTGATGTTAAAGGCAAATCAGACATCGGAGATGTTTCTGATGTTAAAGGTAAATTAGAAGCTGGTGATGCCTCTGATGTTAAAGGTAAATTTGACATCAGAGATGCTTCTGAGGTTACAGGTGAGGTGGACATTGGAGAGATTTCTGACATTAAAGGCGTGTGCAAGTTTTCATCACTGGCCTTTTGCTGAATATCACCTTCAATGTTTTCAGTACTGGACACTTCAGATGAGCAAGCTGTTTCAAGAGATGCTGGAGTACAGGGTTCCTCTGAAGTCGACTGAGTGTCTCCTCCAGGAGAGGCAATACAAACACATGGTCCTTCTGGACTTCCAGAGGAAAAGGAAGTTTCAGAAATACAAGCATTCTCAGACAACTGTTCCTCAGGGTCACTTTGAAGCTCCATATCCACCGCAATGCCTCCACCAGTGAATAAGGAGCCTTCCAAAGCAGCACTTTGCATTTCTGGTGCAATTAGCTCTTTTGCAGACTCAGAATCCTTCTCTGCTGTATCACTGACAGAGTTTGTGGATGAAGCTGATTGTGCCGGTGATACGCAATCCTCCAGCTGATCTATCACAACTGACATCTCCTCCTGAGGGCATTCTGACTTCAACTCCACTTTAATTTCAATGTGAGATACAGTATCAGTTACATCATTCATCATGACACAGGACTCAGTGCTGTCTGCGAGCTGTACTGCCGCTGCTTCTTCATTTGTGCCAGCTGGACTTACTGACTCCTCAGAAAACTCAACATGTTCTGTTTTATGGTTCTCCTCCTGGCATTCACAAATACTTGTCTCAACCTCTTCAGCAATCTCCTCCTGAATGAGTGATTCTTCAGGTATCAGGATATCCTCTGAGTCTGCCGTTAGATCCTTGACAGGAACCTGTTCCATACTACAAAGAGGTGGACAATAATCTCTCTCTGGTAAAGGTGCAATTTTAGCACCTTTCTCTTCTTGGTCCTGAAAGGTTGCCTGCTTAGAAGGACCAGGTGTGCCAGAAGATCCACACAAAGAATTGCTCTCATCTTCATTGTTCTGCACTGCAGTGAGTTTCATTGATTCCCCTCTTGACATTCCCAGTCTAAATAAAAACATACAACATTAAAGAGGCCTTTTCCTCACAGACATGGTAAAGGATTAAGTTCATCTTTCTCACCCATATCTTTTATTAACAAAAAGGACATATTTTCCAGTTTAAAATAGTGGTTTGGTTAAGTGGTGGTTGACTAATTTATATATGGTTTTATATATTTTGGAAACCTAACTACCCAGATTTTCTCACCAGTGTTAAAAGATGAGAGTATATTTAAAATAAGTAATCTATTACTCATTATTTAACTATTTGGTACTTCAATGAAAAAAGCAAGCTACACAGGTTCACCACGACTCATATTTTGTTTAAATCTGTTTGGTTTTATTTTTTCTTTAAGTAACAGCACCACAATGCAATACTAACATAGCATGCATTGCAGAAGAAAGGAACAACTATATCTTCTTCTATCAGTAACAGTTCTAAAGGAAATACCTTTTTTTCTCCTACACCTGCATTTAGGGTCCACACCGCTAGCCATATGGCTTAATTGCTGCACTTTAAAGAAAAAGCTGCACCTAAAACTAGTAAGGCAAATCATAAATCATGCATTTCAGTTTTGTAATTTGACAGTTCTTTCAAATTTATTATGAAAATCAAAGTAACTCCATTTTGGCCTTAGTTTACAACTCAAGAGTCAATTATAAAGATCTCAGTTGACAGCTTGTATGCTTTTGCTCCATTCTTTCAGCAAACTAAATAATTCATTTAATATAAAACACATTCCTGAATAAACTGATTTATGTATATGCTATTCACTCAATTTCACTATAATTAAAGAGAAGTTTAACATTCTTTAGAGACACATATTTATAATCTATGCTTTTTTTCTCAGGGATGAAGTGCAAAGGAACCATTCCTACATATACTTCTCAACATTTTCTTACCTTTGGCCCTGAAAATATTAGTGTAAAAGAAGTTTTATTACTTCAACAGAATTAAAAGAACCCACAACAAAACAAAACAAAAGCCAAGGGCTGAAAAAAATGGTTATTTCAAAAAGTGTCTGTGCTCTGACATCATCATTTCCTTCTAAGTACAGTGGAAGTACAGGTGTTCAGCATCTTTAGTAAGATTTTCCAAGCAGACTTTGTGCCTCAACAATTCCATAATAGTAGAAAACACACAAGAGCTTAGTTGGAGGCCTTGAAAGGAATTTCACGTTCTTAAGGATCTTCTAATCTAATTAACAGAAGTTTGATTTCTGTTCTCATTTTAATCAGGAAACAAAGAATTGTATGAAAGTAAGCGAGCATAAAAGATATTCAGAAACAATGGAAGCAAGATAACTTGTTAGTGTGCAGCCAGAGGATATAAAGATCACAAAGGCTCATGTATATAGAAGTACAGAATAAACATGTAAAAACCCACAATCTGTGGTTGCATATTTTAAAAATACTGAACAGATGCATTACAGTGATAGCTGTAAATGCACGAGGGTAAAAAAGAAAAAAAAAAAAAAAAGAAAAGAAAAAAGAAAACCAAAGCAGCCTGGAATTGGTACGTCAAAAAGCACTCTCACAGTAATTATTAACATTGCTTACTACTAGTCGCTTAATATGCACAATGTCTCCCCATTCGATCAAAAGGCTGAGGAAGGATCCTCTAGAGAGCAATTCACAACAGCCAATTTTCATCTTCCATACTGAATGCATTTCAGAAAATGTGTTTTTCTTCTATATAGACTATAGGTTCCCTGTATAGTCAAAGTTTAGGTGAGTGAAGTTTAGTTATGCAGGTTTAGGTGAATAACTTCCTTCCTCTAAAATTCCTCGTGCAAGTGAGCAAAAGTTGTCTCAGGAAAATGAGGAGAGGAAAGAAACCCACTACATTACTAAAAACTGAATCACTGGTCTATTTTCCTTAGCTAGCTTACATCACAAAAAGATATTGCCTGATGGTTATCTTTATGGAATGAAAATCGGCAAAGGAATGAAGGACAGGATAAAGGTGAATGCAACTGTCACATGGGCAATACACAAATACAAACATTCTAGTAACATACTGAAGAAGAAGTAGTGTAAGAAAAAAAGGATAATCAGCAATAAAATTTAGAGGAGGTCTACCCAAAATTAAGCCTTTGATTTAGTGAGCTGGCAGTACTACTCTGACAGGTAACTTTCAGTGGAAAAAGAAATGACAATATCGACATAATAGAGTATAACCCTTGCAATCCTGGGTCAAGAAGCCAGAAGAATGTGGATTTCTGGCAAAACAAATCAGTTGATCTTAAGAAAAATGATTGCAGAATGAAGTTTTTGGTTTTTAAAGTAAGTCAGAAAGAGGAAAAATGAACAACCATGAGGAAGTGGAAAGAAAACATAAATGGATGGAAGTAAACTACAACGGACAGTCCCATGATAAACAGCCTGGGTGCAGATAAGAGCAAATGTAAGAAACACAATGTGTAGAGCCAACATGGAAGAAGCACTCTTAAAGCCTCTGAATGCCATGAACTGGGGAGTGTGTAAAGATGTTTACAAAGATTCTGCATCTATTAATGGTCCTTCTTTAAGTATAAGGTGAAACCTGAATTTATTTATGGAATATCAAAAGATCAAAGTAACCGAACTCAGAGCAAAAATACCACATTTACAGTAAAGTGAGCAAGTCAGACTGCAAGAGAGATTCATTTTACAGACAGTACATGTGAGAAATAGCTCAGGAAGCCTTCAAAATCTACTCCTTCAGTTGAACCAACATAGCTGAAAAGAGACAAAGCCCAATCATAATCAAAAGAAGTTTAAAAACCAAAGTGAAAAAAGGTGAGAACTTACACTGGGTAGAAACTATAGCAAAAGCTACCATCCAGTCAGTAAATAATGAGAAAAAGTACTTAGATCTGGCCAACCAGCAAAGAAGCAGAATCTGCCTACACAAGAAGAATGCAAGTGAAACCATGCAAGAGCTGGGGAAAGGGCAGGGGGGGCAGATTCAATACCGTAGTCAAAATGGAAAGTATGTGCAATATGACATTTGGCATAACAATGTTGATGTCAGGAACCTATCAACCCAAATGACATGTATCACTGCAGACTGAGTAATTATCTGCCAACTATTATAGTGTCCAGCATTCACCTAGCACGGCAGGACTGCTGGCTCTGTAAAACTATGAGTATCACTCTCGGTGCATGTGACAGTCATTTGTGACTGAAGAACAGACTTCAGCTACAGTGAGGTGCTCATGTTTTGCTGGTACTAAACTACTTCTTGTGGAAAGCCCTATGCCAATATCTTACATAGCCCTTCATGTTGGTAACCAACTCATCTCTTGACATGCATAATGAAAACCCATTATGTTCCTAATTTTAAAACCTAATTAATATTTTTTGATACTAAAGGGATCAATATCTGGACTACACTGAGGTCTCAAAGCTGCTAAGTAAGAAATTAAGCACTTGACAATAAGAAAGTCTGACATATTAAGAACCTAGAATTTCCCGTATATGTAAGGATAAAGTGGTGTAGAAATAGCATTCACACTGGGAGAAAGCACCTAGCAAGAATGTGTAAAACATATTAAAATGTATCTGTCCATTTGCCATTTGCTGCCTTGTTTTCACTACATTTCCCAGTGGTCCAAGGCAGTGGATTGTGAGAAGCGGCACTGTTACTGCAGAAACAACTCAGTTAATGCCTTAATCTTTA
Source organism: Falco biarmicus (assembly GCF_023638135.1). Lineage (NCBI taxonomy): Eukaryota > Metazoa > Chordata > Aves > Falconiformes > Falconidae > Falco > Falco biarmicus. Next base: position 52,031,774 of record NC_079290.1, read on the forward strand.
ATCACTTAGATGAAGGGTTCCCTGTGCCCTGGATTTCCTAAGTAAAAAACATCTAAAACCAAAACTAAGACATCTCATGTGACGCTGATTCCCATGGCACATTTTTTTCTGCCAAATATTATGTGTAAATTCCATTAAAACATACCTGGAAATAAAAAAAATAGATCAGTAACTTTTAAAAAATAAATGTATAATAATTAACACTTTTAATACTTATTAGTTTTAAAAACAGAGATGTAATTCTAACTATTGATGTTTAATGGCTGTTTAAAGCCATTTTTAAAAGGAAGACTCTTGGATGTTAAAGAGATGTGAATCTCCTTAAATTTTGATTTAAAAAAACCCTGAATATAAGAACTGAACCTTCAGCTGCTGCAGAATACCAGTTCTGTACCATCATCAATGAAATTGTGCTGACTCACCCCAGTTGTGCACCTGGAGTGTGTACCTGGAGTGAATTAATTTTAGTCGGTTAAGGGTACTTACTTATTCTTTGCAGCTCACTTCTAAAATTAGACTAGTCATTGTCACATTCATTTGTCTCTAGCCAATACTTGTTCTATGTCCTATATTCTGCTCCAACAAATGGCCATCTCAGTCAAACAATAAAAAATGCCATTTGATTTTAGAAACTTTCTAACTAGCTTAGAAAAAATAAAATAAAAACATACTACAAAAATATCTTTACAGGTCTTCTAGTCTGTAGAAGCTGTATTTATATTTTGCAGGAGGGAGGAATTGCCCTAATGCCATCTTTTAAAAGCTAATTAGAAAATACTCGCATGCTTAAGCCTTGTGTCTTAAGCTGTCCTTTGAATGAATTTTTATGGATGAGTTATGAACCTTTAAAAATGTAATTGTAATGCAAGTGCAGACACACCACTATAATTCAACCCACGACTTCTTAAACTGGGGAATGACTGCCTTTGATAACTCCTTTATTAAGTTTTACAGCATATGATCGTGCTATGTGAAGCAGAGAATTATATTTTTATTTCCTCCTAAAAGAAAATAAAAAAACCACTTTTATTTGCTTCAATACTTACTTTTCACCATAAAACCTTTCAAAGAATTTTTCTTTCCAAGGTTCTGTTTTCTTTTCCTTTTCAATCTCTTGTCTGATGCGCAACTGCATTTCTGGTGTAAATTCTCCTAAAAAACAAATACTAATATATTGAATAAAAGTTGTCAAGGATTAGCTTAATATGGGTAATTATAAATCACAGATAAAAAGATGACATGCGGTGATTTCTGTGACAGTCATCCAACATTTCCAAAAGAAAATAATGAAAAGCAAAAGTGAATGTGACAGAAAGATTTAATTTACCATGTAACATAAGTATTTTAAAAGTACATTAGTGGGATTTAGTTGTGTGCATCTAGGTTTCCAAGGCTGGCAGTGATGAAAATGCTTGGATTCTTTTTTTTAAACTGTTCAAATAAGGTGCCACAAGCAAGCTGTAAAAATGTACACTAAATTCAAAATGGAATCACCAATTTTTCTTTTGCTGAATTACTGGTCTAATACCACTTTCTATTCTTTCTATAAGTATTTCTCAAATGTAGAAAAAGAGAAATTCTTCATAAAAACAATTAACCTTTGGTAAATCTGAGAACAAGTAGAGAGTTACCTTCTGCCAATCGCTGTTTCCACCCTTGTGCTGCGTATGCAAAGAATTCATTATTTAGAGCAGAACTACTGAGGCGCAAAACTCCATCACTTCCCATCTAGAAAATAAGCCGATGGTAGCAGAAGATAGTGTCAGAAATCACATAAAACCAGAGTTCCAATTAAGGGAAATGGGGAGGGATAGGGAGTGGGAGTAAGAAAATGACCTACTACTACTAAAACAGTATTTTCATTATAGTCATTACTGCAAATGCAAGTGGGCATCAGCATGCTCTCTTCAGTTATCAGTATTACTGATGATAACTCAGTTTACAACTGATTGATGTGTTTTAATCACAGCCCTCTATCTCGAGCGTATGTCTAGAGCTATTGTACACAATCAAAAATCAGGACCATCATTATACTTGTGCATCTGCCTGAAATACAGTACAAAACAAATTAATTAAATGTAATGAAGACAGTAACTTTGCTGTTTCTAAACAAACCTAACACTCATGTTAGCTAATAGGCTGTACTGGCAGAAGAGTGGATGACAAGTAACCTTAACAAAATAACTGGTGTAAATTCAGCACTAAAACTAAGAACAGCTATACACATAATTTTACAGGCACCAACAGTGAAAACTGCGGAAGAACATAAAATTTTTTTTTCTTTCAACATTTGTCAAACATTCAATAATAAAACACCATTAAAAGTCTTAACAACAGTATTATCTACAATAACTTTTAAAAGTAATCCAACTATTGAGCTTTCTTTTACCATAAAGCTTAACACTTATTTCCAGGTTGCGAAGCTACATCTGACTACTGAAGGAATTCTAATAACTGAAAAAAGTAATTCTATAAACCAGATTAGCAGTGGGTATCACTCTAGCATAATTAATAAACAGACAATAAAAACAAACTAGCAAACAGAGAAAGATGGGAAACAGCAGAACAGTTAATGTTGCTAGAACACTCTCACTATTTAACATCCTTTAAGGTAACTAAGAGATAAATGTTCGATAACACCATTTGTGATCTACCAGCACATTTTCTAGCATGTTATACACACATTTTAGTGACGTAACACCCCTTAATTCTCGGTGCTTGTTTCAAACTGGAGCCAGAAAGGAGACATGTCAGAAACTTTAAATGATATTCAGCTGTATGTCCCTCGCTAAGCTCTGTATTTCACTGATAATAGTGGTCCTACTTTTCAGAACAGTCTTTGCTAATTTACTCATTGCCTAGCTGGCATCCTGTCCCACAATAATTTCATAGGATTACACCAGAAAGATGTGAAGTTGTAAAAAGAGAATAGAGTGATAAGCATGGACTCTGAAAAACAGGCAATGCTACAGGCACTTGATTACAGCAAGAAAGTAGTATGTGTATGATACCAGGGTGCCTCAGCAGGATGCGAGCCTACGGTACTGCTTCCTGCTATATGGCATTGCTTTGCCAACAAGTCATAGGATTTGCATTTAAGTAGGGTGTATATATAATGCTTCCATGCTTCTCATGATGTGCGTTGTGGAACACACGCACATTAATTACAATTAGGCTATGACTAATGCTGAAACTGGAGAAAAACTAGAAAGAAACAGTGAAACATGCAGCAGAAGCAGCAAGAAAATAAAACCGGTGAGACAAAACAAAGGCCATAAAGAACATGTACTTATTGTATAAAACAAACTGGTGTGACACATGATCTTCCTTCTGCACAAATGAACTTTTCCAGAAACAATAAAATTCCAGAATTAAAGTGAAATTTTTAGATACCAGTGCTTCTTGCACCTGAACAAAGAAACCAGTGCATGGTCGAAAACAGCATTTACACAATTTCCTAAAAAGGTAAGATGAGAAGTTACAAAGAAAAGAATCACAAGTTGCTAAATAAACAAGTCTTTGTTCCTCAAAGAAAGGTGCTGAAGCTGCTTTCAGTTTCAACATAAAAGGAGATGAAGTAGTAACAGCCACTCATGTCAACATAGGTTTTACTCCAAACATTAGTATATTCAGGATTTGATCTCTAAGCCTCACACAGTGCTTTGCAGGAAAGAGTAATACAGACATGAAATTGTTATTTTCGTATTTAACCTCACTTAACTGTAAGCTGTCTCTGAAAGGCATGGTCCTCCTGAAACTCCATTGCTCAGCTGATGGAAAACAGTCTAGCTGTATCACTAGGCAGATCAACAAATCTCATAGGAAAGTAATAATTTGTGGACAAGAATTTTCTGTCACATCAGCAAGATGATCCAACTTGTCCCAAGGTAATACGACCATCGGATCTCATGCAAAGTTGGGATACATCACAAGAGGCAGAAAGAGAATGCCACATTTCAGCAGCAATCCACTTTGATTGCACTAAACATAATACGAAACTGTAGCCAAGTATGATTGAGCTATTTCACTAGGCTGCATAAATCAAGAGCATCATGAAGATCGCCAGTTTACATTACCATGCAAATACAAGGAGAACCGTATTAGCTTCATTGTAACCCTGTTGTTCTAAGGACATGAGAAAAGCAAGCTTTGTAGGAAGAGTTACTGCATCTTTTATTTTATTGACTAAAGTACTTGGGGGAAAAAAGTGCCAAGTTTTTGGGTGCATAATTTCTTATAAGGTGTCAAAAAGAAACTGCAACCCCCAAGCTAAATACTAGAAAGAGGTTCAACTAAATTCAGATGTTAATTAGTCCATCTGAGAGCAAACACACAGGCTGGAACTTCAGAACAGAAAGCAAATGTTAGCAAGGTCATGGGTAAAGTTCATTAGTTCTTGTGGACCAGAAAAAATGCCAAGTAGTAAGTACCTGTGGAAGAAAAAGGAGGGGAAAAAGACCCCAGGAACAGCAGAAAGGGAGAATGAGAAGATTACAGCGGGTTACCTAAGAAGAAAATTTACTATAGGTAAACTAGCAATGGAACAATGCATCATTTGTGGACTGCATCAGGAAACAGATGTATGCTGTACTGACCACTTTAGATATTAACTGTAACAGCTTACAAGTATTAGGGAACCATGTACACAAGATCGAAAGTATGATGTTGAAGATGCTTAGGTTAAGAAAACTAAGAAGAACAAACTCAAGAAGTCACTGCTGACTTCATGATAGTCATTGCCTTTGATGAACTGGCAGAGGAGGACCTTCCCTGTGACCTGTGTTCATGGGACCACACAACTCATGGAAGATTTAAGTAGCTGCAACAGCCGACATCTAGGCAGAAGAGTATACAATGTTACAGAAGATGGGAACACCCTAATTAATTAGAGGAGAAGCTTACAGTGATCTATTTTAACATGATATGAACAAGTAATTTCAGGCTAAAACACTACGGAGGCATGGATGAAAAAAGTCATCATCATCTAGACTTGATACACATAATTTAGGGTAAGAGATACCAATGGAAATAAATGCAGGAAATAAAGTGTTGGTCAGCCACAGTGACTTCACCAAACTTGCTCAAAGATTTGAGATCAAAGAAAACCTGTGCTGCAAATGGAACAGGAAGAATTTATTCAGTCAGTTAGAGCTCAAAGAGAAAAGGATGAGGGAAAAAAGCCAAAGAAACTCATAATGGCCAAAGAGCTAAAGTGAATGAGATGGAAGTTTCAAAGATGTTACAAGAAGAAAAATGTACTAAGCAGAAGAAACCAGATCCAATACCAAATGAGGAAAGCAACCCAAACAGTTGGACTTGATGATCTCAAAGGTCTTTTCCAACCTAAATGATTCTATGACTCTATGAAATCAAATTAACAAGTTCAATCGTTCAGCTATTTTTGATTAAATTAAAGATTTTATACAGGGAACAAAGTTTGAACAAGGTAGAACAGACAAAAAATGCACAATTTTACATCTAGTTGTTTTGAAAGAGTCTATCAGAAACAACAACACTACCAAAGATGTTATAATCCTTTTCTCAATAACCTAGACATGTGAAATCAGACTGACTTTTTTTTTTCCTCTTCTGTTAAACTTGGAAGGACTAAGAGGTCTTCATATTCACAATATTAGCTAACAATCTCTACTGAAATCTTTTTTATCTCACCCAGAGAACGCATTTTCACCTAAGTCAAAAAGTTGAAGTGGAAATTGAAAATTCTGAAGCCAAAGGGTGTATTTACTTCTTTATGCTCTGATGATAGAGACAGCACAATTAACCACTAGGTCTGAATTAGAATTTGAAGAAACATGCCAATAATGCAGTTCCTAAATACACTGTTTATTTTTATGGCATTTAAAAAATGCTGTCCAACAGACACAGTGCGTTAATGAGCTGGAACAACAAATATTTCTTGGAAGGTTTATGTTTTATTCTGTTGAGCTTTAAATTTCTGTTTTTATGATTAAGCACAATGGCAGAATTGTGTTTTCTAATTAATGCTTCTGTGCAGAATTCACAATGGCTTTTAAAAGTTCCTTTTTTTATTGAAAGTAAGCCCAACCCCAGAACATATCTACTAAACCCCAACATCTGTTTGCATTTCAAAGCAAATGTCAAACACTTATCAAAAGGAACCGAGTAATCTTTCAATGAACTACTTTGATTATTTTCCTCCAAGTTCCACTGAAAATTCTCTTTTGACAATAAGGCAGGGATTATTTTTGTAGCTTAACCTGAAGATTCACACTGGTGGTTTAGTAGGGATACAGCAAGTACTGCATAGGTGTTACTGGTAGGTTACCTGACCTTGGCTAGAATGTTCAAAGACAAGCAATTAGCAAATCTGTTTCTCTCTCTCAAATTATTCAGAATTCTCCTATGCTATATAGAGTTCCTGTGTAGTATAACATATTTCTTATATGAAAGCTTATGTGTGAACATCATGCCATTTGACCATAATACAAAACTAAACAAAAAGTGAGAGAATTGAAGATTCATTCAAATTAAGTGTTCAGTACCACTCAAGAAATTACATCCTTTCTACAAACTGCTGCTAACCCTTTTCTGTGCTTTTATATTTTATCTTGGGGGAAGAACAGTCCTATAATTCACACTTTCCCAAAGGTATGTAAAAGGAATTAAGTGCAAAGGATGGAAAGTATAAGAAAATACATTTTGATACTTTTGCATTAAAGCCTCCAAAATATGAAAAATTAAAAATCTTGGTGCATTTATACCATTATATATCACAGGAAAAAATACTTTCTATTTATGTATGTGGAGAGACACCACTGCCATTTTGTAACATGGAACAAATATGATTCTCCAGTACTGGGCACCAGCATCAAACTGACCTGTGATGAATGTCCAGTACAAGTCTAAATCACACATCTAAAGATGCAGTGACCGACTTTCTGAAGGCAAACACTTTGGAGAGCTGGCTAGACAACCTGGGCTAGGCTCATTTTACTCTTGACAATCACTGAGCAAAATTTCACAGGAGACAACGGAAGACCACTATCTGTATTTTCCTCCCAGAATCTCTGCTACTAAGGGAAACTTTCTCCAAGAAACAGAACTGTTTGATGCCATGTACACAGAAATAAACACTTAATTTAGGTACTCTGCATCATCATTCTGGAAGACATACTCTGCTTCCATGAACAGTGAAGGAAGCACAAAGATCAGATTCCTAATTAGGGCCTCTACATTTGCTTCCTAAGCTAGTCAGCATGAAACACTCCCTTGCAACCCAAATCCAAAAAGAACATCAATGGATGTGCTTGTAGCGTACCAGATGCTCTCTTGCTCCACAAAATGCCCAAAGGATTAAAAATTGCTGTCAAATCTAGTAAGAAGTAATAGTAAACTTCAGAAGAGATTGCAACAACCTGATGCGTGTCTCAACATGCAGGAGCTTCTACCAATTGCTCTGCTCTGAATGCAGACTACTGTAAACTGGGTACTGTGGAACACACACTCTGGGGACTAATTTTTGTGGGTTTCTTACACATCTGTTATATTGGGTAGGCCAACTGTGTCCAAAGCCAAGTGTGCTGATCTAAATTTCCACCACTTCCTACTGGTGATGATGCCGTCTGATGCACTATTCCTTCATGCCACAACATCTTTGTCAGCAAAAAACAGATTTCACAGTGCTTAACACCAAGCTTGATGGTTCATGTTGTAACAGCAGTGAACTGCCTTCTCTTTTAAAGGCCCTACTTTCCAAAATAGGCTACCTACTCAGATGACTTTAGCCACCTGAATACAGATGTAAGCAATAACTATAGCTATCAACTAGCTTAATAGAAAACATTGACATTAGGCCTGAGACTTTTTCAAGGCTTGTGAAGCAGTATTGGAATGGAAGACAGAAAGTGCAAAAGTTTGGCCCATTTGTGCTGGTTTTGGCTGGGATACAGTTAATTTTCTTCATAGTAGCTAGTAGAGAGCTTATTTTGGATTTGTGCTGAAAACTGTGTTGATAATACAGGGATGTCTTCATCACTGCTGAGCAGTGCTTTCACAGAATCAATGCCTTTTCCCATTCTTTCGCTGCCACACCAGCCAGCAGGCTGGGGGTGCACAAGAAGCTGGGAAGGGACACAGCTGTTCTAGCTGTATTCCAACCAACCCAAAAGATATTCCAGACCATATGACGCCATGCTCAGCAATAAAAACCTGGGGGAAGAAGGAGGGATGTTCAGAGTGATGGCGTTTGTCTTCCCATATACCATTACATGTGACAGAGCCCTGCTTTCCCGGGGACAGCTGAACACCTGTCTGCTGACTGGAAGTAGCAAATGAGTTCCTTGTTTTGCTTTGCTTGTGTGCACAGCTTTTGCTTTATCTGTTAAACTGTTACCTCACAATATTTTCTCATGACGTTTTCTCACTTCTACTCTTCTGGTTTCTCTCCTGTCCCACTGGGAACGAGTGAGTGAGCAGCTATGTGGGGCTTAGTTGCCACCAGGGTTAAATCACTACACCAGTTCACAGTAAGTCCCCAAGCGATACTACCAAGTATCTGTGTACACCACCAAAACTAGATGCTTGCCACCTGTGATCAGTGGTTTCAGGCCACTACTTAAAGTGCTTTTGGGATTCTTTGAGAAGGTGAATATAAGGGGTGACTGCTTGCAATCATATTAAAAACAGTATCTAAACTCATACTTTACAAACTATCATTTGATTACAAAGATTAATATTTGCTATTGATGATTTCTATAGTGTTAGTGCCAAAGGCATACAAGTTTAGACCCTACAGCTCTATCTATACAAATGTAACTTAAAAAGTAATGAAGGGTGGTGGCATTCCTGGAATGCTGGGTAAATGTCTGGATGTGGCCCAGATTTCCAGTCTCCAGTTACAGTCAATGCAGGTGTAGCCGATGCACTCAGTGGAGCCTAGAGGGCTATTCAGCTGACCGACAAGTCAGCATCTACTTCACAGTGAGACAAATAGCTCTTCAGGCTCTTTGTTCATGCACTGACTCAATGTGTGTTGTTCGTAATGGAGTGTACACTTGGCACACTTGCAGACATACACATTTAGATGTCTTCATTTGGAGGGGAATCATCCTTCTCTGATTCAAACAGCTGAGAAAGTGAATACGGAAAGGCTACAAAGAGGTAGCAACATTGCAACAATAGGAAAGCACAGTAACAAAAGCACTGACCAAACTAATTCCTGTTAATGCTTGTAAAACACAACATAAGGAGGCAATACATTCCCGAAGGCCACCTACCTTGTCATCAACTACTGGAAACTTAAAAAAGACATCCTTTATCACACAGATCAGAACTAAATATAAGCTCTGTGGATACATTTGTACAAAATGTTCCAGGTATAAGCAGTCACAAACATGCTCCTGAGCACTGACACAACAAACTATAAACCCACATCTGCTGGCAATGGACATCAATACATTCCTATTCCTCTTGAAACAGCATGTTTAAAAGAGGCACAGGTAAATTTTAAATAAGCAGTCTCAGGCACCAGTAACTAGTTTACATGTGCGACTGTTTGGCAAGACTGAAATTCATATATAGCGCCCAATTCATATATAGCGCCCAATTCATAATGCACCCAAACACACCATCAGAGAATAAAAAGGTCTCTGCATGCTAACCCTCCAAAACTTCATATGATCTTTATATACAGAGAAACGTAATCCCAAAATTAGAACCTGTTCTGAAAAAAGGGATGGAACCAAACCCAAGATTAGACTAAGAAAAGCCAGTGCTCCCAGTGTCCAAGAAATTTACTGCCTCCAAAGAGGATTGCAAGGAGGGAATGAAAGGGAATGAGGACAACAGAGATTATCTGATGAACCTCATGAAGGTCTTGGCAGGTATGATGCCTACAAAATCTACCAATTTCACCAGTTATTAAACTTTGGTGCCCATCTACCTTCACTGTAAGAACACAGCCAAAAATGAGATTAAGTGGATCAGAAGTTATCAGTAGTAACAGACATATATTGGTAATGAAGTCATGGTTTAATAGGTGCTATCAGCAGAACAGCTTTGGCATCTTTACTTACAGGGTGATGCCCCAAGAAGGTTTTGAGATATGGCAATAGTTAAGCAAAGATGAAAAAGAGCCCTCACAGAGGAAAGGAACGTTCTGTAAAGACAGACTTGTTATTTTCTCCAAAATTTGGAAGCTGTATTTATATAGATGGCCCAATAGTATGGACAAATCAAATCAAATACTGTTCTGTGGACCACTGCCAAAACAAGTTTATTTATAAAAGGAGGGGTTAAAGAAGGGGCCAATGTGATGACAGTGGTACATTTATCTCAGCCTTTGATGGCTGAACACTAACGTGAGAAATACAAATGGTATGTAGGAGGACTTTGAAGATTTAGTTGACAATCAACATTTTGACTTAATTGGCAAAATGGAGATCTGATAATTCATATAGCTGATAGTAATGTAAAAGACTAAAGCTTGTTTGGGAAAAGGAAGAAATGGCAACAGAATTTAAAAAAAAAATGTGTTTCAAGTAGGCATACTTCCATAAATGCAGAATTAGTTGGGAGAATCCCCAGGAACGTTGTGCTAGTGAAAAAGTAGTTAAAGAAACCTCACAGTTCTTTAAATAAACAATACTTACCACATGTAGTGCAAAGCCTCCTGCAAAGGAATAATGGGAATTGTACAGTGAAACCATATTGTCTTAGTTAGGACCTCACTGTTGATCTCACATCATGCAGGGAATGGAAATGAGGTCAACTTACTAAGCAGGAATACTACAGCAGAACATGGTATAATGGACCAAATTTAAGACACAGTTGGCAAGGAACACATCAGACTTCAGAAGAAATAATTATGGAAGTACGTTAGGAGCAAGATGATGATGAAAGTTAGCCCATTGTGCAACAGGGGAAAAATTAGAGGGATACAGACACAGAGCCAATGTTCATACTGCCTTTTTTGCATCCATCTTCACCACAAATCTGCTGCATTGAGGTGCTTAATACAATTAATTCCAGCCACAAAAGGCAAAAGGGTACAATCTCACGCTTGAACAAGCAAGGAGCTGAATAAATATTGCTTAAATGCACTCAAATCATCTGGGCTTGATAGACTATCCTGTTAAATGTCCAGTTATGAATCTGTCTCAGAACTTTTAAAAGATGCATTTCAGAACAGTGAAGAGGATAATTGCAAAATTCTATGTGCTGGCTATATGTATACAGCACATATGCATCACCTGTGCATAAAGAAGGGGATAAGCACAGCTAAGGACTTTCAGACTAAGCCAGCTTCAGAAGAACTCTATGGCCTACTCAAAGACTGCCAATTCTTTTTTGAGATGCCCTAGTGTGTCCTAAGATAGTCATATGGACACACTGTGGGCAGATAGAACCCAGAACCTACAGAGGACCTATAACCTTTTGAAGAAGTTGGGTACTAGACAACATAGCTCAGTGCATCTCAATTGATACAAGAAGCCCATGTTTTAGTATCTTGCTTGTTCTCCCTGTCTTCAAGATTTGGAGAATATGTGTAATGATTAAAGCACAAGACATCACACTATACACAACTGCCTGGAAGCTAACAAGGAGCTGAACAACAGCCAACACAGATTTGTCAAGAATAGGTCACGTCAAGTCAGTCAATTTTCTTTCTGACAGCGTAAAAGGCCTTGTGATAGAAGAGAAACAGCACAAGTTTTAGATCTTGATTTTAGCAATGCTGTGTCACATTTTCTTAAGCAAATCCAGGATATATAAATTGTAATTAGGTGGCTACAGAACTACTCAGAACTCTACTTAGGGAACTATTGTTTATTACCAACTGGGAGGCTGTATTTCAGGGGCATGATAAAAAAACGGAAGGGATTTTCAAATACCATTAGTCAGAGAGGGTCTGAGTACACTGAAATCTGCAACTGAAATTCAGAATTCTTTTGATGCATTTGAGAATTACTTTCGAAACAACAGGGATAATTAGGGCACTACAATGGGAGCAAATGCAAAGTTTCAGACTCTTGTAATAAAACATAACTAGAGAAATACAAAATGAAGAAATTAAGCGGCTATGCAATGCTTCTGTAGAAAAGTATTTATGGCTTACGACCACATAGGCTGATCACAATCTGAATATAAGTTAACCTTGATATAAAATTGCAAAGAAGGTGAGCACAACACTGGAAGTTATAAATGAGAGTACTGTGTGAAACCACAGAAATCAGTTCTTGCCTCCTTGGTGTTACCACTTGAGCTGGAGTAGTATGTTCAATTTTGATTGTTGCAACTCAGAACTGGTACAAAGACCAAAGGAGAGAAATGAGGCTGAGCACAGATTTAAAGTCCTAGATCTACAAAGACTGCATTAATAAGGGCTGCTTCTCAACAAAAAGAAACAGGGAGGTGGGGAATGGGTTACCGCCTTCATATTTGAAGGCTGCTGCAAAATGAACACAGCAATCTCCAGGCTCTCCGCACTGATACCAAAGTGAACAAAGAATAGCAGTCAAAATTGCAGTGACAGAAATTCAGATTAATCACTGAGGAGAAAACTTTTAAACAGTGAAAACAGTAAGGCACTAGACTTATTTGGAGAGGCTGTGAATTCACCATCCCTGAACAGCCAAAAAACCTTTTACACAGTATCTGTCAAGAAAACCAGACACTGTTGATTTTGTCTTAGTGTAGAGAAGACTAGACAAATTGTCCTTTCTCTCCATATTTCCTATGTCAAGATATAAAAGCTGCTAAAGTAGTTTAAAAATAAATTTATGTTTCGCAGTTTACAAAGCTAAAGGACAGTATATCAAATTGCCACCTATTACATCATCATTAAAAAAACCCGTAAATGTGCTCTTGCGTGAGTTTCTTTTCCAATCAATTGTCAACTTCTGTTTTTTTAAAGAAAGATGCTTAAGTCAGTCCTTGCATTCTGTCTTCAAGGCCTCTAGCCTCTTAATGCCCTTCCAACAGAGTCACTCTATGCGATCTAGTGTAACTGACCACAGCTCATGATTCATATCTGAAACAACCCCTCATTTGGACAGAATGACCTTCGGAAACACTGCAATTTCTTAACATAATGGCTTAGCTTTGTCTGCATGCAATTTAAACCTTAGATTGCAATTAGTTCCAAAATATCTAAAATGGATGTCATAGCACAGAGCATGGCACTGTCTTCTGGCTCTGCTTGTACTGCAGACACACTCTGTTAGTTTCTGGAACCTTTCTTCTCAAACACAAACGCATTGAATAAGCCACCACAATTATACTTCATGATGGCTGGAAGGAGCCTTACTCACTCATCAACATCTCCTTTGCTAGCAGTTGATAGCTTGAGTCATATTAAAGCCAAGTTAGACACTTTCTGTTCTTGAGGCCGAGTGTGGCATCCCTGTAGAACAGACTTCTCATTAAGCCCAAGAGCCAGAAATTCTCATTGGGAAATACAGAACAGCTGCAGAGAGTAGTATTAAGGCCATATGTTTTGTTCATACCAATGTTTTCTGAAAAAAAAATAATGTTACCATCACAAAATGAACAAGGCACTAAAAAGTGGAACAGAACTTACTACTCTATGTGCTCTTGCCAGTCTCTGGACTGTTTAATTTCTGACTGACACATTCTTCAGAAACTCTAACAAGATCTGCTTGCACTTTACATAAGCCTAAATTCTATGTAATAATGCAAAACAATGATTCTCCTGTTCATTACTTTGGCTAATGATCTGGGAACCAATTACGTCAAGGAGTTCTCCACAGCTAGAGCTCTCCCTGTCAAGTAATAGTTGGCAATTATAAAACTTAACTTCTATCCATCTGAAAAAATACTTTTAAGTGAACTTGCATGTATTTCTAGTATGAAAATCACCGAGGAAGTTTCTCCATTTCCTACAGAATACAGCTGACTGTTCAAGTATGCCATTACCTATCTAAAAGTCATTTCTCCACTTACTCAATGACCATTCAAAGAGATTGTGATAAATGAGACCAAACCATAAGGATGCTCTAACAGTTGGCAAGTCTATAATAGAGAATGAGTATGGATGTGCTTGGGTAAGAAAAGAAAAAGCAGCTGTAGTTGTCACAAAAAATCTGTAAGTTCTGTTAAACAATGGCTGCATTTCTGATGATAGTGTTTCTGCTTAACTCAATGTTAAGCAAAGATACTGTATTTTTCAGCAGTCAGTAATATGGGAGTGGTACCATATGGTAACAATAGCAGACAAAATCAGAGGCTGAACTAACCCTTGATAACTGCAAGGAACAGATCGTGTAGATAAAACCTGTGAATGAACACATAATTGACAATTAATAGGAAAGCTGTCAAATAAAAGATTTCTATTTAGCTTAGCTTGTCCTAAGAATGAAAAAAGGGATTCTTATTTTCAATAAATATTTCAGTCCATTTGATATAGCTGTGGCTACTACCATATATATGCATCCACCATCTTCTATTTATATCAGTTAAATTCTGCCAGCAATCAATGCTAACTTTTAGTATGCAAAAGACTTCCATGGGTTAGTAGCCTATTGTATGAAATACAGCACTTGATTGTTATTAAATCTGCTGTTCTTCACATTTAATCTGGTTCTGGTAGATTAAAAAGCACAAATATAGTAGTTTTTTCTTCAGATTGTTTTTTATAGCTCATGTAAATTTTGGAGCCCTTTTCTGGATTCTTTCCATAGCTTCTGAAGTGAACTGGCCATGTTTAATTTTCAAGATGATGACTTGATAATATTTATTTAATGAAAGGGTATTTTCTTTAGTGCAGCCTCCCTGTTGCTGCTTAGACATTCACGGAACAGATGTTTCTGCTGAGCTGTCCATAATCATGACTGTATCTTCTTTTCAAATCTGATTTATAAACTAGCAATGCAATAACCCACATCATTATTTCCAGTGCAAAACGGTGTATGCTTTCCTACACTAAATCTCAGAATCATAGAATGGTTTGGTTGAAAAGAGCCTTAAAGGTCATCTAGGTCCACCCCCCCATCATAAGCAGGGACACCTTCCACCAGACCAGGTTGCTCAAAGCCCCATCCAGCCTGGCCCTGAACACTTCCAGGGATGGGGCATCCACAGCTTCTCTGGGCAACATGTTCCAGTACCTCACTGCCTTTACAGTGAAGAATTTCTTCCTTGTATCTAATCTAAATCCACCCTCTTCCAGTTTAAAGCCATTACCCATATCCTATCACTACAGGCCTTTGTAAAAGTCCCTCTCCAACTTCCTTGCAGGCCCCTTTAAGCACTGGCACCTTTAAGGTGTCCCTAGAGCCTTCTCTTCTCCAGGCTGAACAACCACAACTCCCTCAGCCTGTCTTCATAGGACAGGTGCTCTAGCCCCCTGACCATCTTCATGGCCCTCCCCTGGACTTGCTTCAGCAGGTCTGGAAGCACCAGAGGTAAACATAGGGCTGCCTTACTATAGAACTCCCCAGTACTGGATTGTCTGAACTTCTCGGTAAACCTCATATGACAAGGCAAACGGCCACAAAAAGACAGAGCTCAAGAAAGGTCCACAGGAAGTACCTGTAGATGTGACAGATAATTTGTGTTTCTCTCAGAAATTTGGAGATCCAGAAAAAGGAACTATATGGGGATAATTCAGTGGCACTACCAGGCTCTGAAAAAAGCCTGTGTGAGGGGTCCCAGCAGGAAAGTTGAGAACAGCAAAACAAAAACATTTTGAATACAAGCTGCCACAGATTGAACAGCAAAATAAAACACTGGACTTCAATAAATTATTAGATTAGTAACTGCACAAGCTTGACTCAAGAAATAAAGAACTCTGTAAATTCTTTACAGAAATGATGCTAGGACAAAGTACACCCTTGCAAATTATGTCAGTGTAGGGAAAAAAAAAAAAAGACAGGAAACTATGAACTTAAAGCACAAGCTTTTCATTTAATGTCTAGGACCAGAAAGAACCACATTGAAAGTACTAACCTGGCTGTGTTATTAAACTATAAGAATACACTTCAGATGGGGATAAAAGTCAGGGGCCAGGCAAAAAATCAGATATAGTAACAAAGGAAAACAAGAACATTAAAAAATCATCTTAAATCACATTAAAGAGTTAGCCCATTACTGAACAGCTAACATGCTGTGTTGGTAGTTCTCCAGGTCTTCATACATACAGAACATAGATTTCAAATCCTGAAGAAAATAAGGAAATAATACAAGAAAGAACCCAGAAGATCAGAAAGAAATGACCAACAACCAGGATGGAGCTCTCAAGAAGGAATCATTGCGGCAATCTAAATGGTTTGTCTGGTAGGTCTGAGGAAAAAGCAGTAGATATCGCCTACAGAATCATACACAGAATCACGTGCATTTGGTATAACCTTCAGAAGTCATGAAGTTTTCAAAGCCATTCCACTTAGAGCACCTTGTTTAGGGCCTTGCCCACTTGAGTTCAGAGTATCTCCAAAAAGAGAGCTTCCACAGCCTCTCTGGACAACCTCTTCCAATGCTTAATCACTCTTGCTGTGAAAATATTTTTCCGGATAATCAAATCAGAATTTCCCATGTTTCAGCTTGTCTCCATTGCCTCTAATGCCATTACTGTCTGCCTCCAGGAAGAGCTGTCTTCTCCACAACCTCCCATTATCTAGGTGGGAACTGCCATTGGATCCCCTAGCAGTCTTCTCCGTGAACAAATCCAGCTCTCCTGTGCTACAGCCCCTTACGATCTTGGTAGCCCTCCACTGGACTTGCTCCAATATGTCAATATCTTTCTTGAAAGAAAGGGTATCAATGATCACTTCTCTTGACCTGCTGGCTGTGGTCCTGCTTATTCAGCCCAGGACACTGCCAGCCTTCTTTAATGTCAGGGTGTAATGCTGGCTCTTATTTAACTTGCTGCCTACCAAGACCCCAGGGTTCTTTTGGCCTTTTTTGAAGACGTGTGCAACTTTACCTTTCTCCAGTCGCTGGGGACATTTCCTGATCTCCAGCACCTTTCAAAAGAGAATGATCTTGCAACGGCCCTCTCAGCACCCTTGGATTCAGTCTGGTGTATCCCATGGATTTCTATGGGTCACGTTCTTGCAAGTAATCTTGACTTGGTCCTTATCTACTGCTGGCGGTTCTCCTCTTTGAATGCTTTTACAAAAATCAGAGGCCTGGGAGATCTTGTTGGTGAAAATGGAGGCAAAGGCGGCATTGTGTCAGCTGTATATGTGTTCACAGTCATTAAACCACACCCCTCACTCAGCAACAGTCCCAAACTTTCTTCTGTCTACTACTCCTGTTCTTTGCTTCCTCAGGATCTTGAACTCTACTACACAGTCACTATAGGTACAGCTAGCACAGTCATTTATATACCTCTATAATATAACCAGCTATTCTATGTATTCAATAGCAGATCCACCTGTGCATCACCCCTAGCCGCCTACTCCATTACCAGAAGTCAAGAAGCACTCTGACACTCTCCAGAAATCTCCCTATTTGCATTCCATTCTGCTGCCCTGCCAGCAATAACAGGGAGGTTAGAGTCCCCATAAGAATCTGGTCTGTGATACAGACTTGCCTCAAGTTCTTTAAAGAAGAGCTTATCCACTTCCTCACCCTATGGAAGAATAGTTGAGGTTAGAAGGGACCCCTGGAGGTGGTCACCTTGCTCAAGCAGGGCCACCTAGAGCTACTTGCCCAAGACCATGTCCGGAAAGCTACTGAATATCTCCAAGGATGGAGAATCTACAGCCTCCCTAAGCAACATGTGCCTTTAACACATTAAAACATTAAAAAAAGTTTTACCTTATGTTCATATGGAACCTCCTGTCTTTTGGGTTGTGCCCACTGCCTCTGGTCCTGTCACACCCTTTCTTCAGGTATTTATACGCATTTGTAAGATTCCCCCTGATCCTTCTCTTCACTAGGCTAAATGCCAGCTCTCAAAGGCCCTTCCTCATATGACAGGTGCTCTAGTCCCTTAATCCTCTCAGTAGCCCTTCACTGTAGTCTCCAGTAGCTCTCTCGCTCTCTCTACAAGGTATTCCAGGTGGCCTTACCGATGTCAAGTTGGATCTGATGGTCTAGCAAACTCCCATCACAATGACTGACATCCATGCCACTCAACTCTCCACTGACCTTGACCCCTAAGATCTGAACCAGACTATATCCTACCCTATAGAAGAGCTCCTTATACACATGGTCTTGAGGAAAACCACTCTCCTTGTCTTCTCTGACTGTCTTTTCTCAAGAGAAGCAAATTTTCATCAGTGGTTTTGATATACATAAAAAAAGGGAAAGAGAAATGTGCAGAGAAAGGCAGAGTATAACACTAAAAAGGAGCAAAAAAGAGAGGGGAATGAATAGCAAAGGAGTTGATGTACCAAGTTTAATACAAAACGTTGATGATTTCAGGTCCTGAGGACACAGATGGTAGGAATGTGGAAGTAGTAATGCAGCTGGAAGCTACAGAACATTCAAAAAAAAAACCACACAAAAAAAATAACACACAAGACTTGCAAAAAACAGAGAAAAAAGTATAGCAACTGTTTCTCTGCCTGCAGATAAGGCACATTTAGAGGCTCATCTCAAACACGAAAATACATGCATACATTTACACACAGTTCTATGACTTTGAAGAAAAATCTATCCTTTTTTATAAGTTTCCATGTATTTAAAGCAAACAATGGAAAAGGTTCTGAATTTAAAGTAAGTAAACAGGAGTGTAAGAAAATTGCTTCTGACAAGATGCAGCCATCAGGAGCATTGCAGTGTTGGGACCACAAAACAGGTATACTAAAGCTAAAAAGTACATGGATGATAAGACAGATACACCCAACACAAAGGAATACAGTAGACAGCAATACATGGGTCGGACTTAAAAGCTGCTCCCAGAAAACAAACTCAGCCACTGCAACTTCATGAGTTAGGTACATGACATGGAAAGATAACCAGTTTACACTATGTCTCTCTCAGCAATTCTGATGTAATACCACTTGAGTGCTAATGTTCATTCTGCATAATCTATTCCATTAGTCTTACCTTTTCACAGTAACTGGACCTAGAATACAGCTAAATTTTATTTAGTCCTGATTATGAAGTTATCAAGCCTTGTAAGAAAAACTTACCGTTATTTGCAACTGATCATCAATGAGTTTGTCTTCAAATACAAAAGACGGATTCTGAAGACAGATGATGAAAGTAATTCTGAATATTAGTCCTTTTAAAAATAACCAGACTAAACTTAGAAGTAAAATGTCAAAGGATGAAAAAGAAAATATCTACTACTATAGGAATAATTGCTTCAGACAAGAGAAGAAAAAAGAGTCTTTTAAAGAAAGAAACAGACCTTTTCTATCTTCACTAAAGTGGGAAATATTCTGAGTAAGACTGAAGAATTGCAAACATGTTTTCAAAATGAAATGTGACTTGTTAATGTAGACCTTATCTAAATCAGGAAGACAAGTGGGATAGCTATATTCATTCCAATACACTGTAGTGTCAAAAAAGACAATAGAATCCAATCTGGTTGAGCTCAGATGCAAGAAATTAAATGAAGAATTTAAGGAGAATAATACATTTGGCAAAATTTAAAATAAAACATTTTAAAATGAAGCAAAACCCAAGTAAAATACAGGGAAAACGAGAATATGCAGCAAACTGTACCTTCTAACTTCATTCAAATTATAGAAATTACAATTCAAATTTATTTTCCTACTATATCCATCATACAAGTACCAATCCCAAGCATGTCAGAACACACAACAAACAGCAAGTATTTATAGATACTAAAAGAGGCCCACAAGCCGGAGGAAAAAGAAAAGGTAAAATAGAAAAACATACATAGGTCGTAATCAAGGGAAGCATGTACATGTATATGTATATGTATAAAGAAAGATGCTTGGAGACTTTGAGAAAGTAAAACATTATTAAATTATCCAACAATACACATGTGCTGGGGAAGGTGCAGAAAAAGGGATGTAAACAGCCAGGGTCTATTGATGTAGCTCTTGTAAAAATAAAAGACATATGCCTTTGAATGTGAGAAGGAGAAGGTCAGGGGATGTTACATGTAAACATCTTAAATTAGTCAGCCATTTTTGATGAGTGTCATCAATTAAAACCCTGCATCCAATCCCTTTTCTCTAGGCATTGGAAAACATCCTCTTTTTTTTTTTTTTTCCCCTCCTGTGCAAAAAAAATGGCCGTATGTCCTTAACACATGAGAAAACAAACTAGAGGAAATTCGAGTTTAAATAATGCGAAGACAAAGAATAGCCATGTTCTGAAATAATTAGGAAGCCCCCTCCCCCTCAAAATCTTTTTCCCTTTTTTATTTCAGCGAAACAAATACACCGAAAGGAGGGGGGGGGGGGGGGGGGGGGGAGGGGGACTGAGGAGAAGCATGGATGGATCACTTCTGTTTGCTCTTCTTTTCACTGTCTTCAGATTCAGAACTGTAAGGAATGTTCTGTTCTCCAATTACAGTGCAGCCCTACAGTGGCAACACTGGAGGCACTGCAGACCAACTCATATCACTTAATTATTAGCACTTTGCAAGGAAGGAACAGTTGAAATACTACAGTCCAGCAGTGCAATGCATCCTTAATAGCCACATAATCTGAAGCATGCTAGTCCCTTGTGTCCATATACGTTACCATTTATATCCACATATTAGTTATACTCTCACAGCACAGCTCTTGGCACAAAGTCTTAAAAAGGCACTTGTGCAAGTACTTTCCTACTGGAAAGGAGGTGTTTTATCAATTCTTTTCTCTTTTTAAAGTACTAATAATTCTGTCAAATGTAAATGTAACTGGTATTACATACAAAGTCCTCTTTACTTAAGCACTAACAGCTGTGCACTGTACTTTATAAAATTAGTTTGGAGGGATGGAGAGGGGAACAAAAGCTTCACTAGTTCACATCAGAACAACCTTGAGTGAAGAGCCCCTCACACACCAGAACAACTTATGAATAAGGATGCTGCAGAGACAGATGTGGCTCTTGTATTTTCAGCTTTCAGCAAGCACAGTGCACTTGCTGTGTCCTACTAGATGCCCCGAGTTGAGCCTAGCTCAGACAAAAGCAATAGTTCCGCTAACACCTCTGCCAAACTTGTTCGTAAAGGCGAGACACGCTTTAAGCGTGACGAGCTTGTAGCTAGGGCTTTGGAAGTGAAACAAGAACTTCCACAACATGGATGTGGCATGGTGGAAAACACTGATTCACATTTCTGAAATACAATGACCATGTCTGCAGAAATACAAAAACATGACACAAAAATGTAAAGCTTCCTATTCATACATGTAGAAGTACTGATATTGGGGAAGACCTCTAAGGATTATTGCAAACAAGCAACCACGAATTCCATTACATTAATCAGAGCAGCCAGATTGCAATGCAGTTGCAGTAAGCCTTAGTGGACTGCACTAGGGAAGCTGAAAGAGTATTCCTGTAGCTAAAGCCAACAGGGATTTCTAAGCGAAATCCTTCAGCCTTCAACTCCTGTAAAGTGAAACTGGTGGTTTTTGTTAATACATGACTGTGAAATGTAAATATACACCATCCATACAGCTGCGTTTGGTAAAAAAGGTATTAATTTGCAGCACAAGGACAGAGGGGCCAGCCATGAGTAGTAACCTCTCTGAACAGCCCTGGCTAGATGAGCTCAGGAATCAGAGCCCCAGACTTTTACTGAAAAGGCAGCTTAAATACTTTGGAATGTCTTCAGCCATCTAGTCTCTAAGATACCTATATTAAAACTACCCTAATAAAGCTGTATAAATAAAGCACATTACAATGCCATGCTATCCACATTAACTGATAAATGCCAGTTAAAGGGAGAAATGTGACATAAAATGAGCTTCGATTACTACACACACAGGATTGCCAATTTGGCTTTTTTAATATGCTTAGGTGCAGAAGACATACATAACATTTAACCTTCTATTCCAAATGTTCTCCTCTGAACTAAGTGCTTTTCTCATAATCCTAAAACTATTTCAGTGTAAAACTAAAAAATTTACAGGAACATAATAATAAATATTTGAAAGCTACCGATGACAAAATTGAAAAGGACAGCTAAAAGGTTGCAGTATTAGCAAAAAAGGCAGCTAAGAAAGATAAGGTAACCATTTATCTACTATTACACAATAATTCCATGGAGAGAAACATAAAATAAAACTGGAAGCAAATAATACACACAGGACTAATTTCTGCAGTTTGATGTCTCATAAAAAAAATGCTGGAAAAGTCCAACGGCAAATATAATCCTCAAGTACTGATGAAGTTAAGAAAGCAAACAGGAAGATTGCTACAACGCTACAAGGAAGAGACTGTGGAAAATAAAGTTTTGCTTACTTTTTATAGAAAACATACAGTAAAATATATACTAAGTAGTATTTATTTTATTCATTGTAATCAAAAGAATAAAACAAATACTGTGTCAGAATGACAGATAGCAGACCTCTCTCCTTGTCTTTTACAAGCATAAGAATTTTGTGTATCATTCATTATCTGCTCTCCACTGCAGAATTCAAACTGATGTGCTTGGGAGTAGGAGTGATTTGTGCACATCAAAAACAATGGTTACCTTTCCTTATCATTGTTCAGACAGTAGAAACAGAGATTAAGCTATTTATTGTGCCTTTTTTTCAATGCAATGTGAGAGGGAATCTTCGCAAGGTGATATAATCAACCTGGAAGTGTCAGCTCAACCTAAATTGAGTAGGCCAAGACAGACAGAGATCCTCTGCTCGACCTTAAAATGACAGGATGCTGTAATGTTATTACACAACAATACTGGCATTGACCCAAGAGACAGTTATTATTTTGGGATTCACTGATTTAGAAATTGAAAGAAGAGATTAAGATGGGGTTTGACTTTTTAGATTTTATTTTAGATTCATAAAAAAATATTTTAGATTTATAAAAAATATTTTAGAATATTTTGATTTGTACATCATGTTTTTCTTTTCAGTAGATTGGCTTACTATAAAACTGAAACATTCACAGGCACTTCAGCAATACTACGTGGCTTAAGTATTTCCTTAAGAATATTTAAGTGTAGAATTCTGAATTTAAGTAACTACTAAGTACTATAAATTATAGATTGATTCAGAAAAGAAAATGAAAGTGCTACATTTCCTTCATAAACCAAATAAAGCTAAGACAAAATAAAACTTTTTACTAGGATATCCTCTACTGTTGTAAATGCTCTGCATGAGTAAGTTTGGTCAGATAAAAAGGCACTGCAACCTAACACACAGGTCTGAGGAGGCTCTGAGATCCTTCGTGGGTGTTTTTGCAGAAGGGAATTCCCATCCTACGTGAAAGGGTGGGGCAAGTGCAAACCACAAGAGACTCAAAAGAACCCAATACTACCAGAAGAGAAATTACAGGGTAGGGAGTTAAATTCTCAAAGATCAGGGAATTGTTAAGCGTTTGTAGAGTATGGAAAGACACATTTTTTCAGAGCTTTCAGGAAAGATTATTTTGTTTAGCGCTCCAAGGATGAGTAAAATCACTTAAGCTTTCTGCTACTATTCAGATGAGGCAGCATTCCTCATAATCTTACTACATGGGTAAGTAGTGGGGTTTTTTTTTCCTTTTGCCCATACCCCAGTGTAAATAAACAGCAGGAATTTGACTCCCCAGTAGCAGCAACAAGGAAAGCTGGTGTAGACAAGATATTGCCAGCTGCCATTCCTTTTCAGCAACCTGTCATACAGACCTGTTACTATCCTTGCACAACATACACTGTCTAATTAATATTTAAAGAGGCATTGATGCAGTATAGCAATCTAGATACAGAGAGAAAACTCCTGCTTTGAAGATGAGTATTTGCTGAGAGGTGGTCAGGAAGGCTTCTGTTACATGTAATTACCAGCTTGATGTATTAATATTAGAAGCAGGTATTCTTTGATGAGAATTCCATTGTTCTTCGGCTGTAGAATGTTCTAATTAGAATCGAAAAGAAAAATACTTGGCTGGAATTTGTGACAACTGAAATCTTTTGTGCAGAGACTTTGCTTTCCATATAGTTTTTATACCTACATGTTTTCTTTATTGCCAGCACAGTCATCTGAGTCTCCTGGGGGATCACCCAACAGGCTTCTGTATCAGCTGAGCTTTAAAATTTTAGAGCCTTTGAACACATGTAGATTAACAAAGAGCTGAAAACCTGGATGTTCATATTTCAGACATGAGGTCCCCAGTAACCACTGATGCAACATTTTGGAGCAGTCTGCTAAATAGGCAAGTCTGAGACATGGCTGCTTCTTTGAACAATGTCCACATACTATTTCACTAAGCCCAAATGGAAGCAAATAAAATCCTTGATAAAACATATCTACCATAACGCCAACTCACTCCAATTTCTTTTATAGGCATTTTGAATACAGAAAATTACACACAGGCCTCATTGCTACTGAAGTAAAATTTAAACTAATATACAAGCTGAAATAATTTTCAAGTGTGAATAACTGATGATACAATTTATCTTTTCCTAAGGAAAAAAAAAAAAAAAAAGGCAGTGATCGTACACTTCCACTTTGTCAAAAATCTAGCTGGAGTGGGAAAAATGACAGCACCAACATCAGCACAGCTGTTCTCAACCTCTTCCATTCTGGGATATCTTTCCTAAGGCTCTTTGTTCCATGGATTCCCATGGCTCTTGTTCCATAAGGGGCTCCCATGGCTCCCTGATAGCAACGACAAGACTTGAAACCAGAAGAAAAAAACACAGCCCACGAAGCTCCTGACTTGGCCCTGAATTTTTTTCTGAACATATGAGACTAACCGGGGTTGAGAGAGAAGTAATTTATTTATTATAAACACTTGCATACACACACACAAAAAAAGAGAAAATCTCAACTCCCTTAACTAATGGTTTCTAAAAATGCTTATTCAAACTGACATATGCATGACAAGTTTCGGCTCAGTACGATTTAAGGAGGAGGAGTTCTACCGCCCAGAAAAATGGTGTTTATGACAGAAATGACAAAGAATGATTCATCATAGGGTTTTTCTATGTGGAGCAGTAATAAAGCCTAAATGAGACTGCACTTCATTAGTAATTTATTTCACAGATCACTATATATACACAAATAGCATAACTCTATTACATTTTTATAGTGCCATTTATTACAGTACTTCTCATACTATATCCACACGACAACACAGAAATGCAGCTTTCTCTGGCAAAGGCTGCAGCAGCCAACTGCAGAGCAGTGAACAGGGAGGAAACACTTCAGAGCCAGAAAAGTAGGAATTCTCAGGCAAAACAGGAAAGGACAATATAAAACAACAAAACTGAACCCTCAGAGATGGCCAGCTAACTCAAAAAATAGTTTTACACCATTTTTGCTTGCCTGATGCCCCATTTGATTTAGATATTTGAAATAAAAGAGGAAGACTGAATACCCTTGACTGGTGCAGCTGGAGTGACGAACACCAGAGACTCCCACCAGAGCTCCCTGGCTGGAATTCTCTTTCCCTCTCATTTGATCCTTGAGCATTACACTGGCGTTTTTCACTTGCCACAAGAAGGAAAAGAGTATCAGTTCAACTGCTTTCATCAGTCTGTATCTGGGACGCTACTCTTCAGGCATAGAAAAGGACATAGTCTCAGCAAGAAAAAGGATACAATTCTTCCTCTGCTAAGACCTCTGCAAAGTGAGGGTTCAGGGCTATTCCGCTCCTCACCAGAAAACAATCCCCAAACTATCACACTCAGAGGCCAAACATTGCCATTAAACTTCCTGAGATGAACAGGGACTCGTGCCTTCCAAACGCATGTTAAAACACGGCATGCTACACAAACCCACAGAACACTGCGAGATGATGGCAGACAGAAAGACATCTGTAAATGTCTCACGACAACTGCTTTTTTGTGACTAGTTTGCTTGTGAAGTAACAGTGTCCAATTATGTAGTGTTGGGCCTTTGAAAGAACACCTGCAATGTATGCATTTCATGAAAGCTTTCTTGAAATAAAAATAAAAAAGAAATGCACTGCTTTTAACTAGTAAGGTATGATTAAATTCAACAAATATTCTCTTGATTTTCTTGCCAAAAACTCTGCTGTAAGAACCCTGATAAGAAGCTAAATGGCTTGTCAGTTCTAGAGCCTCCATTTGCAAAAATAAATTTTAAAGTAAGAAACTTCTATAACAAGGCTGCCTTACTTGAAATGTAATTAATGAACACTGGGATCTTTGATGGTTAGAGAAAAAACATGATTTTAGCTAGCAGACTTGTTTTTTATCTCTTCTGGTAAATTAAGTAGAAAGGGGGAAAAAACCCAAAACTAACAGGAAAATATTTGCTGGGCACTAAATTAAAATCTATTATAGAGCAGGGAAAATGGTTCTTTTAAAATCTCTTAATACTGACTTTGACTACCTTGTGGGAGCTTAAGAATAAATACATTTACATTGTTTCTCCTGAGGCTCCGGTTTTAATATTCTTTCTCAAATATTCCATTATCAAAGTGCATAATTTTAGTCCACAACATACAGTATCTGATTTGATAAGAGACTGAGTAAATGTACATCAACACAATTTTTCTTTCTCTTTTTGTCTCATATTGCACCGCTTTCCCCTGTGTTACTGTGGTAGATGCTAACTACTAACAGTTTAAGAAATGAAACCATGGCATTTAACATACTGATTTAAGATGCAGTTTTTCATCAGTCATTTAAGGGACCTGCATTTTCTGTTATATAAAAAGAGGGATACTGACCAGCTGCAAAAATATACAACACCCTATTCGGGCAACTTAATATGTCCTAGTTAAGTACATGAGTATTACCCATTGAAAATTACCCATTGAAATTGCTAAGACTTCAAATCAGGAAGCGACGCAAGTGAGCAAATGAATTTGGTTTGGGCTCTCTTTGCTATTTTAGCTACTACACGTACTGGAAGGATTTTTTTTTCTTGCTCTAAAAAGTCTGCAATCTGACCAACCTGTGCAGGAAGGACCAAACATTGTAAGAAACAACATGAAATTGAACTTTTATTTCTACCCAAATCATTCTCCTCGAGAGAACTGATTAACAACCCATATGAGTCATGAGCTCTGAACAAGAACCTCCTTACAAAAGGTGTGAATGAATGGATTCAGTGCACTGGAGCTCAGCAGATGTGTACACAGGCATGCATAAAAGGTAAGGACGAGAAGAAGCTAACAGAACTAATATTGACCTGGACATTGCTGGCAAAGTGCCCAGAAAGATCACAGATGAAAAGAGACTCAATATACAAGACAAAGTCTCCAAGATGAGAAGTTGATCTTCAACACCATAGGTAGAAAAACTAATTAAGACATCTGGCAAGTTCAGAAGATCTGCTGGCTAGTTTCCATTTAGATAAAACCAGGAACTGCACAGTTTTCAGAAAGAAAGGAAGCAGGAGCTGGTTGATGCTTAGGTAAACTTTACAGTCATTCTACATCCAACAGTTTTACTTAAGAAAGTACGGAAATTTTCTTATTCTTTCCTGGAACAATTCCTAGTCAATCAAATCAGCCTATGCAAACACACTAAAAAAGTCTCATTAAAGAAATAAATGTTGCATGATGCTACTTACCTGCCTGTCTACTTCTGGAAGCAAAAGCAGGAGGTATTGTTGAAAATGCTGAGGTAAAGAAGCAAAGGTGTGTTTATTTATTAAAGCCCTCAGGTTAGTGTTCACTAGAATAGATCCTGGTGTTTCTATGTCAATATCCTCAGCTTTGGTCCATTTCAAATGTCCTGGAGTAAATAAACAGAAATAACTTTAAACATAAATAAAGAAAGAGAGTAAGAACAATTCTTTTTAACTTTTTAGCTTTTATTGCATAATACAGTAAGCTCCAAAGAAACACTACTCTGAGAAGGGTAACACAGCCTTTTCTAGGCGTCTTAACAGCTTCTTTTATATTCTCAGTATTTGTCTCTTGAGCTCTTACAGGATCCATGTTCCAGTCAACATCACAGTTGACATATTCTTACTTCCAGCTCAAAAGACCAGCTCAACTCAGCAACAGCACAAAATTTTCCTGTCATGTCATCAACATAATTATAAGCATCTATTTCCATGCAAAAAGCTGCTCGACAAGGCTGATATGACTCAATCATCACAGATAGCTTCTCTTTCACCATGCTCTGCATCTGCGGAGCATTATGGCCTATGTAACTTGCCCCATAGCACCTGTTGAAGACTACCTGTGTGAACAGGCAGTGATCACAGAGATGAGACTATTTAATGTGTTATATAGTCTCTGAAAACATGCATTTTTCAGAACTTTCATAGGAACGGTGATCTGAAATGAGCAACACACAGAAGGCAGCAGCTGCAGGAATTACCAGAGGTTTAGAAAACAGGGTCTGTGAGGAAAATACAAACCCAGGAATGAGTAAGATAAAGACTCAGCAAGAGGAAGGGAGAAATACATAAATGGCTGATGCACAGGGATAAAGAGCAGTGTCTTCTTACTGCCCACAGTGGATAGCACAGTATGAAATATTTCTGTTAAGATACTGGGAAAGGAGAGCTTTCAATGGCCAATGACAAGGAGACACTGGATTAGATCTGTATAGAGGCATTACAGTTTTCAAGAGTGGAAATTTTTAAGAATATGTTAGACAAGTACCTGTCAAGAATGACAGGTGTGTAACTGATTTTGCCCTATGACAGGTGGACAAATTAGATGACCACTGGAAGTGCTGTCTGGTCTCATTTTGTTATTATTTCTAGGATAATATTTGAAAGACACTTTTTAAAGCTCCTTAAAGAGCAACTACTGCTACCTGCTTCAGGCTATATACATACTACTAAAATCCTTTTTTTCTCCCAGTCTTAACATATTATGATACTCAATATGGAAATGGACTAAGTGGGGGGTCCAGGTGGCTGGAAAAACTCAAAAGCTTCCAACCCCTACCAGGAAACTCCTCCAGGTTTTGTTCCACTGCACTTCCAAATATTTCAAAGATGCTGCAAAAGGGGTCTTAACTAAATCATACACAAACACCAGCAGAATCTCCAAAAGAGCAATTGAAAATGGTATTCCAGTGCTATAAGCAATGATGGCATTTGGCATTCACATAGGACCTCTCAGCAAGGATTACAACTGACATGTTAACAAGAATAAATTTATTTTACAAATGGGGGAATTTGGGCATACTGATTATTAGGAACGTCTCAAATGCTACAAATTACTTAACAGTAATATGTATAAAAATAATGCAATTATGCTTTAGATCTCTTGGAAAGGCCTATATAGTGGTCTCACCTGAAAGGCTTATAATATCACCTACAAAATGTACAAATGAAAGAAAATGCAGATTTGTAAATTCTAAAAGCTCCCCTTCAGCCACAGCCTCCCACAAACATTCTTGCAATTTCCTTTTACTTTTCAGCAGACAATGCAACTCAATAAGACAAGGATTACTTTGCACTAAGCACAAGATAACCTTTTCCAACACATATTTCCAACATACTGTATTTCAGTACAGCAAAGACTCAATTACAAACAAATGAATGCCCTACGAATAAAGGACAATTGTACAGAAGAAGAGCTCATTTTCATGAACGCATCACAATAAACTGTCCTCACCATCTGTTCCTCCCACTAAATATAAATGCAAAAAGAACACGGTCCCCAAGCATAACACAAGTAGTATGATGTATCCAATTTTAATGCCTGTATGTATAATCTTTTCTTCAATCAATACAGAATACACATCCCCATCTTCTAAGTGGCTCCAAATTGGAGTAGCATTTTCCCTAGCTAATGCTTCATATCCTATGGAACGACATACACAGATGATCCAAACTATAACAAGACATATGACTGCAAAGCCCGTAACATCCTTCAGTGGCAGATATTTTAACAGTGTGGACAAGCCCAAGGCAGTATCAGAAAGTCAAACCTAATTCTGTGTGCCTAGGTCACACATTTTTTAATTGACCTGCTACCACTTACAGGTTACTATGGAGGTTTTATCAACTTGTGGAAGAAATACGTGTACTATTCCTAGGATGACAGGCCAGTAACTCACTGTGGCTGCCCAGCATACCCATTACTTCAAAAAACAAAATCTTTTCAGATGAACAACAAATTCCCTCTCCTGCACCCTTCCTATGGTTTAGGACCTTTACTACATGTCTCAAGTTTGTAATCAGATTGAGTGAAGTATTTGGGAGTAGAAGAGAAAGCAGTAATTCTGTGGAATATCACAAGAGTGCCACTACTGCATGGGTAATCACAGCTCTGAGAGGAGTTTATGACAAAACATATGCCCATATTTTTAATATTATTTTCCACATAGAAAGACATTTTGAACCCTTATATAGCTGCTACCAGAGTTTGGGAGGATCACTGCCCAGATCAGAAACAGAACCTGGAAGATGAGCGAGAAACTCAAGCTTACAGCCTTGGAAAAGAAGAGATTAGCCGCCGAGATAGAGAATTAACTATGAAAAACTGGGAGCACCATGGTTCTACATCAACGTATAAAAATCATAATAATAAAAAAAAGAAATCACATAGTGAGCAGAATCAGCTAACTAAAAGGGGGAAAAGTTATCATGTTTAATAAGAACTCAGAAAGTCTACCAAATACAACATGCAGTGAACGTTGGGCAGGTCAGCAGAGTTTCAGACAATCAGTGCTGGAACTGAGTCATGCACTATATAGAACACTGGACCTATTCTCAAAGATGCTCAACAACTGTTCGATTAGTATATCAAGAAATATTATGTCATAAGAGAAACATTTCAGCACATACAGGAACAGAAACTCCTAAACCTTACACAAAGTTTCATGCATTCCAAGTGTGGTGTCCCAAAAGGCTAGGTGATTTTTTCTGAAATCCACAAAAAATCTAATTAATTCGCTCTACATTTGGTATCACTGGCCAACAGCTGATGAAATATCTGGGTCTGGGGAGGAATGTATACATTATATATCTCAATATTAAATGTAGAGAAAAGTTACAGGAAGTCATCTAAAATCGAACGTATCTTTGCATAGCCAAACTTGTAATACTGAAAAAGTACTTTCAGTTTTGAATAATGCCATTTGATCAACACACAGAACTAGCTATCCATCTGAATCTGATCAATAATGCACAGGCAGATCCTATATGAAACCAAAGTACACTTTCATAGCAGGCTGTGATACAGTAAGGCTTGCAGGAAACAGTTCACCCAAACTGGCAATAACATATTCAATAACCAACCTATGATATTTAGGAAGTAAAGTACCTTCAAGCTATTTTAAGGATCATTATATATAAAGATAGGACTAGGATGGATAATTAATAAAGAAGTACAATCTTATCACCACAGAGACAGACATAAATTTTTAGGTTGATCTAGCCACTGCAAAAAGCTTGTTCGCTAACTTTTCCAACATGGCCACATTGCAAAATACTTCTCTAAATGATCCAGCAGGCTGCTGAATTTAAGAAGTCCTTTGTAAAGATAAAGAAACAGTTTTTTAATTATTCTACTTTACTTTAGCCAATACAAGAGTGTTAGTGAACACTACATTTTCTGCTCCTTAGGGAACATTTCCAATATACTTCATGCAGAGCAGGAAAATCTGCCTATCGCATGGAGCTACTGAGAATTTACTCTTAGCATCTCTTCAGAGAAAATTCTTCATTAATTACAGAGCATCATCCACAAATCTTGCTAAAGAACACAGAAAATAAAATCAGAAACTGTATCTACCACCACAAGAGATGTAGCTTCAAAATAATTAAGAATCCAATTGAAGAAACAAATCAACCAAAGAAAGAGAATCAACCAAAAATGATATGCCAAATCTCTATATGACAATGCAAATGAAGAGGACTAACTTCTAATAGGGCAAAAACACCACTATCTTTGGGAATAAATGCGTATTAGACAGTATGCAAATCTACCAAGAAGAGAGAATATTTGCTGCACCCTGCCCCCATCCCCCCAAAAAATCATAATGCAGCAATCAGAAGCTAATTGCTAAATGACCTCTCTGCCTGCAGTTGCTTCGGTCTGTCAAACTTTAAAAAGCAACTACAGAAAAGCATTCTGGGTGGGAAAAAAATTGCCCATGGATTTTCCAGGTAGCCAGAAAGAAAGATGCCTTCTTGAGAAAGGGTCAGCTGCTGAGTTTGGAAAAGGGGCAGATAAACCTGAAAAATAAAACTTCTAAAGAGAACACAAGAGTTTAGAAAAATATCAGTATTACAATAACAAGTAAGACATTTGTTTTACTTCTACTCACCTAAACCAGATTTTTTTAACCTCTTTAAGTGCTGGCTTGTTTGTTTTCCAGTTGGCGACTTTTGCCCAAGTTTCATCTCTTTATCAGAACCATCTGCTTCACCATTTTTAGATTCAGATCCTTAGGAAAAAAATAAAAGCCCCCAAACATGATACTGATGCACTTGTTCCAACAATCCCCCCAAGCACCCTTACACTGTAAAAAAAACACAGAAACAGTATTTAAAAAAACATGACATCTACTTGCTGAAAGGCAATATACCTTTCTGGTCACAATACAATTCCTCATCATCAGAGGAAATGGAAGTAAAAGCTCAGTAAATCAATTAAGTGCTGAAAACTAAAGTTTATTGAACACTGCAGTCAATAACAATGTTCACTGATCTAATATAAATAATGTTTTCCTATAATGCCCAGGAGATACCTTTAAAAATATTTTAACCTCAAGTTATGGGGCAGTAAACCAATCCAAAAGCTAAAAAAAGGTTGTTTCTTTGTGAAGAAACATTTATGGAAGAGATAACCCTGGAAATAAAATTGTCAATTCGTGTTAAACATAGAAAACTCTTAAAATGAAGCAACTCAACCATCAGAACTAAAGGTCAAGGTTATGCTGCAGTGATAAGCATGGTAGCAGAAGAAGAAATGGTAACAAAAGGATCTGAGTATTGCAATGCAGAATTGAGACACAAATTCACATTCACAGAGAAGCTTGCCTCTTTCCCCACCCCTCCCCTTTTTGTGGCATTGAATGCCAGCATGCAGTCCTCCATTAGAGTTCCAGAGCCAAAAAAAATCTTACTTTGCATTCCTTTAAAGCAGCTGCTATCACCAATTGTCATTTTACTGTGCGCTTTAATTCTTTATTAAAGAAAAATCTCCATCCCTGAGACACCACATTTGATAAGGAAATAAAGACATTAAGCAAAGCCACCAAGTGGAAATATTATTTCAGCAGTTCCAAATTCTGTATGCTACACGGCTGATTCAGAGGAAGGCTCTGTGACTAGAGCTGATCTTGCAAACAGTCCTTTAGCTATTTACCTGAAGGTGAATCCGACTGCTCATCAGACACCTTTAATGGTGTCAAAACAACACGAGGAACAGTCTTGTTTACCATCATTGAGACTCCATTTCTTCTTTTCTGCTGTTGTCTTAAAGCCTACAAAAACGATAACAAAACATAAAAATGTAACAAAAAATAATGCTTATGAGTGAATTACATGAGACATATCTCTACCATTAAACTGAATCTCTTAAAATAAGCAAAATTTACATAGCTACTTGCCAGACTTCACACTCGTCCCCTTTATGTCATTTTCTTTTAAAATATAAAATCAGGCTTTTTTTAATAGAGAAAGAAGATGCACCTTACATCATTTTCCAATACAATTTTGACAACAAAGAAGCACATAACTGTTTGCTCTACCTTAACAGCACAACATGATAACCCATGGAATGTGAAACTAAGACTTCCAAGTGAAAAAAATGTAAAATAAATGTTTCAAAACCAGAATAAAAATATATATGTCTGCACATCTCTCGCAGGTGCATCCTCTCCAGTATACTGCTCAGTCAATCAAGTTAACACAGAGTGTCATCAGTATGTACAGCATGTAAGGACTACAGTATTGATGCACTCACTCAGCCGTGAGTAGTGCTGCACAAAATCACTGAACATGGCAGGAATCATTTATTTTTGTGAAGGGAATCAGTCCTAATCTTGGAAACCTTGCAGCACTTGGCTTCTGTCTGCTTGACTTTGGGCATTAACCTTCAGAACACGAACACGATGGTGTTCTGGCAAATCTGGGGAAAAATGATACAAGAATAAATCTCTACAAATGGGAGTGCTTTGTGTTTCATAAATGGATTGAATACAGGGTTGATAATGTAATACAAAATATTTAAAGATTAGAAATAGCAAATACCTGTCAGACTGTTTTATATGGAACATGATACCTGATTCAAAAGATCTTAAAACATACAAATATGAATACCTGCTAATTAATACATCTGCAAGCATTAAAATTCTGGAATTAATCAGAACGGGCTGGGCTTAATGCAGATCTCTCTTATCCTCCTGTCTATTTTTCACCAATCTTACTGTGCACTCTCTCTTTATAACTGTGATTTCTGTTATGATCTTGGGGGGATTTATTAAAGTAATACAACATCAACAAGGAATGTATTCGATAAGAATTACCCCTGTAGGTTTATGAGCATGGATGACTGATGCCTTATAAGGTTTAAGTCTGTAACTTCAATTAATCTGTAATATCTTTCCAAAATGTTCACATAGCTAAAAAGAAAAAAAAAAAACAGCTGGAAAAAAAAAATCAATATCACTCTATTCCTCAAAATAACACACTACACAACATAAAATACACCAAGCCACACAAAAGCTATTTCATAGATTAACCCCTTTTATAGTACACTTCTTAAAATACACATAAGCACTGTGCAATAAAAAGTAAATTAGAACACTTGAAATCAAACAAAGAGAGGAAGCTTGTCAGATCTGCACTGAACCAAAGACGCAAGCAGAAAACCATGAAGAACAGCCTATACTTCACACATTTTAAAGACAGAAAATTCATACTGGTATTGAGCAAGCACAGCCAGACTCATGGATAGAAAATTCCAAAATGTTAACATTTCTCAAAAATTCCAAAGATGACCCTCAGTCCACAGCCCTGCCAAGCTAAGTGTCAAAACAGGTGATTGTCATTTAATATTAATACTACTGAGACAGTAACAAACGGTCCACTAAAAATTAACTCAAAAGACAGCCAACTTCTGTGCTATCAGCATACCAATATAACCACAATGCAAACTTTGTATTGTTGTGCCCCAGAGTCTGATTTGGCCAATGAAGAGCAAAGCGAAGAAATAATGATCTTCAGCGTCATCCTCCCTAGACAAATGAGTAAGAGCCCAAACAATATCCCATGTTCTCTTCCAGCCTCCTCCTGACCTTTCAAGACAACCTCCATCTCTACCAGGGACCATAGCCTTGTTGCCAGCATCCATAAGGAAATACCATTTTAATGATTTATACAGCCACGGTGACAAAGGTAGATTCTTTGTAAAGCCTGACAGTTGATTTTCAGTGCTTTAGACTGAACTCCCACAAATGAGAGAAAGTAAGCAGCAGTGTATCCTCCATCAATGACAGGTAGTCAGCATTTGTACACCTTAGGTGACACCCGCCGCTGCAGCAAGGGCAGCGGTACCCTGTCTTTGTCAGGTGCACCACTTACCTTCTTTCGTGTTACAGGAAAGCCACTTGTGGACCTTAAGCACACGTTTACACAATCTGGCATTATCTGATCTAGCACTTCCAAGAAGCACAGGCCACCCCCTGCTCACAGAACACAAATGCAAGACAACACGGCTCATCCCAGTACTCTCCGGACACTCAGAGCCACAAGACAGGGCAACACGGCTGGCAGCAGGCAAACGTTGCTACCAGCACCATTTACTTTGGAGCCTAGCCCACTTCTGAGCTACAGGCTAAGCATCCCAACAAGTGAGGATCAAGCACAAACCTTAAATATACCATTTCCCTTTGACACACACTTGCTTTTCAGGGTATCTTTTTCCCTAACATTCTCTCTTTCATTGCCAGTCGCTCCTCCACCTCCTTCAGTTCTACAATGCAAGGAAGTGATCGCCACACAGGGCCCATAGTTAACTTTGGAAACCAGTCTGTATAGGATGATTCAAGCTGACATTAAAGCTACACAAGTGGACACCTGAAAGACAGGTTGTAGAATGGAAGAAAAATTAAAACCATGTGGACATGAAAATGTAAGTCAAAGTTTTAATACGAAGTACCAATGAATTACACTGTGCCCAGAGAACAGACGAATAATCTTTGCTATGCCTCTAACTTTTGACTTGTCAAAGGAAAGATATGAGGCAGGGGAGAAGGGTACAAAAGTATTAAGTAAATAATCTAACATTTGATTTGCAAAGTAAAAAGATGGCTGAGATTTTGCTCAGTCATCCTGTTTAGTGGGAAATATTATTCCCAGCTAACCACAACAATTTTGTGTTAAATTCTCCTTTAATTTTAAAGCTGCAGGGATTGAAATTTTGGATAGACAAGTCTTTGTAAGACACCACCAGGAGCAATCCAGCAGAGGGAGAAATTGCCAACTGATGCCTAGTTACTAGTAAGGCGAAACACCAGGAGTTAAGTGTAGACCAAGGACTCTCTGTGCAGTCTCTGCTGAGGATGAATATATAACTTCCCTACACAGAGCCTGAGGGATATCAATTTTAGGATACTAGACTACTGTAGCATAAGACAAGAATCTTACATCCCAAGATTAATTCTACTTAGTAGGGAAATCAATGGGATTACTCAAAGTGAAACACACACCAAACACTTTATTATATTGAGCTTTTAGTGCACCAAGTTAATTTAGTGCTTTCCTAGTCACCATGACCAAATAAATCTCTCGTTTTGGCTTTTCTTGTGAAGGGAATAAACACAAAGTAGATGAGTCAAATTCGTAACTAACACTGAAGAAAATGAGAAATTTTATAACTTATTCCAAAGAAAAAAGGTTCCAGATCTCACTGCAGATACAGAACAGTAACACAAACTACCTTGGCATCGTTTACTGACACAGTCTTTTGCATCTCATCCATATTTAGATATATATAATCCCCTAGCTGGGTTTCCTGCAGATATGCAAGAAAGAGCCAGTTATATCTACCAAATGATAAGGTGTCATTTTTACTATGGAAAGTAAGAGAGAAACACATATAGCACATATGATAGGTTACATAAAGTATATGTTTTCTTTACTGAGACTCTATCTTTACATTCCAAATGTATTCAATCATTTTGTGCTAAACGCTTGTTAAAAAAGCTGCAAGTTGTAAATTCCTAGAACTGATCACTGTTGAAGTATTCAGTAAAACATTACTACCATCCTATCTGTACAGCACATAAATAGAAAAGGAAAGGAAGAAAATGAAAGTTCATGTGGTATACAAGTTAAACATTAAAAGCTCTCTTAAAATCACCACCAAAATATAGTACTTACATCAAGCCTTTCACAAGTAGATTTGCAAAGGACATCTGTGAATCTCTTGCACATAATGAGTATGGAGAATTCCCAATATTCCCATTCATAAAAATGAACCTGTGACCATCTGTTGAATAACACTGCCACGGTCATTAAACAGGGCTTGGCATAACTGATTTGTTTAATGAAATTATTTTTATTTCCAAAATCTTTAAGTAACCTATCAATCCATTTTCATCCAAAGAACTCAAAATAACATAAAAAGATGAATATTAAGAAAACACAAACTCTGAAGATAGATGGCAAAAGAAAAACACCATGCAATTAACAGTGATCTTCTAATTCCAAGCAGTTTTTTATAAAGAGGTGGAAAGTGCAAGTCTCCTCTTTCTCGGGGAGTTTATGCCCCTGCTGGAGTATGGCAGTGTGTTGGAGGTTTCATGAATGCCATTATCTGTTCTTAAGGATACTTGTTTCATATTTAGATGATCTTAACACAGGAAAGACTTCTTCACCCATGTGACAAAACGGTTGACTCTCTTCAGTAAAAACTAGTAAAATAATTTTTGAGGTAGGAATGAAAGGAAGCAATATAAACTAAAAGGTAACTGAAGAGCGGGGGAAAATACATCCCCAAAAGCACCAGAACCAAAATGTCAAGCTCTATGCTCTGATTTTACTGCTCTGCTCAGGATATTTTATTATTATTTTTCTTTCCTACATCTTTTCAATTCAGAATGAAAAAATGCAGCATACAGATAAACCATTAATGCAGAAAACCACTTTCATTTGAGCTTAAATGCATGACATGCTGAGAATGTTAAAAATTATTAACAACAGAGATATGTAACACTTGGTTACATTAAGCAACATCATCCCAGATTTCTATTTATTCCGTAAATGTCAAGTCTACACTCTGAAACTCTTATCATGAAATGTAACCTTTGAAATTTCACACATTATGGATCAGAAATGTAAAGCTATAGAATTCTTCTGTTCTGCCATGTGAAAAACACTAGGATACACTGAGAAAAGTCTATTGCACAAAATAAATAACAAGTCTACATCATGGTCATGGATCTCAAATTGGCAAAGATGAAGTAGATTTATAGTTTATCACTGAATCACTTAACACCACCATAAAATTCAGTCTTTGTCCTCCTTCTCACCCTCATTTTGTTAGTAAAATTAAGACAGTCTTTAATTCCCATGTCTCTATTAAATTAAAGTATCTCAGTGGCAACCTGTTTCATGGATACATAGAGCAGTTAAAATAAAACAGCAAGCACCACAGATCATGAAGAACAAACATTATTTT
This sequence comes from Falco biarmicus, assembly GCF_023638135.1. Classification (NCBI taxonomy): domain Eukaryota; kingdom Metazoa; phylum Chordata; class Aves; order Falconiformes; family Falconidae; genus Falco; species Falco biarmicus. Next base: position 52,070,354 of record NC_079290.1, read on the forward strand.
CAGGATGCCGCTACTTATATTAAACATATAGTAAAAGTACTCAGTTATAAGCATGCCAACTTAAGATTAAAACAATAATAAAGATGTCTTATGGAAACAGCTAAAAAATACAAAGTGCCATTTTGAAAGCATAGAGTAAATTAATTTACTTCCAACCAAACTTCTACACCAAACAAAACAGTATTGGTGCCAAGTGTACACAACCAATCATAAAGAGTAGTGGCAAAACACCAGGCTGGAAGTTTGGAGACCTTGGGTTTATTTTCAAACACTAATAACAACTTCTCAAATAACTATCTATTTTTGTCCCATGCCTCCTACCCTGTGACACTTATACCTGTATATGGAACAAAATAATTTCTTGTTGTGTATTTGTTCTTTAGGTCCCAGCAGCGGTCAGGGTCTTTCTGTACAACTACAGTATACATTAACAACTGAACATTTACCTGTATATTAACCAACATTGAACTAAAGTGTTTGGACATCTGTGGCGCAGAGACAGAGATTTATGTGCGTGTCTGTACACCTACAAGCCAGCACTATCCTCTATAGGATACAATAATGCATTCACAGCTACAGTTGCTGCAATCATGATAGACTGCAAACTAAACATTTTTGTTGCTTTCCCAACAACAGAAAGAAGGACAAAACCCCATGTGATGTGTTCAGTGTCTGTTCTGACTTGTACATGAATGGGAATGATGATGGGATATGCATCGACTTAGTGACACTTTTTTCCAAAGAGAAGAGAGTTGGTTGTTTTAAAATTGTTTGTGTAGTACTAAAGTAATAATATGTATCAGCTGAAAAGTGCTTTATGGGGAAATCTGTTTGTTGGCACAACAAAGCACAAATAGGTAAGGAAACAGTTTGTTGAAAGCAGTTTAAAAACAAACTAAAATAAAGATAGCAATGTCAATACAAAATCTTAAAACAGTAATCAACATTTTCCATTAGATCAAATTTACAAACATACTCTGCACAGGGCCCAAAACACACAGAGGGGGCTTCACGGCTAGACTACTATTCTCAAGATCAAAAATCTTGTCATATTACTTCTCAAAGAATTTACATTGCACCAATATGAGCAGTTACAGTGGAATGCCTTTCTGTCAGACATCTTATTCCAGCCTGGGTTCTGCCACATGCCCACAAGCACTGCGCACACAGCCTTTTGGGGACCTACACAACAGCTCCGGGAACAGCATTTATAGATAACTGCTTGTCAGCATTTTATAGGAGGCTTCCTAGAGCTCTGAAGAGTTGTGAGCTGTTCCAACTCCTGTCTTTCCCGTAACAGGCCAACCATTTCTAAGAAGCACTTCAAAATCAAGGCATGATTAATTTTTACCTGGGTATAATTCCATGCTATAAACTATTCAAATCAAAAGCTGTTCTTTTCATATGGCCCAGAAGAAGATATTCACTTAGACATCCACTGCCACTATATGGAGAAATCATGTAACATCATTGGAAAAGCTTGTCTGGGACTGTCATCTCCAGTGATGATATTTGTCATTAATAGAGTAGCAATGACCAATCCATCTTAAATAGCTCCCCCTGCTACTTAAAGAAAAATGTCATCAGACAAGTGCGATGCTTAGAATTAGGCCGCTATCATCAGCTTGACTGTCTGAGACTTGGGACAAGCAACTGCCTCTACAGAAAAGAACAAAGTGCTTTTGACCTATATTTGGGAAGGAGATTCCACTATGTAGCAATGGTAGATTTAAATGAACATTTAACTATTCTACATTGAGGTAAAGGGACAACTACACTTCAACACAGTACTGTTCCAAAGTTGCTTTAAAATTCTTCTTAGTTACTCCTCAGAGTACAAAATTCTGGAATATACATTTATTAAATCAGAAAACATGCAGGAGTGCTGCAAAAAGCATGCTACGCAAACAACCCCAGAGGAAAAACAAACAAGCAGAATGCCCCAGCAACAGGGAGCTAGTTATTAAAAAGAGGTACAAAAAGAATACAGGGATTTTGTGGATTCCTGTCCCTTTCTTCCCATCATGGATAAGGGCTGAGAACCACAGGGATGACCCAGAAGAGAGTCTCATACACATTATCTTGTCTCTTACCAAAGCACTGTGTTGAGCAGCTGGCACATGCTGCCCATGCATAGGGACCTTTAGAGGGACATACCGTGCAGCCTGCCTTCGGGCAATGCATGTACTCCCTGAAGAGCTCCTGCTCTTCCAGCTTCTTTTCCCCATTATGCAGTCTCCCTGCCATAGTTTCTCTGTCCTCTTCCCTAGACTTGTCTTGGCAATCAGAAAATCAGTTTAACCATCTTCGAACTTCCATTTTCCTGAGTGCATTTTGTAAATTCCACTGTCCCTTCCCATGTCTCTCTAGAAGTCAAAAACCAACATGTTTTCCTTGCTTTCCATTTGTTGACAGGAAAATTTGTCAAGAATCATCACTTATTGGGCCAGACTTCTGATCAAATGCTTCAGCTAGGGAGCCAGAATTCTCCAACTGTGGCCTTGGTAAATTTGTAGCATCTGAAATGAAACATAGGAAAATGGTTAACAGAGACACTGAGAAACAGCAGCATACTCTCTACACCGAGGAATTCGGTACTAAAAATTACTTCTCCGTTCACAGTGGACTATCAGAGCCTTTCAGAAAGACACCCTGTGCTCAAATTCTAAGTGATAAGGACATAATCATAATGATATCCTCTGTCATCTTTGTTTCTTTGGGGGCAACAAAGGGAAAAGAGGGCAGGTAAATATATCAGGCTTACAGCAGAACACGTGAGTGAGTAGTTGCTCAAATGAGTGAAAGCATAGACACCACAGACAGACTCATACTGGATTACTTTCTACAGACAGCAAAATGCTTCAATATAACCTGCATCTGGCTGTAGTCAAGTAAAGAAGTCCTAACAGAATGAGTGTGGAAGGAGGAAGACAGGGGAGTTTGCTCTTGTTCTTCTCTCAAAGCAAGATAAGCAGTGTGCCTGAGCTGAAGACAGGAAAGCAAATCCCCGCCAGCATCAAGGGAGATCGGGATTCCATCTTCAGTGTCAACCTAGGCAAGGAAATCTTGATAAACTAGTCCTGTGAATTTGGGTAAATCAGGGCTAAATTACACTGTTCACCATTCTGGTCTGAAATTTGGTCTCTTGTTGCTTCAGGTTGTAGGTTGGTTTCTAATAATAATTACAGCTAGAAAAGTCAGCCTCAAATGTTATTTGGAGCTGTACAGGTCTAACATCCTATAATTCAGAAGCAACACAGGAGCCAAACCATAACTTCCCCACAGCTATCTTACTGCTTGGGGCCTGACAGCATCCACTGGAAAAAAAGGGGGTGTGGAGTTGCCACTTCTACTGTAAGAACAGATCACATGGATGGGTGCCTTCTCCATAAAAAAAAACTGCATCTACCCACTTTATGAATAAAATAGTGGCACATATACGAACCCAGCCACCAAGCATGCAGACAAAGCCCAAAGTTAAGAAAAACAAAACAAACCACAGCAGTAACATACCTTGTGTAGATTCCCTTATTTCCTGAGCTTCTCTCCTCCCAAACCCACTTGGCTGCTGTCTCTGGAGTTTCTGTCTCTACAAAGAGATCTGGATGCCCAGCACAGTCTCAGACATGTCCTGGTCTGTATTCAGATCCTGAGTCTGAATGGAGTATCCTTCTCTTCTCCCAACAGAAAATTTATGGGTACCCTTCTTGGTGCTGATTCCAAAGTGCCAAAAGTGAGGCAGGATTTTCTTCCATGTCTGGGAGGTCTACTATCATCCCAGACATCGTTAGAGTGCATCTTCAAGTTCTTTATCCTCTCTTGGTACCGCCCCAGGAAACAACTGGTACACTGATGGACAAGGTGTTATACTTGGCTATCAGAGTCCAACAGACACTAATACCACCTCAATGTCCTGGATATTCACATATGCTCAGTGTTACCTATGTGAGGCCAGTTTGCAGGTATAACCGTTTCTTCTGAGAAATGTTCCAAGAACAGCTTGATAGATACAGACAAATCTGTACATAGCGAAGACTTCCAAAAAAAGTATCACCTCAAGTCAATGGAACAGAAACTGGACCAGAAAGGAGCATGGTAGATACTATGCCATGACTTGATGTCCGTACTTGAGTTAGCCTTGTCCAGACCAAGAATAATTCACACAGTAGTGTGACCATGTACCACTGCTAGCAGATGCAGATGTAGTTCAGTACCTTCCCAGGAAGAGGTGCTTACATGGGTCTGCATGCCAAAACTTTCGTGTGCGAAAATGAGGTAAATCAGTATGGAACTGATCAGTACTGATAGGAAATCAAGTGTGTGACAGCATGCCATAAACCTTCTTTTCAAAGGTACTAGATCAGCAACAGCTGGGCACACATACCCAAGCACTTCCAACAGCAAAAGGGAAACAGAAATCTGTAAAATCTGCCATCAGAAAGCCATGCATAAAATGCAGCTCTACACCATAGACTCTTGTCTCAACCCTTGTGAATGGGAACTAGTATTTTGGACATTACACTCAGATACTATAAAAGAGGAAAAAACTGAAACTCCCTCCAAAATTAAAAAGAAGCGTGAAACACACTCACCAGTAAAACACTCAAAACCTTTCTCCCAACAAGGACACTATGGAAGGTGGTGAAGCTAGAAAGTTTCCAGACCAAAATGGCAGCCCAGCCTTTGAAAGATGGGGAGATAAGGTCTGAACTGTGACATGATCCTGTGAGAGTCCACTGCAACTACAAACCTCCTTAGCCCCTGCAAAGCACCCCAGATCCACTGCTACCTGAGAGGAATCAAGACCAAGAGCCAGGTCTCAGAAAACACCCTTACCTCCAAGCTCCTAGCATAGCTCAAGAAATGCAGTGTTGTGACACTAGCTTGATCCATGAGAACATCCTAAAATGCAGGCTGTTACAAGGAAACCTGAGATTGTTCTTTGTAATCTAAACCCAGGAATATACCTCTAGAATTCATTAAAAATCAAATCATACATAAATCCAGCACATAACACTTTAATTACATATGACTAGACTGGTTAGTAAGTAGATAAACAGTGGAGAAAAATCTTCTAATTCTAGGTCAGATCTTCAAGCAGTACTGCACATTATCAACTTGCCTCTCACTTTAATTTTAATGGATTACAAAACAAATACACACAAGATCAAGTTAATGTGAAGAACCCACTGTTTGAAAGACTATCTTGTAGGTTTTCATTCTGTGAAGACTGTTCAGTAATAGAAAAAATGCAGTAGCTAGGGAAGACACAATTACAACATATATATAGTATATAGATGTTTATATAGTATAAGCACCTGCTGGGAGGATGATGATGGCTCATCTTCTGGTACTTTAGCATGGAACCAGTAAGTCAGTATCAGTTGGAGGAGCACTGCATACAACTGTCTAAAGTGTCTTGTGCATTCAAAGGTGCTACAGATTCTTTGTACAAATTATGTAGTATGTATCCATAAAAGCAATGGAATGATTGGAAAGTGAAAGAATAAATTTCCAACAGCAATTTTATAAATAAAATCACTGTTAAAGTTTATTCAACTCTGCTAAAATATCAAATTAAATCAAATCTGCAGCATGTATATAGCAGTAAGCAACACCTGAAGCTTTACAGAAAACAAAGAAAAAATCCTCCATTGTGCCACAATACAAATGTCCATTTGTCTAATACTCTGAACAGAGAAAATATTTTACTGATAGCTGTAATAATATTCTCATACACTGAAGTACAGGATCTAATTACCATCAAATTAATTAAAACTAATTTCTTTTTATCGATTGCTTAACTTTCTGATGTTGCTCTAACCCTACTGCCTTAGGGAATGTTTTCAAAGACTTCCATCAATGTTATGACTTTTTATATTAATTAAGCTATTCCGATTAATTTGCCCTTTTAAAAATTATTCTCCATGCTATATATCTGCTAAGTGACAAATGGTAGAACAGTTATACAAGTTCAAATATCTGTGGCTTTGCTCTTTTTCCCCCCTCCTTTCCCTTTGCCCGCTCCCTCTACCCCTAAGAAGGTTCATGTATCGCAAAGGATCTGTTTATAAGACTTTTCAAAACCTGTCTTTTTCACAACTGTCCACACAGCTAGTGAGCTGCTTTGTGCCCACTGCTTGGTTTTCCTGACCAAACAGATGTGAGACCCAATCTAACAATCTTTTCCAGTCCTCAAAGCCTCTGAGTACAAGATCACCTTAGGTGAATCATAAAGGTCTATTAATTTTAGTGGATTTAAACTCCAACTGCATGAAAAACTAAGCACAAATACTTAAGTGTTTCGAGGAAATGTGGACAGATTTTGCTTAACTGAAGTTTAAATCAACAACCTGGCATGAAATGCTGGACTTCCATTAACTATAACTAAGAGAAGAGTTACGAGAAAAATTAAAACATCATCATCTTGTTATGCTGACACTTCAGAAAAGTTGTATTTCATTTTTTTGTAGTCTTTACAAGACTAAAGCAATTCCTACATATTGAAAATTGAAAGGAGATAATGATTTTTTTTTGTTATAATTTTTTAATTTTTCATTTGCCCGGCTGCAAGTTGAACTAATACGGAATTGTTGGAAAATAATTTTGACATTGTTAAGCTTTTAGTTAATATCTGACTTTCAATAATCAGCCACTTTTGCCAAGCTTTACTACTTATCATGCAACCTAAATCACCCGAATCATAACTTATTCAAAATGCAAAAACTACTCCACTTTTACACACGGTAGTGTCAAACACAGTGTGAAAGAAAAACTACTTAACAGACCATAAAGAAAAAGTGAACTGCAAGTATACCCAGATTCTTACCTATCTGCAGAAATTAAAAATGGTTTTATTTATTTATTTATTTATTTTAAGCCTCACATAGAATTTCCAGCACAAACGCTTACATAGGAAAAGCAGGGATGTGATAATATAAACAATTCTGCTTACTTGAAAAGCACTTGAAAAAACATCAAACTCACAACAAATGGCAGGACTGCACCCATCAGGAAAAAAGAAAAAGAAAAAAAACCCAGCAATACACCACTTAAAAAAGCACTAAAAATCCCGAGAAATGCCTTGAAAATCTGCTGAGATCTTATTTGTATAAGACTGAAACACATGCTAAAGGGAAGCCAATTGATTATCAGTCAATACAAGCTTACCTGCTTAAGTGCTTTCTTTGTGTGCTGCTGGAAGGAAGATACTAGCTTGCTTTGCACCGGTGCATTAGTAAGGCTCGAATCACGACTGGATGACAGTTCTTCAGATGTCTGCTTTGGGCAAACTTTATAGAAAGAAAAAAAAATAATCAGAATACTGTTGGGAGGTCTGCCTTCCCTATCTCTTGGAAAGTCCTGGGCGGGGGCAGAAAGCAAGTGCCTGGAAAACAAGCAGCTCTCTCTAAGAAATTCAGCTAGTCTAGAGGTCCAGAGGAGCTGAAAATCCAGCCATATTCTAAATAAATGCATTGATTCACAAACAGTTGTACCTCACCATACCCTTTCTATTGCAATTCTGCAGGCCATGCATATTTTGCCTTTCAGGTCCTGAAAGGTAACTGAAATAGTTTAACTATGGTTTTCACACAGAAGCTAGACAAAATTATCTTCCTCACCAAAACATGTTTACTGGATTGTTATGTGCCTAAACATGTATTTATACAAGAGACACTGATGACCCTGTGTTCTAGAAATATTTATAAATATGTAAATTCATGCCAGATTGCAATGGCTTCTTGGGAGCCAGACTCATCTATTTTACAAGTACTTCTTGGTAAAGCTGAGAACACACACTTTCCTGTTTAACAGGTAGACTGGAATATCCTGCAAAGAGGAATTCTGGTCTCTCAGGTAATACACACTGCTACTTCTCAGCCTTCTAAATAATACATGTTTTAATGAACAAATGCTACAGTACTTGGATTAAACGGCCTTTTGAATACATGTGTGAAACATAGAAAGTCTTCTGGTTAAAAAAAAGGGGGGGAGAAAAATAATTAATTGTTTTAAAAAAACACCTTTATTAAACAGACGTGAAAGCTATTAGTCTTGTTAGTCAGCAAGCTTGACTGAAAGGGCTGTAAAAACCTTTCCACTCTTACTGCCTTGCATTACTGTCACTCTCAACTGGTGTCCTAAGACTCCCCAGCTGAAACAGCGTTAATCCAGAAATTAAGCAACTTTTTTCCCCATTCTCCTCTGCTGACTCAGTTCCAGTTTGTCCTCCAGCGCTGCTCAAAGCTGGCTTACATGTTGATATACCTTCTTTATAATGATACGCAGCTGTATGTGGTTTTCCAACGTTTGCCATAGTTCGCACACCTACCAGAATAGTTTGAAGCCACTCAAAGACACACAGACATGTGCCAGAAATGATCTTTGCCCAACGCTTCTGTTTGCCTATGGTTTTCTCCTCCCATCCTTCAGTGGGATGAGCAGACACCTAAGAAGCATTCTAATTCCCTCGCCAGCAATTTTGTAAAAGAAATATTGTAATGACTTTGTAAGAAAAAAAGATCGAATAGAGACAATTTAGTCATCAATAATTAATTGTTACCATGATATTAAACATTTGCTTTCACACTGAAAGAAAAAATAATTAATACTTACCTCACCAACAGAGAATACACACTGTTTTATGGCATTGGCATTATGTCAAAATAATTTTCATATTAGAGTAAAAATTTTCATTTGCAGATAAGACAAATCCTATTTTGTCATAAGATTTATAACTGATGTTTGTCACTTTCTTCCCTTATACTTGAAGCATTTGTCAAAATATAAAAAGAAGCTGGAACACAAAACAGGCTCTGAGTTTACAGCATCACCTGCTTTGGATCAATCTTTTCCACATGATGAGCAAAGCTTACTATCAAAAAAGACAACTTAAAGGAGCAGCAAAGTGTCAGCAGAAAACAAAACAATAGCTGGTTTATGTAATCTAAATCACGGCAATAGCTAAGCTCCTGAGACAAAGAACACCTACACCAAAATAAAAACCTGTCATTTCAAATTACCCAGCTTTTGTCTTTTGTTTCAAAGAGATTTTTTTTTACTGTTTTCTGGCAAAGTCTGAGAGCCAAAGAACTGAAGAAAAAAACAGAAACAGTGTGAGCACACAAACCCCAGAGCTAAGGAGACAAGAACAGAACATATTTAAAAATGCCTAAAGAATGGAAAATGTTATATACTTCGCTGTCCCTCCTAAGAGAGGATACAACATGACCTGTCATGAAAAAACTATTCCTCTTCTCCAGGATGACTGCAACTCCTATTACTTTCTTGTTCAGATGGGAAAGTCTGATTTTCATTACTCTGATCTAGGACATTATCCAAGAGTCTCCCCTATTTATTTTGGTGATAAAGTTCATCCTGGACAAGTTTGATAACACTAGCTGATGATGCTCAATACTACAACCGTTAATGTCAAGTCATGATACAGCACATGAGTAAAAATAAACACAGCTCTATCTTAATTTTGTGCTTTCATTCATTCTTTCTTTTAACAATAAACCCTGAAATTGTGACAGGGTCCATTAGAGGCCATACTTCTTATTTCTATCATTACTTCAATTTTAAATAAAAATATTATCAGTGTATTGGTTTGTTTTGCTTTGACAACAAAGTTAAACCAAGGAACAGGGATTGTTCTACTGTGTGAAGCAACTGAAACAAACACACTAGAACAATAAAGAATTTTCCATCACTGTAATCTCTTCTGCAGGTACAGAAGGAATACCTCACTTCAGGCTGCTTTGGTTTAGTGCAACCGAAACCTAGTTCTGCTGAGTTTTGAAAAACAAACTTTTTTCTGTAGTCTATGACTAAAGAAATAGATATGTGAGGCTGAAATCTGCTGCTTAAAATTTTTTTAAAAACATGGTGATTACAGAAAGTCAACTTCATTTACTAACAACAAATGATACTTCCTTTCTAAAATATATTTTGTACATTACAAATATTTTCCTTCATATATCTAGCAGCTTAAAATAGCAAGAAGCTATTTTAAATATTGTTTTCCATGTTTTACTTAAATTTCCATTTCTGTTTAAAACCAGTTGTTACAAATCATGGCTATAAACATAAACATCTAGTAAATAAGATGTCATGACCTATCTTGCAAAAGTAGAAGATACAAATATTAAAATCTAAATAATTATGTTAACTTATATAAATGCTTAATAACATTAACTTTATTCACAAAAAAGATAGTAAAATTGATATACAGGCTTTTTTAGAGGACAACCAATAAACAATATTAATTGTTTACAAAACAATATGAATTGACTTTTCTGTAAGAAATTAAATACAAGTATAAGACAATGAATAAATTTGTTCTTTAAAACATGATCTGCTACTGCATGATTTATATCAATCCGTTCCAAAATCTCACTATAATACAATGTCTGTGAGCAGAGAAAATTGTATTTATTTGTTCATTTATATGGATAAAGTCCAACTGCTCTTCTCTGAATGGGGCAAAAGTAAAAAAAGGGGAAAATATGACAGAAAAATATGTAAGTGTTTGAAATTAACAGTGATGATCCTAGTTAAAAAAACAATGCCTTAAGAACAAAGCAGGCATTTCTGCTATGGAAACCAAACACAGTAAAAGAAAAACAAATGCAAGAAGAGACAGTGGTCTTTGTACATATGTTCAGCTTTGGAAAGCTGCAACTGCTTTGTCCATAAACACTGGAGATGCATGAATATTATCAGATCCATGTTCGCTTCAAAAGCTTTATCAGAAAAGAATGCTAAAAATAAACTGGATGCTACGGAGGAATAAAAAGAACCCTGAAAGAATGTGACAGATGAAGGAAAAATATTTGGGTAGCAAATAAAGACGATTCACCATTATTGCTACAGTAGAAAAGGCGAACAAGAACAGTTTTAAGCCTACAGGAGGCATTTCCATTTAGTGGAGAATAATTAGGCTCCATTCTTTAAATCAGCTTCTTCAAGGGCCAGGACTGAGTGAAGGAATAAAGCAAAAAACAACTATTAAGCCATAAAGTGTTAGGGTATGAGCTGGAGGAGCAGCTGGGTTTCTGAAGATAAGACCTCCTTTAGTGAGTGTTCACAGAGTGTTAACGTGAATCATAGAATTAGAATTACTTAGCAAGGAGAGCACGTTAAAAATGTTTTTGACAACCTCCATTTAAAATAACTTCCTCTCTTCCATTTTTCCAAGACCAGTTTTGGCAAGTATTTTGAAAGGCTATCATTTATAAAAATCAGCAATGCTATCTTTTAATTTCAAATTCTATAGGCTATCTCTGTTATTTGTTATTACCCTTTACCTTCCCTGCTCCAGAAATATTACACCTACCTAAAGCATATTAGAAGTGTTTCATCAAAGAAACGATCTTTGTAGGAATACAACTCAAAATTATTCTACCTCATTGCCAGTGAAAATTATTAAGAATAATTATAAACAGATTTCTGTAACTAAATGGACAGGAAAAATTTCTGGAGTGCTTTAAGGGGCTTATTTTGCCAAAATAAATAGCACCATTAATTCCGATTTCAGACAGACCATACTGATTTAAAATCAAACCAGTAAAAACAACAGCAGTTCACTTCCTTCTTTGCTACAGAAACCACAGCAGATGAGAAGGATTGTTTACTAATGGCCACATTACAAAACACAAATTAATATTGCTACCATATGCTAAAGACTAGAGTCTACCTCAAGCATAAAATGTATGCACACACTCTGGAGATAGGAAACTTCACAGAGAACTCCCTTAGGAAAACATACACACAAATCTCTCTCTAAAATATCCATAAAATTCAATATTTTCTTTGGGTGACATAGATCTATACTTGTATTGACATAAATGGTCATGCTTTGCCAACACAGATGTATCAAGTAATTCACCTCCATCATTCTTTGATCTCTAGAGCCCAACTCGCAAAATCTGAACAATTCAGAACTCGACTGTTGCCATCAGCTCTTGAAAATGAAAACCAGTTTGGGAGTTAGTTAATTGAACAAGTTCGCCAAAGCAAGCAAAAACAGATGAATATATCAAGGGCACTACTGTGACTATAATACTCTTTTTGAAAAGCAATACTAGCACTGTGAAATGATAAATAATATTGAATAGTATTTTTTGGAAAAAGACATCAAATACCACATCAGCTTGGTAGCTTGCACTGAATCACATTATATTCTCGGCGTGCTTTTGAGCCTAAACATTTCACAAAGCTTTGAAAACTGTGAATCTTTATTCCAAAGGAAGTCAACACTTTCCACTAAAAATATACAGCCTGTCATCACTAAGCCACCAATTTCTTAGGCCTCATTAACTCTACTGTACAGTAAAAAAAAAGCAGATGAGAAAGATCTATCCCTCAAGCTCTACAATATCTTCTCTCATTCTTATGACTCCCCTCCAGTGGGAATGAAACAAACAGAAGTTAAAATCAACCCTGGGTATAATATTTTTATTTTATAGCCGCTTGCAGGGAGATGAAAAAAAAAAAACCCACAACAAACCACCACCAAAACAAAACAAAAAAAGGGAAAAGCTGTCTCTTTCTGATATGTCATCTAAAAGTTTGTATGTTCGAGCTGCTATTCTGTTACTGTCCTGCTTTTAGAAGAGCCTGTCCCACATCTAGATGCTGCCATGTGCAATGGACATATTCTGCAGAATTATCTGATATTATTCCTAAGAGACAGATGCTGAGGGTAACAGGTTTCCCTGAATCGCCAGAAATTCTGTTCCTGGAAAGGAACTGAAGATCTAAATGTGGACTTCAGGTTTGAAACAATGGTGAATATTCATTCCTCACTACAGGAGTTATCCTAGTAGCTTCCTAGTCCAAAATGCACAAGGTGTTCAAGACCACAGACAGTAGGTATGAAGACAAAATTTCAGGATTCAGCATGAATCTGATCCTCTATTGTCCATCATTTAATTTAGTATATATAGGAAAACTGCCTAAGAAATTAATTCCGCTGCTTCATGTTCGCAATTGAAAAACTTACAGTTTTAGGAAGTACTGAAAACCAAAGTGCCTGAAGAGGAGACATATGTTGCTCATATTTGGGCAAACATCGAACCTATGTTTGGGTTGGGTAGGGGAAGGAAGTCACAGCACCATAGGAATTGCTACCTCCTCCACAGTTACATCATTGTGCATTCCATTGGCTTGCACGAAGACAATTTTTAATCAACTGTGCTCTGTGGTTGATGGATTAGCCCTGGCTTCAGAAACCCTAGGGAGAAATGCTTTTTGAGAACAGAACATCCTATTGACAGGCAAAAGGATATTACAGTCATCATTTTCCCAGGCAACAGTAATTGAGATTTTAATTCTTTTACTGATACTGACTGCATCTTTACATGCTGCCCCTGTATTTGAGGGAAATAGAATTTATAAAAAAGATACGAGACTGCTGGAGAGCTTCTATAGAAAACCCATTCCAAACAAAACCAACTGTAGCTTACAGAGTTTCTTTAACATACGCCTCTGGAGAAGGTGGGGAAAAAAATTGTCTCCACAGCATCTGAATAATCTAACGGTGAGACCATTCCAGTTGTGATTTTAGCAATATCGATATGGAATAACAGCTTTCACCAAGTCATGTGTTTATAACTGTGAGGAATTTTTATATTATTATGCTAATAAAATTGTTCAGTAGCCTGCAGTTATGCTGGGAAAATTGTGCCTGCTGGGGAATAATTCTTCTCTGAGTGTCATCTGGTACTTTTTAGCCCTAAAGCTGAAGACTATAATCTAAAAGCCTACAAACGGACTGAGGCTGTTGCTTAGGGTTTCATCCTCTGCTTCCAGCTAACCCTAAAGTGGCACTTCTAAAATTCCTGCTAGGCAATTTCTGATCACTCTGTCAGAACTGGGGCTTCTGCACTCTACCACAGTGGAAACAAGAGCAAATAAAAATGCAATCAATTGGGCAATTAAGAATACAATGTGCAAACAACACCCATCCTGGTATGTATCACACATACTAAGGCTGAAAGGAGACACACTATTTATTGACCTTTTATAAAACACAAGTCGGAGAATTTCATAAAGTGTGTTTTATACTGAATCAAATGTTATTTTTATGCCACAGAATAGTCTCCTGGAAAGAAAAATAATCCCAGCTTTAGTGTGAAAAGTTCAATTGATAGGCATCTTGTTAGATTTGGTCTGCTAAACCAAGTATTTTCTATACAAATATTTTTTCTCAAACATTTACAAACTGATTAAGTCACCAACTCATCTTTGATAAACTAACTAGACTGCCCCCCTTAAATTTCCCAAGGCAAACGAGGTATTTATGAAATTGCAGAATGGTCAGGGTTGGAAGGGACCTCTGGAGATCACCTAGTGCAGCCCCCTGCTAAAGCAGGTTCTCCTAGAGCAGGCTGCACAGAGCAGGTTTTGAATGTCTCCAGAGAAGGAGACTGCACAGCCTCTCTGGGCAGCCTGTGCCAGGGCTCTGCCACCTTCAAGGTAAAGTTCTTCCTCATACTCAGATGGAGCTGCCTGTGCTGCAGTTCGTGCCTGTTGCCCCTTGTCCTGTCGCTGGGCACCACTGAAAAGAGCCTGGCCCCGTCCTCTTGACACTCACCCTTAAAATATTTGCAGACATTGATAAGGCCCCCTCTCAGTCTTCTCCTCTCCAGGCTGAACAGCCCCAGCTCCCTCAGCCTTTCCTCACAAGGGAGATGCTCCAGTACCCTAACCATCTTTGTATCCCTCTCTAGTCGTTCCCTGTCTCTCCTGAACTGGGGAGCCCAGAACTGGACACAGCACTCCAGACATGGCCTCACCAGGGTAGAGCAGAGGGGGAGGACAACCTCCTTCCACCTGCTGGCCACGCTTCTCCTGATGCACCCCAGGATCCCATTGGCCCTCTTGGCCACCAGGGCACACTGCTGGCTCATGGCCAGCGTGCTGTCCACCAGGACTCCCAGGTCCTTCTCCACAGAGCTGCCTTCCAGCAGGTCACCTCCAGCCTGTACTGGTGCGTGGGGTTGTTCCTCCCCAGGTGCAGGACCTCACACTTGCCTTTGTTGAACTTCATGAGGTTCCTCTCCATCCCGCTTTCCAACCTGTCTAGGTCTCACTGAATGGCAACACAACACACTGATGTATCTGCCACTCCTCCCAGTTTTGTATCAGCAAACTTGCTGAGGGCACACCATGTCCCTTTATCCAGGTCACTGATGAATAAGCTGAACAGGACTGGACCCAGCACTGACCCCTGGGGCACACCGCCAGCTACAGGCCTCCAGCTAGACTCTGTGCGGCTGATCACAGCCCTCTGAGCTCTGCCATTCAGCCAGTTCTCAACCCACCTCACTGTCCACCCATCTAACCCACACTGCCTGAGTTCACCTATGAGGGGAGACAGTGTCAAAAGCCTTGCTGAGGTCAAGGCAGACAACACCCACTGCTGTCCCCTCATCTACCCAGCCAGCCATTCCATCACAGAAAGCTATCAGGTTGGTCAGGCATGATTTCCCCTTGGCGAATCCATGTTGACTACTCCTGACAACTTTCTTTTCCTCCACATGCTTAGAGATGACAGCCAGGATGAGCTGTTGTTCCATGACCTTTCCAGGGATGGCTGACTGGAACTCCTGTTCACTCAGGAGTTCTTATGTGCCTTTTCAAAATCCTTTCCTATTTTTCTTAATTCTTTCTTATAGCTGTAATGAATGCAATACATTAGTAATCATTTAACTAGCGTTACACCCAAAGGAAACACTATGCCTATATTCTTTTATCAGTACTACCAGAATTACAGTCCAAGAACTGCACTGGACTAATTAGCAAAAGCATCTAATTTATGTTCAATTCATTTTCCATTGTGATCCTTAAACACTTTTCAGATTTACTGATTTACTGAATACATGTTTCCAGCGTGCAAATGTGACCCTTTTTCTTCCCTTTACAGCCTAAAAAAAATCCATGTTATTCAACTGTAATCATTTACAAGGCAATAAAGAGGGATCTCAACATCATTATTTATTATCAACAAAATTAATCATGAAGGTTTTTATACTTTTCAAAAAGTATTGACAAAGATATTGAATGAAGAGTAGTCAAGTCACATCTTCAAGAGAACAGCAAAAATACCTACTGTGGATGGTGATTCCTACACCTTTGCAAATCTAGTAATTTGTACTTTTCAGTCCACTTAAAACTGGTTGCATTTCTCAGATGTGGCCCTGTTTTTAAGCCAAGCATTCTATACTGTAAATGAAATCACTTACAGAGTTCTACACATATATGAATAGATATCTTTAACAACAAAACTTTGTCTCAAGAAAAGCTATGATCAAACATGTTTTATGTTCTGTATCTGCTGACTGATACAAGATATGCTGTCTTCAGTTCCTTATAGATCACATCCAGCGTTGGTCTTTCTATATGCAGTATAAACTCACTATTGCCATCCCATTTACTCCTTTTAAAAATATCCAGTGCATGACATCAAAAATTTAAAATTACTTGGTTTTGAAAAGTTAAATATATCAGTTTTCCAAGATTGGTTAAAGATGAAACATGAGGGAAAGTTCTCAGGTTTTAAAACAATCTAGGTGTGATGTACTGCTCTATCCAAAATATTTTAAAACGTTTAATTTTAGCAGCTGCTCTTTTATGTCACCACAAATGCTAGAATTATTTTTATTACTGTAAACTGTGAAAATAGTATGCAGCCTCCTCTCAGTCAAAACCCAGTAATTTTCTACTTCAGGCATTCTGGCATCCTTATTTACATCCTATCACTCCTAAATAATTTCCAAGGTTTTACCATGACTTTTATTTGTTTATAACAAGTAACATCAACTTTTGCTTTACGTATCTGTAACTGTATTTGCACTGCTTTTCACCCCTGTATTCTTCCTGTGACTTAGGAAAGTATACAGGAACAGTTTGTCAGAATATCAGACAGGAATTGTTGAAGAACTACAAATAGGTATGTTCACTTATACATGTCATATATATTACCTAAGCATAAAACCACCGCACGTTCAGAGTCTGTTAACTTCTAGACATAAAATATCAAAGAAAATGAAGACACAGAGCTATTTAATAATTCTTCACTTGTTTTTTTTTTCCCACTAAGCTTCAAAATTTCACCACTAGATCCACAACAACCTGTCTTAGGTAGTTCTGTTACTCCTGTCACTGAGCATTTTGTGATTTTTTTCAGTGCTGGTAGCAAGTAATACTGAAATAGTAGTATCAGTCCTGTACAGGTGCAGCATGGAAGCTAAGTTGCTCAAGACCAAAAAGGGAAGTCTGCAGCAGAACAACATGAGCTGAGCTTTTTCATGTCCTAGTTGTAAACAGGACACCCTCTCACCATATATGAAGTGAACCAAAGCAGTAGAATGCAGTCCAGCAGTGGGACAGGTTGTCAAGTGGCAGCAGAAGAGAAGAACTGATCAAGGAAAGATTTGTTTCAGAGGTCCTGGGAAACTTGATTTTATTATAAAGCATTCAGTTTATAAGAATTAAATGAGTGTAGTTTTAATAAGAAGAATATTCAATTTCTATTACTTGCAAGTAATTTTAGGTGACTGAAGAACTGTTTTCTTAATGAGCAATTATTACCTCTCAAAAAGAAAAAAATATTTCTAAGGTTGTCATTTTCAAGGTCTTGCAATGTTTTAGTTTGTCATTATCTCAGAGAAAAAAATTCACAATCTCATACTTCAGCATGTCTTTACATCAACATGGCACCCAGGAGAATCTCTGCCTGAAACAAAAAAAAATACAAACCTTTGTCCTGTGCCCAGAACTCTACTGAGGGACCAACCCCACATGCCCACTCTGAAATCAGTGAGATGTCTATCTGACAGCTGCAAGTCTGATGCCCAATAAAGCAAATTACTCTTTAGCTGTGGGGCCTAGAACAAAAAAATTGTAAGCCAAAAAATTAGTTACTTAAAGCACACCCAACATCATTACTCATTGTCTTTTACAAATCTAAGTCAAATAGAGGCACTTGGTGTTAATGATTTCTTTACAAGGTCAAAAAAGAGGGAGTCAGTCAAAAATAGTTCCATTGAGTACACAACACTAATACTGTTTAGAAACCACACCATGAAAATCTTAAGTAAACAACACTGTTTCTTTTCCCAAAATGTGCCCTCTAACATCAAAATTAAAATACCTACCACCATTTTCTTCTCCATTATTATTGTTTGTCTCAGCCATTTCAGCGCCATCTAACTCAGATTCACATCCTAAATCCAATGTTCCATCAGTAGGGCATGTTGATTCTTCTTTCTACCATTAAAAAAGAAAAAGAAAACTGAAATTAACAAGAAAAAAATCAATCATGATCCTGCTGCATCTGCGAAAATAGATTACTGCAGTGTACTCCTCATGCTTACATTTCAAAAACTAGAATAAAATAAAATATGCTTGGGAGGTACTTCAGAGAAAGATATAAAAACAGATTTCATGAGACAACTTGCCAAGCAAAAGCAAAAAAGCTATTTTGTAAAGTCGTAACATACTTTTTTTAAAAATGTCGAATAAAATGCAAGATCTTGCAACAAAACAAAACCAGACTTGTTTGGCTGTTAAAAATCCTGGTTTTCCAGCTGAGTGTCCACAACATTGCAGCAAAACACAAATCCTTTAATGTTTCTTTTCTGCCTTTCCCTGTTTTTTGAATTCAAATAACTGAAGCAACCTGGAGCTCACAAGCATGGGAGAGATTGTGAATACCTGGATTTGTGCCAAGAATATCTCCCGATTTAAAGAAAAACAACAGCATTTGTTTTAGTAAATTAGGAAATAGAGCTTCTGAAAACTACTAATTCAAGCTCAGATACAGAATTTTTAGTTATCAGCAACAGGCAAATCTATATCGTTTTATATGTTTAAAGCCCTTACATCAAATAAGTCTGTAATAAATTACAAAAGATCCTTCCCCCCAGCCCAAAATTGTAACTGACTACATTCAGACTGCCAAATATATAATGTCACTTTCTTGTTTCTCACCTCTGACTCACATTCCTCCACTCCTATTGTGAAACCCCTCTAAGTTTGACCATCTACAGCAAGAAAAAATTTCCACCCACAGAAACCATTATATACAGACCAAAAAAGAAAAATAAAGAGGAAAAGGAATAGAAATAGCATAAAGGCAAAATTCTATCACTATAATTATATTCCTTCTCAAAAGCAATAATGCAACCTGTAAATTAAAAGCTGCTTTATATCAGACTTGCAAATAATGTTAACTATTCAAAAATAAAAGGTTAAAACAATTACTTAATGAGGAAGACAGTGATCCTCTTGAGCTTACTGCTCATAAAACAAAGGCCTTTCTGTGAGCAACTCTGAAAAAGCAGCATTTTAGCTATGCTACGTGTTTTTTATACCATATGCCAAATGTAAGAACATGTATATGCTTTCTAGGATAAAACATTTGATGTTTACTTTCATTATAAATCCTTTCAAAAGACATCTGAAAGCAGTTAGAAGGACTATCAGGTCATTTCCTCTCTAAAGAATCTAATCTGTTTACCTTTATCTCTATTGAGACATTCATAAAATGGATTAATAGTGCTATGCACTTGCCATATACAAAATTTAAACTTACTTTGAGAGCGTAGAGTCCTGACTTCCCAGGGATTTTGAAGAATGTTCCATCACCTACACGAGTGTTAGTATGAAGCATTGCATTCAGGCAAGCTAATGGAGAGGTTCCACTGCAAAATAAAATTGTGCAGTCCAAGACTGAGTGCCTCTTGTAAAACTATTCCATCGGTCTATTTTTTCTAAAACTCATGCTTGTCCAGCTTTTTTTGCTCCCCCCCACCCCCCACCCCCCACACCCTTTTTTTTTTAAATTCTCTCAACCCTGAAAACATCTACATTACAATAACAGGCCAGTTTCAAACTTAATCATATGCATCTGTCCCCTAGGCTCGAGGCAAAAAGTCTGTGAATTAGAATTATGCTTTTCTTCATACAGCAACCAGCTCCACATTCTGGGAGAACCAAAGTCCAAATATTTATGTGAAATTACTTCGTAAATAACACCATGAAGCCTCAGTTTTGAAATGTTACAGACAATGTGGCTGCTGCACATGAATGATCAAAACAGTACCAAGTTCAAGGGCAGCTGCATCCCATAGGATGAAAGGCAACAAAAGAATAATAAAGAGCCCAGGAAGAACACATTTAAAATTAAAAGTGATATATAGTTAAGCCTTCTTCTGGCTTAACACAATCAGCATGCATTGCTATAAAAAAATACAAGCATGTTTGAATCTTCTATGAAGCACTATCTTTTCTAATTAGAGTTGGTTTAAAGATTAAGAGATTGACCTACTCAAGGTAGTAATTGCAATACCACTGTGGAATGCATGTTAAAAGGACTATTTAAAAAGAAACACAAGACATTAAGAAAAAAAGAGTGCTTGTATAGAGATGTGTTTGTAATATATGCGTGTTTACATGAGAAAAATAAAGCAAAGTGTTTCTACCTTAGCTACACTTAACACTATTCTGAAAAGTTGATCTAAGAAATGGTGGGTAAGAAGGTAGTCATAAATTATTTTATTTCATTTCAATTTAAAGTACCAGATTTATAGATGTACTATCACGTCTTTGTCCCCATTTACAGACAAATGTACACAGTGAACTCAGGGATGGAATGTGAAACTGTGCTTCTTCCCTGGGGTCCCGAGCCTGCACGCATGCTTATCTTTAGCCACATAAATATATTCCACTTGGTTAAGTGGAACAATGCCTGTGCATTAAATTAAGTGTGTTGCTAAGTATTTCAGGATTAATTATACACTCAACTATAAACCAGGAACAGGGCTTCAAAAGTCCATCAGAAACTATTGCTCTTTATTATGCATTATTACAACACAACATCCAGTCTTAGTTGAAAATTGCATGACTGAATTTTTTAATAAATAAAACCGGACTCTAATTGTCATCTTTCATATGATGATGCTCTCTGCTGATTTCCATGTTTCTGTTAAAATAAAATTAATCCTTACTGTACATGTATTAAGTTAGTGGCAAGACAGATAGTGTGGTAATTGCACTTCCAGTAAAAATTCAACTATAAAGTGTCCTCAGGACAGGAGGTCCTGTCCAATATAATTTATTCACTATTGATGACTTAAGTATCACATTACTACATCTAAAATCAAAAAGTACAGGTAAAAATGCTGCTTGTTGATAAGCTTATCAGATATTTGATATCTGAGTACTGTAATATTATAACCCTAATATAATAATAAATATAATTATTATTTAAAAATAAAATACAAAAATTCTGAAAAGTTTTTGTTTCTTTTTTTCCCTTGCAGATAAAACTAATTCCACATTCCATTTTGAAATAATACTGTAACACAAAAAAACCTAAATATGGTAGAAATATAATGATATTGCTAGCAGTAGCACAGAAAACATTAAGAGATATTTTATTGAGTTTAATGATTACTTAAAACAATTTTGGAATAAGTAGGATACTTCTCTTTGCACCTTTTCCTTATTGTATTAATGTCTGACAAGCAAAGACACAAGATGTTTAACAGAGCAGTCCTACTTCCATAATTTTTTCCATATGTTAACATACATAACATGAAGCAATTTCGACTCTCAGAGTCTTGGATCTTTTTAGTGAAACATTATCACAGATTAAGACTTTCTCTGCGAGATAGAAAGAACTTGCTGACTCTGCAGTGGAAGACAAACTCAATATATCAAGAAACAATCTGTGTGCATGTATGCACTATTTGTATCCTCCTATTCCGATGCTGATATTCTGGACCCCACTCTTATTTTTAGATATCATTATCCAATTAAAATGATACAAGATGAATGAACCCAAAATAGAGGATCTGGCAATACCTCATGACCACTACTGTGCTCACAGCAGATATCTTAATCTTCAAAGTCTAGCCAACTGGCAAGTGGACAATAGAAACTACTCTCTGACTTACAAAGAAATCCGTATCAGTTACTAAGCCAAGAAGTACTTTAACTACTGTTATGCTTGTTTCCTACAGATACCTGCAATTCCTAAATAACTTGGCATGTAACCAAAGGGCCATATCACCCTTCTTGAAAATTGAATTTGGGTATGTCTATAATGAGCACAAAACAAACCACACAAGTTGCAAATGAAACAATGATCTGAATACTGTGAGGCTGGATTTATTTTGAGCTAGCGGCTCAAACTGAAATTCCGCAGTGTCCTTTATCCCTGCTATTTTGACCCACGTTGGCCAATGACTTGTCTATTCTTCTGTCAGCACAGTCATTCTTAAAAAACTGTATTAGGATTCCCAAACGTTACCCACAAGGGATGCTGGAGACACTTGTAATACATGCTATCACAACACATGGGATTGTGGTTAGAAAGCCCAACAATCAAAGATCCTATGACACAGACTGATATCTGAATCACAGAGCAGTTTCTGAGGGATCCATACTACTTATTGCATGCTTTCTAAATTCTCCTACAGCCTGAGGACATATTCGTTCTGCTCAGAGCTGCTGGCACATATTAATACACCGGCCAAGGACTGCCAAATATAAGGCTCTTTGAATATCAAAACCGGCACAGTTTGACCTAAGTTCTTGAAACACTCCAAGTCAGTTCAACTTTGATTCAGTTAAATCAAATTGGATACAATAAATTCTACTTCGTAACTTGATATCTGTGAATTTTTAGAGCCATAATGTATTTTAAACAAATGTATTGCAAATATCCCCTAGTCTACACACCAGGAATACGTTTACCATTTACAGCCTTCAGGTGCAGAAGGTTCACACTATTTATCCTCTTTTGGGTGATATTGCTGTAAGCCACTGTGGTATTCCACAAGTCATTCATACATGGGAGTCAGCCTCTGTAGCGCTATGTCTTTAAGAATGATCCTTTCCTGCTTGTATGTTTATTTTATATAAATACACATATATGCATATATACAAGCAGTATACCCACCCTGCACACTTTTAATTAGATTTTAAAAAAGAAAAATTACTTACTTTCTGCAAAGGTCATATGAAGTTACAACAACCAGCAACATAGGAAAGAGAAAAAAATTACTAATTAGCCTTCCAATATAAAAGTCGTTAATACAATTTGATTATTTAAAAGACATCAAGCATTTCAAAGTTTCATAAATACTCTTTCCAAGAGTCACTATAAGTTGGTAGTATTTGGTGCATACTGCCAAATATAATCACAAAATTCCCGTACATTATCAAAGAAAGATTCTCACCCCAGCTCCCCCATTCAAAAATATTTCCAATATTTTGTGATTCTGGGCTCCCTCTACTGGTCATGCAGCCAGTGTTACCTAAATCTAAATGCTGGACTAAGGTCTCTACACACCAAGCTCCCCAAAAACGTGTTGGGAAGTAGAGATTTCAGTTACTTTCTCCCCTGCCACCCTCCTCAAAACCCTACAAAAATCTGCAAAAAACACCAGCAAAAACACTACTTATTTTTATATTATAAAATTCTCAAACACACAGTTTTACCAGAAAAAAACTGAAAACTTCTGTGGTTATACTTTTAATTCTAATGGTCTTTATACTAGACTGCTTGCCAAGAGAAAAAAAAATTTGATCTTGTCAAAATAAAATATGTTTTAAATATGGAAAAATAATTTGACTAAAGCCAACCTGTCCAGACAATAGTGTGGCAGACAGTGAATGTTTCCTGACACTATGCAGACAGGGCACCTGGAATCCTGCAGCAGGCAGCATTTCAGCCACGCAGCCCTGCCCTGCACACGGTGCAGCCTCCTCCCAGAGCTTAGAAGGGTTCCCGATCTGTTCCTAAATCTAACAATGATGCTGTAAGAGAGGCACTTAGCTATCATATATGTGTTCAGTATTTATTTGTTTGAAATCATCTGCTCATTTCATACAGATCCATAAATCGTCACAAGGGAGCAACAATTTTTACTCGCGGCTGGTGTGTAAACCAAAACGCTTCAGAACTAATTTCTAGACCTGATATGAAGTCACACAGAGTAAAAAAATGTTTATAACGCATGCAAGTTATACCAGTTTCAGAGTACACAAGAGTGACAACAGATAAAGAAAACAAAACTTATGAGGGAAGGCTGTAGAAAACACATTTGTGTGGTCTGAAAACAGAAAAGTAAAAGGTGTAATTGTAACTTCTCAGAAAAACATAAAGGGCTGTTGAAGTCAATGGAGATAAGTGCTCTTCATGGCCACTGGGGCAAGAAAAAGAAAGTTCACAGATAGTCTAAAAGTGAGTGTAGCTGTTGATGTTTTAATCAACATCCGAACAGAGCTGGGAAGTTTGTAAAATGACCTTCATCAGATCATCAAATACACACCAGTCCTGGCTGGTACATATACTGGAATCTGTCCCAGTGTTAGCGTTTGTATTAAATAATCTCTTGAGCATGCATCCAGCACTATATCCTGGGATTCTTTATTTCTTTAATAAATCAAAATTTTGCTTAGGGCTGAGGCTAAACACACACCCTAAGTGTATTTACTCAATATATACAGCAGCCATATACAGGTGGAGAATTGACTAGATGTCTAGATGTGCACTGTTTGCTGAAGTGTTTCATAGAGCAATGCATGCAGTACTGGACACCCAGTTTGATGAAGCCAAAGCAGAAGCTTTCCCACAATCTTCAAGGAACCGTGTGCCTATGGTCTTGCTATTATATGCCAGCAAAATGTCTGAAATTGCCTTAGAAGACAGCAGCCACGACCTAGCTTGCGAGTGACACACAAAAACACTAGGAACTGAAGCAGCAATACCAAGATAGCTGTCCTATATATCAAAAAGACAAAGTGCCACTGACTGCTCTAGAGCCACTCTCCCCCCACAGCCATGCTTGACTGAGCTGGCAGTGCTGCACCAGCTGTTGGTGCTGGGGCCAAGGCTCAGGGGGGAAGAACCAGAAGAGGTGCAGTGAACAGCTGACTGAAAAAAACCTAGACATTCAGCTGTATTCAAATGGTACAGGCACAGGATCCTTCCCTTGGCACAGAAAGAAGTAGAGAGCACAGAGTAAACGTCTGAAAATAACGCTGATGAGTGCAAGATTTCCTACCAACCCTCTACAAGCTTTCAGCAATAAAAGCTTCAAGTCAGTCTAAACAAATCAGATCAACTGTCTTCCCTAGTTATTTGGTATACCCCTACAGTGTGGTGGACTGACCCTGGCTGGACAACAGGTCCCCACCAAAGCCACTCTATCGCTCCCGCTCCTCAGCTGAATGGGGAAAGAAAATACAAAGGGTCAAGGTAAGGACAGGGAGACATCACTCAGCAATTACCGTCACAGGCAAAACAGACTCGACTTGGGGAAATTAATTAATTAGCGATCAAATCAGCGTAGGATAATAAAAAATAAAACCATTACTCCTACCCCTCCCCTCTTCCCAGGCTCAACTTTATTCATGAATTCTCTGCATCTTCCCCCCCCCTTCCTCCCCCCAGCAGCACAGGGGGACAGCGACGGCATGGGGCTGGGTCAGTCCATCACACGCTGCCTCTGCCGCTCCTGCCCCCTCGGGGGAGGCTCCTCACACTCGGGCCCTGCTCCAGCCGGGGGTCCCTCCCACGGACACGGCCCTCCATGGACTTCTCCAACCAACGCGAGCCCTTCCCAGGGCAGCAGCCCTTCCCAGCCTGCCCCAGCCGGGTCCCCCCCCGGGCGCAGCCCCTCAGGCACAGCGGCTCCAGCGCGGGTCCCCGCGGGGGCACAGGCCCGGCCAGCAAACCTGCTCCCGCCTGGGCTCCTCTGCACGGGGCCACAGGCCCTGCCAGGAGCTGCTCCAGCGCCGGCTGCCCGCGGGGCACAGCCTCCTCGGGGCATCGCCCTGCCCCGGCCTGGGGTCCCCGTGGGCTGCAGGTGGGGATCTGCTCCACCACGGCCCTCCACGGGCTGAGGGGCACAGCCTGCCTCGCCAGGGGCTTCACCGCGGGCTGCCGGGGAACCTCTGCTCTGGGGCCTGGGGCACCTCCTGCCTCCCTCTGCGCTGGCCTGGGGGGCTGCAGGGCTGTTGCTCTCACAGCCTCACTCCTCTCTGGCTGCAGGTTGCTGCTCAGTTTATCCCCCCCTTGCTAAATACGCTGTCCCAGAGGCGCTACCGCCGTCACTGATGGGCTCGGCCTTGGCCAGCGGAGGGTCCATCTTGGGGCCGGCTGGCGCTGGCTCTGTCGGACATGGGGGAAGCTGCTGGCAGCTTGGCACAGAAGCCACCTCTGTAGTCGCCCACTATCAAAACCTTGCAACGCAAACACAATATACACGGGAAGACCTCAAACAGTGTATTTACTTTATCATCCAATGTTAAATACAGACTACACATTCCAGGTAAAATTTCATTAATAGAAGGCAAAATAATAGACTAAACATGTTAATCCAAACTAAACCAATTTAAATTCTCAAACAGAAAAGCTGAGTTGAACGATCAATTTAAATCTCGCTTTTGAATTTGTTCCATTTATTTTCCTATTGCAAGACTAATTCATTCATTGCATGAAATGATTAAAACACCTCAATGAGAAAATGAATAGAGTTTTAATGTAATATTACCTTCTGCTAGTCACAAGACTATAAATGCATTCAGCAATTATCTAACTTACAAAAATTAATCTAAGTTGTATTTTCTGATGCTAAAACAGCAATGACATCTTATTTACTAAATTATTACAAGTGTACTTATTTCTGTTAAGTCATTTTTGGAAAGAAACTGGAATTTGATTGGCTTTTAAATACCGAATGAAAATGCACTAGATGTGTTGGAATATAATAGGAATAAAGGCAGACTTTTCAAAATGTTAAATATCTAACAATTTATTAAACAATAAAAACATGATCTTTTAGTATGTGGGTAGTAGGTAGCTAGGGAACTATCTACTGGTTTTATGTAAACACTAGTGAAACTATAGAGCTGGTAGAACTCAGCCTCTCACACAAAGCTTTTATTCCTAAAATGAAACAAGAAAGAGGCTTTATATTTTTTGAACTTCCAAGTGGCTTCTTAATTTTAAAGGGACTACTAATGAGAAATACAGAAAATATTCTTGATACCTATAGTTGGTGTGACTGTCAAAACTATTTATGTTCTAAAGTCTTAACCACTTAAATAATAAATAAACTCATAATAAATGTCTTGAGCCTTAAACAGCTTTTGCAAAAGTTTTACAGGAATTGAAGTGCATACGGGTAGAATACTATTTATATAGTTTCAATAAAATATACTTAAGGCTTATTCCTAATATAAGCTCTCCCAATTGGATTTTTAAATGTATTAAAGGATTAGAAGAAATTTCTTAAAATATGTATTTTCTTAAGTTTATTTTTAATCAGTTTTATCCACATTAGCCAAAATTAACATCAGTTTTGTTCTCATTTGGGCAGGATCCTAAAAAAAATTTTTACATCTCTGGTCCTACTTACGCTTCACATGTAGCATCTGACTTTCAGCCTTTGAATATCACAAACATGGCTACTATTCTTGAGCAGCACAAGTAAGCCAGAAAGCTCACAGCTATCAGGTAACACAACAGACTAATACAGCCGATTTGACTGTAGTCTCACAGACCGCAAACAAACCCCAGAAGATGATAGGGAAAAAGAGCCATTATATAGACTATTGACATCGCTTCATACTCAACCCTCATACAGATTCTTGTTTTTCTAAACCAGATGAAGATAGAGGCAAAATTATTAGTAGTATGATGGAAAGAAAAAGGACCAGTACAGACACGCTAAAACATCCATCACAGATACCTCGCGCCTGTCTCACAAGCTAGCAGAACTCACCTATCAGTTTTCACTGAGGTTAACCAAAGTAGTGAATCCCATATATCTAATGCAGAAGAACACAGCAATGAACTTGGACTTTGCCCTTTGTAGCTTGTGAGGGACTTACAAGCAGCTGGAATCACAGTTAACTGAAGTATCTGATATACCACCAAGAAACTGAATCTTTTCATTGTCTTTCTGGTGTGAAATAATCTGGAGCAATCCTGGAGAGAAATTCAACACGGATACTAAATTCAAGCCAGGTTTCATGAAAGGGTATTTTTTGCATTCCTTAGCAGGAAATCTCATTTACATACTCACCTAGTCTGGTTTTATATTTTTAATTCACCAAACCTGGGATCAGGGAAGGAGTTGGAAGTGAAGCTGCTTTCACAGAACTAACGGGTGTCTTCCCCCTCTTACCAGATCGCCCCCCAAGCATTAAAAGAACACGCTATCTCCTTAGAGGAATGGTAGCAGCCACCCAGACAGACACACAAAGATTATTCAAGTACTCTGTGAAGGGATATATAGTGTAAACAAATATTGGAGATTATGCCACTACCCTTAAGACCTATTTCTACCACTTCTAGGATCTTTCTACATAAACCAATCTCCCTCTGGACCTTTTGTACATCTACATACAGCTACTGTGTGCAGTGATTACATGACATTAGCACATACAATAAAGCACAAACCTAATAAACCTCTAGCCATAGGTCATCATGAGAAAAGCAAGGTGGACAAGTGAATGAAACTGCTAGCCAAAGGTGACTGTGACAAAAAGACAGGGGATGCTAGTAAGAAAAGGTTGGTTTGTTTCTTCATTTAAGAGTTTGCCAGACTGGTTCCATTCACACAGTCAGTCACAAGTGACTAGCTGACCACAATCTGAGATGATACTTACATTTCTTGGGAAATCAAAGTTCTCATGCATGACTACCCACAACTTTTTATTCTGATTACCTCTCAGTAGGTAAGAGTTTGGCTCACTTTTGCAAATGACGGCATAGACTTAGGGTTTTTTTCACCTCTTAGCTGTATTGCAGCACTACACTATATCTCATCTTTCTTTTTTTCTGCAGCGGGAAAGACTACTGAAGACACATCAGGTCTGCCCTCTGCTCTGTACAACAGTCTTTGATAGATCAGCATTTCCACCCTTACCTTTACAGCACTCTGTGGTCTGAGGCCAGGGTATATGAAGTTCTGGTACCCTACAACACTGATAATGAATCTTTTTGACATTGAGAGCAAAGTGTATTGTATCTCCTCATGCTGGCAGCCTGGGAAAACCTAATGGTGTCAGACCTGGTGATAATAACCACAGTAATGTTCTAGAAAAAAAACCAAATGGAATTCATCTGTGGTGAAACCAGGGCTTTATTATGACTCATCTAAAACAATGAAATGAAAAGCCTCTGTAACAAAAGTTCATCACAAATCTCAGTACTCCTTAAGCCAGTGAGGCTTTTTTTTTTTTAAAAAAAAATATTTTCTCTCACAAGAAAGCCTTCACATACAGAAGTTCCAGAACCTGTGTAAAACGTAAAAGCATTCCCTAATAGAATTTTACAGAGTTATTGCCATGGATTTTGCCCTGAATATATTTTTCTTTCAAAAACATTTTTGAAGGAAAAATATCCTATAGCTATAGAAATTTACTCTAGGTTTATAATGTATTTGAAAACAAGATGCTAGCAGTATAGCAACTAAATTTGAGAAGGAAAAATAAAAACTACACAAGCATATCATATCAATGCCACATTATACATTGCAGACAGAAAGATATAAACACCCTCTCAAAATTTAAATATCCCTACCCATTATTTTTGCTGATTACCCTTGCCCTTTGTCAGCCATGCCTCTGAGTAGGTCTCCCTGAATATCTGTAATGTTCTGAAAAGTATGCTTGAAACACCATGACACCTCTTTAAATGATATTCACATATGGCAACAAGCATTCCTCGACCAGAAAGGAAATGAGAATACAAGTTTTATAGAGAATGTTTACACTTTTCTGTGTTCTCTAACACCTGTGAAAACCTGAGGTTTTTCTTCTTTGTGAAGAAAAAAATCTCAGAGAAAGGACATATAGTACATGCATCTCTGTACTTTGAATCCTTACTATTTCATTAGATTTAGTACAAATAATACTAGAAAAAAGCAATGCTAACAAAAAAGAAGTATTTTGAATGTATTTTTGAAAGACACAGGTAAAGATTAAAGAGTACCTTTTGAAATCATCCTAAAAGAAAAATGTTTCAGAAAGAAAATTATCCCGAAAGAACAATAAATCAGCATGCGTCAGAGATGGTCACGACAGCTAAGGTGTCCAAAGGACTGAGAACACCCACCTCATTCAACATCACTTGAAAGAAACTATTTGATTCCTTTGTGTAACAAATTCTTATACTGGTGAAATAATACAGTTCTCTCCGACAGCTAATTCCTATTCAAAAATGTATGGGTTTTTCTCTTCTCTTTTAATAAAATATTTTCTTTTAATAGTTTTAACTGATTTCATTAAAAAGCAGTAGCACATTTTTCATTTTCTACTTTAATACCAATGATCACCGTGAAGGACAAAATTATAAAGAAAGGAAAAAAATAAATTCCTGCCACATGAAAGGAACTCTCAAGTAGAGGTTAAAAAATGGCTTTCTTAAAGAAACCATGGGTTTGATATATATGATGTCTTATTTTAGTATCAGATTTCACAGGCCCTTGTGGGTTTTAAATACATATGTTTAGAAAAATGAAGTAATGACTGTGCTACAATCAAAAATGTAATAAACCCAAGAAAAACATTGCCACAAAATGTGCAATGTATAAAATGAGAAAAAACACCCCACCCTTCCAAATATTCTTGGCTTCAAGTTGGGTGAAGCTTACTCCTCAGAAAAAAAACCAAAACAAATACACCAAAAAACCCCGTGGAAAGCAAAGTGACTATGCTGAACAAGACGTAGTCAGTAATCACCAAATGCTTTTTGGCCTCTAAAATTTAATCACCCTACACAAGGGACCTCTATGAAGTTATCCCAAGTTCTCTTGTTTAATTTGGCTTTTTAACTGGCCAGTCTCCACAACTTGCTCTGTAGTGCTTTAAGAATATCTTGCATGTGTGTTATTGAGATTTAACTGGTTAGTCAAATGCAAAATAAAAAAAATACACCACCCCCAAAAAAAGGTTACAGCTATTTTTAAGAACATTCAGCTCCACCAAGGTTCACATACTCATATAATTGTAGCCTGATTTACATTGTGAGGAACTTCCAGAAGTCATCTAGTCCAACCTCCTGCTCAAAGCAGGGTCACTTGGATCTGGGCCTTGTCCAGTCAAGTTTTGTGCAATCTCCAAGAATGGAGACTTCACAGCCACTCTGGACAACCTCCTCCCATGCTTAACTGCTCTCACTGGGAAAATATTTTTCTTAGTATCTAATCAGAATTTTCCATGTTCCAATTTGTGTCTGTTGCCTCTCATTCTTTGCTTCTCATGCTGTCACTGTGCAACCTCCAAAAAAACCTTGGCTCTGTTTTCTCTACACCCTCCTGTTAGTGAGCTGTGGGCTGCCATGGGATCCCCCGAGCCTTTTCTTCTCCTGTGTGAACAAGCCCAGCTCTCTCAGCCTTTCTTCATACACCATATGCTCTAGACTCCAACCATCTTGGTGAACCTCCACTAGACTCACTCTGGTATACCAATCTCTTACCTGTACTAGGGGGCCTAAAATGGGACATGGTACTCCAGATGTGGTCTCACAAGTGCTGAACAGAGGGAGAAGGATCAGTTCACTTGACCTGCTGGCAATGCTGTTGCTAACACAGCCCAGTAAGGGCTTGGCCTTTTTTGCTGCAAGGGCACGTTGCTGGACTAACATCTGGCTTGTTAACAGTCAAAGGACTCCCAGGTCATTTTCTGCAAAGCTGATTTCTAGCCTGTTAGCCCTCAACCTGTACTGCTACATGGGTCACTATGTCCCAGATAAAGGAGTTTGCTTTTGCCTTTGTTGAATTTAATGAGGTTCCTGTTAGCGCAATTCTCTGCTGTCTTGACCCCTCTGAATAGCAAACCAGTCTTCCAGTGTACCAGCCACTCCCTCCAGTCAAAGATCATCTCCAACCTTGCTGAATGTGCACTCTGTCCCATTGTCCAGATGTTTATTAGCAACATTCAACAATAACAGCCTCAGTATAAATCTCTGAGCAACACCACTTAGTAACTGGTCACCAAACAGAGTTAACACATTTGATAGAAACACTTTGGGCCCTGCAGTACAGGCATATTTCCATCCATCTTATTGGCCACTTATTGAGTTCCTATCTCACCAATTTGACTGTGAATATACTATGCGAAATGATGCCAAAGGTCTTGCTAAAGTCAATGTAAATAACATCCACTGTCCTCCTCTCATGCACTGAACCATTCGTCTCAGCACAGAAGGTGAAGAGGCTGGTCAGGCATGATTTACCCTTGCTCATTCATACTGGCTTTTTGCCATACTTGCTTGACTTTCTGCACATTGGGATGGACCATTCTCATTCACCAATGAAGAAGAAACAGGCTTCCTGGGCCCTTTTGTCCGTAGTCTGATCATCAACCATAGCCAAGACTGCCATCAACCTTCACACCTTCAATCAGTTCTTCCTTGTTCATGTGTAACAAGTCCAGTATGGCATGTCCCCTAGTTGGTTCATCAATCACCTGCATCAAGAAATTGACTTTCAAGAATGTCCTGGCTTACTTGCATCCTCCATATCTACTATGGCCTGCAATAACTGCACAGCCCCTAGCAGTTACTCATCTACTTCTTGGCCAGATGGTCTGCAGCAGATCCCTACCACAACTTTACTCATGTTGCGCTACCCTCTGATCTCTCAAGTGCTCAACAGACTCAGTGCCCATTCCAAAGCAAAGCACTGTGCACTCTCGCCCCTCCTTTGCATGCACTGTGTGAGCTATCCCACCATGTCTTTGTAAGCCTAAGGAGCTCTGCAAGTGTGCACAAACTTGCAACTCCTCCTGCTTGTTTCCCATGCTCTGTGCATTAGTGTACAGACACTCGAAACAGACACCCCAGTCATACTGCCTGCATAAAAGCACAAGGTTTCTCCAATCAATTTCCCCAGACACTTCCTCAATGTTTCCCATGTCTTCACTTCTCTTCAAATTGAAGCAACCTTTCCATTAAGTAGCTACTTAAAAGCCATCCAGAAAAGGTTACTGAAACTGTCAGCAAAGATGCCCTTGCCACACTCCATCTCATGCATCCTTGTCTGTTTTCAGCAGTCCTTATTCCTCAAAAAGGGTACCTTGGTTTTGCCTGCGACACCAGCCATGCGGCTGCCCTTTGACTTAAGGGACATGCTCTCTGCTACCTGAGCATTTCCACCTCACTGGCAGGATTGAGGAAAACAACCACCTGGGCATTTTTACTCTTCACCCTTGCCCCCAGGGCTCTGCAATCATTTTTTATATATTTGGGCTCATCCCAGCAGTGGCATGGTGGCCACATGGATGAACAGCAAGGGGTGAAGTCTGAGGGCTGGACAAGCATCAGAGGTGTTCATCTGCAACATCTGTGATTGAAGTACCACACAAGAAGTAAACCTTGAAGAAGAAAGCTATCACAGGTACACCAGGCTGGCAGATGAGTGCCTCTGTCTCTGTCAGGATATGGTCTCAAATAACTGTGCCCCTCCTTTTCTTCCCCACATACACATTTGGCTGAGCCTCAGCTGGCTCCGAGGTCTCCCCTGACAATCTTGATGACCTCTTTCCAAGGCATTACATCTATTCTTCTCTGCAGGCAAAGAATCTTCTTTATATTTCCAGTAATCATAGATTTCCAACTTCCCAATCTTAGGAGACTGTCCACAGCTTGTTTGAATATAATCTCTCACTGCCCCTACTTCACATCACAGAGCTTGTGTTCTTGTCCCTACAAAGATCCTGTTGATCTCCTGTTTGTCCTCTCTCACACTGCACATGTCTACTCATCTCCTCCCAGATTTTTCACCTGGCAACTCAACACCTTGATCAGAAGAGCATGCTGCCCATGGGTGAGGCCACAGCCCTCCCCAGTGCAAGCCCTAGACCCAGGAGTGCAGCCCATGACCTGGAGTTCTCTCTGGGCCAAGTTCTCTGATGTGCCAGGAAGAGTTGCAGGTGACCATGCCCTACAGCACATCAGTACTGTCACTGCACATTCCTAATCAGTCTTGCAGTGTCCCGATCTAATTTTCTGCACAACATTGTGCCCCTCTTGTATTAACTGCTGTGATAACAGCTAGGTCTCTGAGCTCCCTCTGCTTTCTGGGCTCTGGGAGTAGTTCTACAGCTATTCCTCAAGCATTCATCAAACCACTGCTTGATCAACAGCCAGCTGAAGACAAAAAACATAGGTAGTCCACAACCAGCCAAGTAGCCCAAAAAAGCTGTCTGTAACAGCTGACAGAGGCAAATGACACACAGTCTGGCCCTGACCGGCAGCAGCAAGCCACCAAAGTTCCCAGAAGCAGGAGCCCCCCAAAGATTTTCCCTGAAGCTTCTTGAAGAAGCCTGGAAACCGCTGCAACAGAACTGAGCTACTGCACCACCCACAGAGGAATCCTATGCAGCATGTGACAGTGGCTTCATTAACTCTGTTACACAGTGGAAAAGGGAAAAGAAGGCAGAAGTGTTGCCAGAAAACACTGTGGGCCAGGACTAGTTCGTAAGGCTGAGTAGGT
This sequence comes from Falco biarmicus, assembly GCF_023638135.1. Lineage (NCBI taxonomy): Eukaryota > Metazoa > Chordata > Aves > Falconiformes > Falconidae > Falco > Falco biarmicus. The sequence continues at coordinate 52,104,883 of NC_079290.1, forward strand.
CTCCTAGTTTATCATGCTATACCAGGAACATAATCCTGATACAGTCACAGCTCCCAGCCAACACTCCTCTCCTAACTGATTAGAAGAATCTCCAGCCTTTCTTATAATTCACAGCAGGGGCTTTTGCTACTGCAGCTTTGTCAGTGACAGCACCCTGCAGTTAAGCCAGCAATAGTGCATCTGTGTACCTGTATGTAAGGCAACGGAGTAGCTTCTGCTTTCACTGAGTTTTGCACCAAGATTAATACTCAGTTCATGTCACTTTCAGCCAGCGCTGACACTCAAAGCAGCAGCTTGAGCAGCTTTCTCTAAGGCAGACCACACATTCCTGCCTCCATGACATAGCCCTCTCCCCCACCTCACCCCACCTTTTTTTTTTATTTAAATCCTGATTATTTCCCCAAACAGCCACGTGAATCTTGTGCCAGTACCCAGGGAGGTGGGCAGCCCTGAACAGGAAAAGCAGCTTGGAGAGTGCAGGATTACTCTCTCAGCTACAATATTGGTTTACAGTAACTGGAGAAGGATGGCCTCAGACTGACACAACTGGTTCCCATTTCAGACTCCTCAGAGCAAGGCCTGTATTTCACCTTTTGCCAGGAACGCAACATGCTCCCTTCAGCTGCTCCCAAACCTACATGCCAGATGCAGCTGGCTCGCCTGAGCTGTAACCCTTTGGGTGGCTGCCTCTGGCACGAGAAGACACAGAGGAGGGGGGACATGGAGGTACCACCCTGCTGAGTGAAAGCAGAATTACCAAGCTTGAAGGAGCTCCACACCCCAACACGTTCCACTCGAGCCTAATGTCATGTCCCTCTCACATGATTTCAGTGCAGGTTTCCAGTTGCTGCCATTAAAACCAATTGTAACTAAATTTATAAAATTAGGTGTTTATGTGTAGACATCTCCTTCCACCTTCCCTCAGTAAAGAAAACATAAAGCAAAATACAACATGCTGTTAAGACCTATTAGAATTAAATTTTAAAAGGCAAGCGTATTTCAGGGAAAAGGCTTAAATTGTGGTAATATTTAACCATTTAAAGGAAATAATTAAAAAGTATTGCTGAGCAAAGTTCACTAACTACTGTACAGTTTAAAAGTATTGTTTATATTTTATGAGAATTATGGATTTCTTTTTTCACTTCAGAAATCTTTAAATCTCAAATATGTTACTCAATGTTTACCTACCAAACTGTAATCTGAGATTACTTTATTAAATAATATTTCTCCCAGACAGAAAGGGCAGCATTAAAGGAAATTGCTATGCTGAACTTAAAAGTGATGTATTTTTCTTTCTTTACGCTCACTAGCAAAAATCTTCTTGAGTTATCCCAATTAAACTGTTACATTAACTTTGCCCATTCTTAGAAATTGACACATGCCAACATGCTAGCCTGCCAGAATTTGTTACGTTGTGCCATTTCAGTCACACCATCCATCTGCCTAAGTAATCAATTTTCCAAATCAGTAAGAAAGGTTTTAATGTTTATTACAATTTCTATGGAAATTTTTACCTGGGAAGAATGTACCTATTCACTGAATGGCAATACTGAAACTGCCAAAGCTCAGTTATTTTGATATAAGGATTTTACAGTTTTTGCTTGATGGAAAGTAATTTCCAGTGTCTTGCCTACCACATACCAGTACCACACACAAGCTCTTCCAGACAGTTAAAAATTTTAACTTCACTGCTAACAGTATTCAGTTAACAGATTCCTCAACCACAGTGGACTTGCTTGGACTTGTTTCCTTTTTATTTTTTCTTTTCTCTCATTTTCCTTTCTGTCTCCTTTTCTCCAGTTCTTTTCTTTCTCATCTTTTCTTTCTCTTTTCTCTTCCTCCCTTGCTCTTTTTCTTTTCTTCCTCTCCTTTTCTTTTTTCTCTCCCTTCCTCTCTCCTGGTTTTCATAACTCTTTTTCTTTCCTCTTTTTCTCTCTTCTTTCTGTTTTATCTTCTCTCCCTCCCTCCCTCTGTTGTCCTCTCCCTTCTCTCATGTTATTTCTGTTCTTTCCTCTCTGCTTTTTTCTCTTTCTTTTCACTGTCTTCTGTTTTCTTTCCCTGTATTTTCCTTCTTTCTGCTTTAATTTTTCTTTACTCTCTCCATTCTTTCCTCTTTTCACTTTCCTTTGTTTATCTTTTCTCTCTTTTCCTGTTTTCTTTTTCACTCCTAATTTCTTTCCCTTTTCCTTCTCTGTTTTTTCTTCTATTTCCTCTTTCTTTTCTTTCTCTTACCTTACTCTTTTCTTTCTCTCACTTTTTCTCCCTTGCTTTCTCTTTCTTTCCATTTGGCCACCAGCCAAATGCCTACCAGCCACTCACTCCCTCTCCTCAACAGGAAACAGCGAGAAAAGGGGATGAAAAAGCTCGTATGTTAAGATAAAGATAGGGAGTTTGCTTACCAGTTACCTGTTTTGTAAACCTTGATTCGAGGAAAATTAATTTACTGCAAATTAAGATAGATTTGAGTAGAGAGAAACAAAGGGGAAAAATTAAAACAGCTCCCCACTTCCAGTCTCAGCTTTCCTCCTTACCCCTGATCTCCTTTACCTCCCCATCAGTGAGCAGCGCTGAGGGATGGGGGTTTATAATGAGTCCTAAAGGGCTCCTCTCTGCCTCTGCTTCCTCCTCACACTGTTTGTCTGCGCCAGCGTGGGCTCTCTATGGGCAACAGCTCCTTCGGGAAATACCCAAATGTCCTGATTTGGGGTCTTCCACAGGCTGCAGTGTGGATATCTGCTCAGGCATGGTCCTCCACAGGCTGCAGGGGAGTCTCTGCTTTGGCACCTGAAGCAACTCCTCCCCTCCTTCTTCTCTGACCTTGGTGTTCACACTACTGTTTCACATGCTCTTTTTTACCCTCTTCTGCCTGAGTGCTGGTATGCCCTTGCTTAAATATGTAACCAGAGAGGCACCACCATCTTGGCTGCTGGACTCAACTGTGCCCTGTGGTGGGTCCATTGGAGTCAGCTACACCTGGCCTGGGGGCAGCCCTGGCCTCCACCTTGCAGAAACCACCCCTGTGGCTCCCCCGCTGCAAGCGCCTTGCCATGTATATCTCTTCCGTTCTTTCTCTGATTTCTTCTTTTCTTTCATTTCCCTTTCTTCTCTCCTTTCTCTTTCTAATTCTCCATCTTCTGTCTTCTTGCACTACCTTCTTCTGTCTTCCTCATTCTTCTCTTTCTCAATCTCCTCTCACCCTCTTCTCTCTTGATCTCTTTTGTCTCCCTCATCCTATAATATCCTATTCTAACAAAAAAAACCCATACTTCTTTTAAAGCAGAAGTATAAAATAATAATAAACCTTTCTAAAAACAAGAACTGAAATAACTAAATTTCATTTTATTTTTGTTCATTTCTATTCAAAACAAAGAAAGCATATCATATCTTATTCCTCCTCACTCCCAAAAATACAGGGAAATCTCCACAGTTTTTTTTCTTTGCTTCTTCTCCCCAGTTTTCAATTAGAACATGACTTCTAACTGAAGGAATTCAGAATTTTGAAACTAAATGTCAAATTCTGGAATAATTATGCAAAACAGTCATGTTTATTTTTACCATCCAAAACACTGCATCCAACCCAAAAAGAGAAAAAGGAAGACAGAGCGTGTAAGAAACACTTATTTCCACATCTTCAGTTCATACTCAATTGACACCAAAAAAAATGTCTACAATGTACTGTATCATGTGAAAGAATGAATGAAAAGAAATATTCTTTCCCTTACAAGAATATTAAGAAAAATCTTTTGTATTTGAAGAGTAATTCAGAATGGGAGAATGGTTCACTCTACCACCAATACAGGCAGAAAAATCAAACTGACAAAGAATAAGGAAGCTGGGAGTAATCACAAATAAATAAAGATTAGATCCAACAGCAAACTACTGTTTTCTAGCAATATTTATTCTTACAGAAATACTTCTGTAAGCCAGATGATATATTCACACTTTACATTAAAATAAATGGAACTACTACAACTTTGTTGACTACTAAGTGTCAATTATGTCCTTAAAATACTTCTCTTAAGGGCTCTTACCTGTAAGGAAAGCCTGAAAATAAACAGAGAATAGACAATCACAGTACATCCTGTACCTTTAAAAAATAGCAACATATGATTTATTGTATTGGGTAAAACTAAAATATTTGGGTGGACATGAAACATTTAAGTTATACTTGCTGTACACAAGAGAGTTTAACTTGGCAAAACAGCACAGCAAAAGGTTCTTTCCTTGCCTCAAAGGACAGAGCAGATACTTTTATTTCTGTGTTTTAACTTAATCCAGCTGTTGCAATTCATACTATTAGCAGATCTCCTTATTCTTTTTTGACTTACAACAGCTCATTAAGTCTGGGACTGAGAGACTTAAGTTTCTATTTAACTTATAACTAAAAGTCAATCTAATTTCGAAATGTCTTAGGACAATGTTTTATAATTATAACAATAGTAACTATAAAATAATTTGCAAAAGCAAAGCACTGACAACTAAAATAAAAGATTTAGAGTAGCCATTCTTGATAGGCACATCATTTCATCTGAAAATAAGCTTAATTCTGCTGAAATCATTAATAAAACCCCTTTGACTGTAGGGGCTGAGGCACACATGTATACAAAGAAAGCGCCAAAGAAATGTAAAGTCATGTGGCATCACAAACAAAATTCAGTCTTAACCAGAAATTGTTTTCTGTTAGTCATCCCAATCAATGCTTCTAAGTATTTTTAATAAAGAATTAAATTATAATACTAAATCCATTGACAGTATTAATCATGTCATGAATTCCTGGACTGTAAGCCTGGGAAAAAATAATCTTGTATCGCTACTGCTGTAGTTTATACAGTTCAGTACATCATCTCACTGAATGATATTTTGATGCAATTGTTTACATTAATATCCTTAAGCTACTACTACAAACAGAGAAAGGTAAATGGCTGGATTGGGTTTAGACTACTACAAACAGAGAAAGGTAAATGGTTGGATTGGGTTTAGCGGTGTTGCTTTTGGATCAAGGGGACAGACAGTTAAGAGTATATGTACAGTTTGAAACTGCCCAGTTTTCACTGGCCAAGAAAAGATTGCCTGACTGAAAGCAAGCAGTCTTTAAAAACAAAACAAAACAACAATTTTCTGCTTGTCACCTATTCTTAAAGATTTCCTCTCAAAAAGTTCCTGCTGTCCTTTATAGGTCATAGGTTTTTTCCTTTGTGATGACTGTGAGGGACATGTTATTTTTGACACAATGATTCCATATTTGATAATGGCTACCTAAAGTATTTAGCAGTCTATAAAACAAAAAATCCTGGTGTATTGTTAACAAGAAAAAGAAAGGAAACAAAAACAAGTAATGGGGGCCACCTGCAAGAGAAAATACTACTTGTCTAGATACCAGGCTTGTTTTATTTTATTTGTAAATGACATATAAAAGCATGCAAGTGAAGCTCTTTTAGGAAAAAAGGTACAGAATGTGTATCTTGATAGACTGATGACAGCAGATAAACATATCTTAAGCAATCTTATTGAAACATACCAAAGATACAGCAGTAGCTATGGATGCTAGAAGATGCTAAATAGGGTGACTTGGCTATTTTTGCTTGTTTTTTCCTTAGTAACTACTACCTTCCAGCAATAGAGCTATTAGAACACATTTTCCTTTTCTCATATTCCAAATAATATGAAAACCAAAAGAAATGGGGGGAAAACAGTTTGTTCTCTCTTTTGGCTACTGATGGCACGGAGCAAAACAATTCCTGGGAATCTTTTGAGCTCTTTCCCATAGTGTTTGCTATTGGAATAACTGAGCAAAGGATGTATTTTGAGTATAATTTTGAGATTTACAACTTTAGATGCGTGTAAGTGCATGGGTACAAAGCTGAATTTCTGTCTGTAGGTATATTTACACCCTCAAGCACATAAACAATTTCACACATACAGTATTTAAGTTCTTTTATTTATACTTTAATATGATATGTTTCAGTTCTCAGTTCTCTGTTGATACTGTAAATATTTTCCAGCCACACAATTACTGGTTCTAGCATACAGCTATCATAAAACAGCCTCACTGACAAACACAGTTTATTGGGATTACAAGCAGAAGATGGGATCTTTCTGTACCACTGGAAGAAAAACAGAACTTGCATAAAACATGTTTTCTTCACATGATAGTATGTAAGCAAACAAAAGATGTTTAAATACTTTTAAATTCTGTTTTGAAATTAAGAATGTGAATGTAATTTTATTTCATGGTAATTAAGATGACTACCTATGAGACTCAAAATGCGTTAAATGGAATTGCTGTCAGCTAGCCTTAGATAGAATGAAATTCCATATGTAACAAATTTTCTGAACAGTTGCACCTGATCTTTTTCATAGTCCTTGGACAGTGAAATTCTGAGGCTTTTTTTGGTCCTGATTCTATGAAAACATATTCCAAAATTTTAAGTTAAATATGCCAGCGCATGACTATACCAGTCAGCTCATGTGATGTGAAGAAAAAATAAAAAAGATAAAATAAATGCTTCCTTTTTTTTTTTTTTTTTTTTACCCTTCAGTTAAGAAATGGTTTAATTACAGGTAGACTGAAACATATACCCATATCTTTATAGAAACATAAAAGACACCCACAGCAAACTGTTCCAGAAAATAAATTATTACTAGAAAATGATGCTTTCATAGAAAGCCTGACAATGTCATCTTCTTTCACATTCAAGTAAAACACATTTAATTCAGTCTGCCAGAAATGGCTACGCTTCTGCTCTGTGAAAAATATGCTAATGATGAAAATAAGGACTTGACAATTTACTGAATACTAAGCGGAAAATCTGTAATGAATTGCTTGTGTGGTAGTGTTCATTTTAGGCTGTTCCCCCCTCCCTGCCACCCCAGTTGCTATGGAATACTAGAAACAGCATTAAAAAAAAAAAAGATTATACCCTTTTATGGGATGCTGTGCATGTCCCTTAAGACAGAGTGCTTAGAAATAAAGACAAAAGTCAGCTGTTGGATAAATGAAACTCAAAGCAGTAATAAATAATAGGTTTAAATACTAACTTTTCAGTGCAAAAGAAATACTGAGAACAAAATAGAAATGCCAAAAAAAATATCAAACCCAAACAAATAAATCTCTATCAGCAACTAGCAAGTTGAAACGTAGAATAATTCATTTTACACCTGCAAGAAAAAGCAGCTACTCAGGTTACTTGGATGTTGCAACAAATGCTCATAAATCCATTAAACCAGGCATGTCTTCAAGTTAGCAGCCAGACTTCAATTTTCACTGCCAGGTTTTAAGTTTTCAACAGATTAAACTCTCTTCCCAAGAACGTTCTACTAGAGTGTTCATTCAAAAGGTGACTCCTAGCTAAAGTCTCCATATCATTCCGTGTTTGAAAGTTTGATATATATGGCTGCTCCTGACAGGCTTACGTGCTGAATTGCATTTGCTCAAATACTTCCTAAAGGAAATACAGTAGATTATTCTTGCCTTTTCTAAGCGCAAGAGAGCTAAGCACAAGGTTGCTGGCTACTCAGCAACAGTTCTCTCATTTTGCTCTAAACTAGCATACACTGATATTAAGCTCTCTTGCAGGTCTTGTTTATGACTTTTATTTTAAAATATTTTTATTACCAATGTTAATAGGTAATGTTAATATACAACAGAACTTCATTTCAGAACAATGATTTGAAAGAACATAGTCTGTCAAATCCCAGTTTCCCAAAGATATTTTTGAAAGTTTTGGCTTTGGACAACAATGCACAACTATTACTGGAAAGTTCTTCTATGCCCTTTCTCCTCTTAAAAAGATGCTGGCAAAGCAGGCTGGTAAAGATAGTAAAATCAAAGAGCATATATGTATCTACCTACCTTCCACATAGTCATGGTTCTGTTTATAGAACTGCAGGCAGACTTTGGATAAAAGACCAGGAAAACACTCTGTACACTGTGGAAGGTCTCATTTCTTCAGTGGTTTAAAAAAAGAAATCAGGCTTAAAGCACTATACTATAGGAAACATATACACACACGCGCGCGCGTGCAAAAAAAAGCCCTACCACCAAAACAAATAAAACAGCCACCCCAAACAAACCAACCAATAAACTTGCACTGCTGGGAGGATGGATTAAAGAGCTGGTGAAACTTTCCTAGCATAACTTCTGTGAGTATCTCATTGTTTTGAACATGTTTAGATCGCTTGGATATCCTTATTCAATTTCTCTTTCTGAAAGACAGACACAAACTTTAACACAGATTTACTCTTTGAAATACAAAAAACATTAAAGAAAAAAGCTGTAGCATACTTAAATATTGCTAAAAAAGAAGTTACACTTCCTAGGAGAAATGTGGGAAGACAGTTAACACAAAACATGCAATTTAGGATAATGCTGTGCATATGGTTAACACCAATTTATAATGCGGCAGGCTTCCCATTTCATCAGCCTGAACTACATTACTACTCTTCAGTCTCTTTCAATAGTACTCTACATTCAGAGACACAACATAGGAAAAATAAAACACAACCTAAATTTGTATATTAAATATCAAAATATATTGATAAAGGCATTATTACACTATGATGAAAAGCCAACACTGACTTTGCTAACATATCTACACTATTTGATCACAGCTGATGTCCACCTCCTCTTTAAAACTAAGATGTCCTTTAACAGAAAGCCTCGTTGTTACTGCACAAAACTGGCAAATCTTGTAAAAACATCAGCATCTGCACTGCTCTCCATTATTTGTTACATTTAAGTTGTTGGATTTCCTCTTGTATTAAAAAGTAATGGCGTTAATGTATTACAGGGGTCTTAATTTCAGCAAATCAGGCTTTTACAAAGAGGACTTGGGCATGCATTCAAATATAAAATGTTTTTGCAATATAGACCTTTAGAAGTTGAAATAAATTTATCACATTACAAAATTTAACCACCATATTACATATGTATATTACATATACATAACCTTCCTAATACATCTAAATAAATTACCTTTTAAGATTTTCACATTTCCACTGAATTATTATAACTTGAGCATCTCATGATCATACAGGCTATTCTCCCTTTACCAGTAAAGCATTAAACAAATGAAAGGCTTTATACACCGCACTAGCATGACATTCTTTGCAAAAATGCAGGTTAGGTTTGGGTAACAGAAGCAGAAAGCTAAGTAACACAAGTAAAATGAAAATATTTTAATAGTAATGAGGAAGCAGGTGTGTCACAGGCTAGATTCCTGTTTTCCCAGTCTTCGCAGACACATTTTGCAGAGCTGCTAATACAGTCAAAGCAAACAACTTTATGACAGATCTTTTAAAAATATAATAAAATAAATAAAGAAAAAAAGAAAAAAAATCAAGCAGCACTATTTCCTATGACTTCCATGAAAGGTGGAAAGGTGGTTACAATATATGTTTTAGCACCCAGACACGAAGAACTAGTGCACCAAATGGAAAACTGAAGTAGTGAACACTACAGGAGCAAAAAAAGTAACAGTAACAATAATCTTTAAAAAAAGAGAATCACCTGTTCCAAAATTTCAGTTCACCTGAGCATACAGGAACAAACTTCAACATGATAACAAATCAGGAGCAAAGTACAAAAGGGGAAGCCATATGAACTTTTCTAAATTGTTCTAAGTCACCTACTGAAGGTCCCAGACATGATAAAATGATGTAACTGTGTTTTTATTTCCTCATAACTGGTACTGGAACTAAATAAAAAGCTTGGTTGGTCCTAAGCCAGAATGTGAAATAAATACTGAAATATGGGATGTCCACATTACATTAAGAAAATTTCAGGCACATAGAATGGTCAGATCAATGGAGTTTGAGTCCTCGTATACAGGAAGGGAAAAAGGATGACAGCATATTGGGGTAATTAGAGACCACGGGGCTTGTGACCTCTTTGAGAAAGAAGGAAGATTCATGCAGCAGAATCTCCTGGGATGAAGGACTGCATGTAGTTGGGAATTAGTAGATACTGTCCATTACTTCGTGTTGCTGGTGCAGAATATTGACAGTGGAGGAGCAGAGGACCAGGCTACATTCTTAGCTCTGCATTTAGCTTTGAAAAATATTACTTTGCTTCTATATCCAGTCTCTTTTTACACATGATCAATTAATATTCTTAACACTAAGAAGAGTATCCTCCAAAGTGTTCTGTGACATACTCAAAAATTTCTTATTATTTAAATTGTGCCATCATTTATCATCTGAAGTATTTCCAAAATTAAATCCACACTTTAATAAAACTAACAAAGGAATTTGCATTCATGGAACAAGCATGATTTTTAGCCTGCCTGTAACAGCTGAGGAAGCTGTTACTATATGCGTCATGCAAAAAACCCCAAACCAAACAAACAGGTAATTTTATTAAAAATGCTGACATGCAGACTGATTTTACTAGACTGTTTATTGAAGTCCCTAAGCAGAGACTCCATTGTCCTGTGAAGGGAAGAGGAGCAGTATTAAAAGAAACAAACAAACAAACACCAACAGATAATTTCTAAAAACTAAAATATGGAACAAAAATTAAGATAATGGTGGCTCAGGAAAAAAAATACATTCAAAGTAGTTAAATGACTTATATTGAAATACATGTTTTATAGGCATACACAATGGAAGAAGCACCATCACTAATAAAAATTCTGTCGCCTTTGCAATTAGCTGAGGGAAAACATTTGAGATTTTATCATTTTACATCTGTTTCATTAGCACCCAAAAACGGTTTTCCAAATCAATACAAAGATGGGATTACGGTTGTACAGACATAACCAAGCTAGCTTTAAACTAACAGTAGGATAATCACAATGCAGAAAAATGGAATCAAGAATTAACAACCCTGCTCTTAGGCTCGAGTTAATATCATAGTTGTTTTACGGCTACATCACTATCAAAATCTGAAATAATTATCACAGAGGTGACATACATGTGATCATCCGAGTTACAGTTCCAACGCTAGAGTGCCATATGTAGGAAACCCATCAGTTTTTCCCAGGTTAGATTGCATTGTGGCATAGCAATGCTGGGAATGCCCAGGCAAGAAGGAGTGAGCCTGAGATTTTCAGCTGGTGAATTGCTGCTATCACAACTGCCTACCAAATTAGGTGGTTAAACTGGGAAGAACAGCATTTCAAAGTGGTGTCTGAAGTGAATTTATGCAGAAAGACACGTACTGAAAGTTTGTTTCTTTCACTGCCTTACAGCCAAAAGCCACATCTGTAGAGGCATAAAAATCAACTTAATAATGCCAGGCAAAAGAATGCAAATAGCTTTCTCTCTCTCTTCCCATCAAGGCTTCCTTTCAGTCCGTTGCAGGGAATAACTACCTTCAAGACAAAACAATGCATCCTTCAGCTGAAGAGGCTCCCAAATAAATTCTATCAGACATATGCAACCACAGAAGCCTCTTAACTGTCTGTGCTCTTCCATTAACGATCAGAGCCTTAAGACAAAAACTGTGGTTCTCTCAGTGCAATTTGTAAGAGCTTTTGGTTACTGGGTGGGGGAGGGCATTTGCCTTTTTTTTTTTTTTTTTTTTTTAAAGTAGAAGATAAAAACTATGACTTGTTAATAATTATGAATCACAATGACATTGTGGAATTACTTTACAGAGAAAGGAAGTAAAAATGTGTCTGTCTACATGCATACACAATAAAACAAGGATCTTGAAAACAACAGAAGACAGTTGCCAGCTCATTTAACCTATTTACAAAAACAGCAACATTCAGAATGGTTTTATTTTTAAGTCAATAGCTCCAAGGATGAAGTATGCAAAGGCTTAAAGAGACACTGTTAAAAAGATCAAAGGATTCAGAAGTAACGATAATATTTCCAGGAGCACCATCTCACTTCAAAGCTAAAGGCAGACCCTGCATGGATCATGTGTTTTATTCCATTGATGACTCTGCTCAGCAGTTCAAAGTGGGTTTAATTCTAGCTAGCCCACTACTTTAATAATTCTACACAAAGAGTGTAAATCTAGTAAGAGTGTCTTGAGATTTATTAGGGTCATACTTTGCTGCTTTCCTAGGCTCAGAAGACTTAATTTGTTATTACTCACTATAGATTATTATCAACACTGTGAAGTGCAGAAGAAACAGCACTATAGCCAGTGCCAGTGGCAAGCATCTCTTCTTAGTCTTGTGAAAGACTACTATCACAACAATAAATCAACAGATAGCTTAATCTTGTGTAGCAAAAGACAAAATACGTAGAGAAAAAAAGGAGGAGGAGTCAGGACTGATGCCATGATTCTCATAGTTGAAATGAAGATCAACAAAGAAACAAAGGAAAGAATTTCAAGATTCCTACTGGAAAATGAAAAACAGAATGAGACAAAGCGATTTTTTTTTAACGTCTTCTGTGAATTACTTGAACGGAATAATCAAAGTTACTTGACAATACAGAGGTCAGTTACTTGAGCTGAACAGCAAAAATACTATTAAATTATCCCATTCCAGGTTTCATAGTCCTGAGTAATGGAGGAGGAGAGTAAATAGCTAGCATAGCTGTGGGCTAAAGTTGCACTCAAAAAAATTAAACATTGCTTGTCCCATTTTGAAAGTTTATTGGCTTTTAACTTCTACTGAGACTCTTTGGCTTTAATCTTATCCAGACAAATCAATTTCCCAGACTCACCAAGCAAAGGAGAAAGGGAATTATAGAAAGCCAAGACATAATCTAGGGTTATTATCATCAAACATTTATCAGAATTTGACTGGATATTCTCCCCTAGGACTCAAACAATATGTATGGCCCAAGTACTGCAAATTAATCTAAAAAAAATTTCATAGAACTATATGGATCAAGGGATATGGTAGTTCATTCCCCTAGTTCAAGGCAGCATCAACCAAATCATAATTTCTGACAGGCACATATCTAAATTGTTTCTAGAGAGATCTAGAGATCTCTCACATCTCCCCCACAGTTCATGACGGAAATAAATTACACGTTAGAAGGGGGAACAAAAAAATATCTTTCTACTACCTAACTGGAATCTTTTCTTGCTCCAATTTAACAGCCTTATTTCTTGTCCTGCCCATATTAGACATGCAGGGTAACCTACTCCCTTACTTTTTTCCTATCTTTTATGTATTGGAAGACTGTCTATGTCTAAGCTCAATATTCTCTTCCTTGCTCCAAACACCTAATTCATACTAACTTCTGTCTTATTTTTATTCCCCTGATCATTTTAAGCAGTCTTCAATTGGTCTTACCCTTCATGAAGGTGCAGTGCCCCAAACAGAAGGGAATAGATAGGTTATTCTTCCTGGTGTTCCTGCAGGCAATTTCTGGGTAAGGACAAAAGAAGACAAAAGCAAGGATGGTACTAGGGTCAGAGTTTAATATAGCAAGAAACAGGAGAACTGGAGAGAGAAGCTTTTTTCTGTGAGAACCTGTAAAAAATTTTAAACCACATGACTTCTTTAAACATCCCCGTTATGACCATGCAGGCACCTCTCTGGAAAAGAAAGACACAGGGACAGAGAAGCATCTGGCAAGTCCTGGGGACCATGTTAGGAACAAAAATCCTTGAACAGAAGATGTAAAAAGCAGTTAGGAAGCAAGGTAGTATTAGGCTTGATTTGAACCACTACAGAAAAAGTAGCTGAAAACACTGAGCATTCATGAAGGGATGGCTTTTCACCTTTAGGAAAATTAGGGAGAACACAAAAAGAAGAAAATGGGTTTCAGGAAATTAGACTTCAGCAAACTCACTGACTCACCATGGGCAAAGACATTTCAATAAGCACACCAACAGATAAGAAACTGGCTTGCTCTTCTGTGAAGAGGTGGCACTGAGCTCTTGCACCAAAAGCACAGAAGTGCTAGTACTTTTCCTTTTTTGAAACCTGATTAGAAAGGTGTCGATGATTAGACAGCTACTGAAACCACCACAAGGAAAAAACATGGAAAAATTGATTAGATAATTAAATAAATCAGGTATTCTCAAATCAGTTAAATATGATCAAATTCACCATAAGGTATTTAGAGCTGACTGGGCCAGTCTTAGAATTATCAATAGTCATGTTTGAGAATTTGTAGAGGATAGTAGTGATTCCAAAAAGACTACAAAACATCTAGTGACTAGCCTGAAAAAAAATGAAAAAGGCAGAGTCAAGGAAGTAGAGCTGCAGGAACTGAATTTCAATTCCCCCAAAACATGGAACAAAAATTATTTGTAAGTATTTAGCAGATAAGAAGTTGAGTAATACATAGACTTGTCAAGAACAAGTTGCTTCAAATCTATGAAAACATTCCTTACGACATAGTAGCAGACCCTGTAGTTAGGGAAGCAGCAGTAGGTATCGTATAGCCCAACTTAATGAGTCTTTGGACATTGTTTCTTGTGCGACTTCCATAAGCAAAGAAGAGAAATACCAGGCTGCAAAAGGTAACAAGTTCTAATAAGCATACAACACTGAACTTGGAAGGGATGCATGCATGCTGAAAGACAAGGCTACATGATAAAGCAGCCCAAATAAATTTGAGAAACAGTCTGCAGAAGACCTGAATACAATACTGTAAGGGGACTTCTAGATCTTAGGAGGAATAAATAACAGCAGAAACCCAAGATCGAGATAGACTAGTGAGGGGCAGTGGAAAAGGAGCACTGAGGCTAGAGTAGATCATACTCTGACTACTTTTATGCCAATCTAGCAAAATCAGCAAAATCTCATGCTAGGATGCATAACCAGCAGGTTGCAAGTCTAGAAATTTACAATGGGAAAGGGTATTGTTTTCAAAAGAATAGGACAGTGGCTGCTAAGGAGGAAAATCCAGAGCACTGTGCACTGGAGTGAGCTGCTGTCTGCCTTCTTTGATAGAGAAATTTCAGTGTCCAAGACTGTTGGCCTGATGCTCTTTACTATCAGCACAGGCATTAATGTTAAATAAATACTTCTCCCTCCTCTGCCCACACCCCTGGAATAAAATCATATATTTTCTACGTCCCAAAAAGTTTTACCTTAGGAGCTTTTACTCCTTTTATGTAGCAAACTGCCTGCCTGCTGACCATTTTACAACCAACCATCATAACAGGAAAGATACTCAAAAAACAAAATTGAGCTGTACATCCCCCAAGATACAGGCAACTGGATAGGTGTATAACATCTCACAGGACACATCAGTAAGTTTTCATTTTCATTTCTAACATACATCTGCTTTGTAACTTTGGAATTTTCCTCCTATCATATTTAATTATTTGAGTAATAAAAAAAAAATATGCAACTTGATGTCTTTATCGCAAAGAAGAGGCTGAATAGTCTGACAGTGTCTTTTTAAAGATTACATATAATGACAATGAGATTGCTGAAAATCATGTTATTCATTCAACAGTTACTACCACAGCAAAAAGCTTTAGATATTAATTAATACTGCAATATATTTGAAAAATGACTAAGCCAATTAATCTCATTCATCTATAAATGGAACAGTAGAGCAGAGAATTTTTGAAGACCTTCATTTAGGATTGCCAGGGTTCTACTGACAATGATAATCAGTATAAAGGAATAAGTAAAATATATTGAAGTGGTAACATATTGCTGGTACAAGTTTAGACTTGAAGAAGACACAAATCAGTACAGAATAAAATATGCTAGTGCCATTCTACAGCTTATGACCAGGTGACTGCACATCATAAATTCACATCCCTTGCTCATCTTAGCTGGCTACCACATAGAGCCCAGGAATGATTATCATTAGTAACAGCAAAGGTATCACACTGGCAGAAATGTACTGAAAGAAATTGCAGAGCTGGATGATGTAAATGGGAGACTCTAAATTCAAGGACTGTGAAAACAAAACATTACTAATTCACTGAGGCCCAATCAACAAATATGTGCATGAAGTCAAATACCTTACCGGCTCCTATTAAGAGTTAGGCACTTGGATAACTTTGCAGATTTGTGCATAATCAATATTAAAATGCAGCAGAAACACAACTTTTACATGAAATCAGAATGAGAATCCAGACTTTTAAAAAAAAAAAAAAAATCAATACAGAATTGACAGGTTTTGTTTTTACAATTGCAGAACTTAAAAGTTTTACACTAATCAGTTTAGGATGACCTAGCCTATAACACAGTTCAATGTTTCAAGTAAGGAGTAAAGAATATTGAATTTTATCCTTCTTAGTTATCTAGATACTCATGACCACATAGGGCATCCTGCAATCTACAACACACACACATACACCCCTGCACATACCACATCATGAATAAAAATAAGAATTAATCTGAATTTCCTTCCTATTCCCCCTTGTTTCCTGGGCATCATTGCCAAATAGACAAATTCTCCGTTTCTTAGTAACTAAATAAATGAAAGAAGATACAGCTTTGAACCTCTTTAAAAGAATCTTTCTCTCACTATTCATTCTGCAGCAATTAAAAAGGGCTTCCATATCTTCTATACTTAAATCATAAAAGTGCTGCCTTCACTCTATCCCATAGTTTTTCCACAAAAATTTGATTCACGCACTGTTCATGGAAACGAGAATTTTTTAAATTACAAAGAAATAGTATTATCAGGCATATCAGCCTCTGGCATGCAGTTGTCTCATACCACAAGACATAAGAAGAAAGCGATCTATTTGCTGCTGTGAGAAACAGTATCTTAATAAAAACAGATTTTCAAAGTTGGTGTTTCTTGCATTTCTGTTGTTGTATGCAAATCCTTGCAGCATAACACACATTTGTATATTTATTTTCAGAGGTTTTCTTCCCCTTGTTTCCTGGGCATCATTGCCAAATAGACTTGAAGCAATTTCTTGACAGGAACTAAAGCATTTTATACCTGTAAAAGCTAGCAAATTCAACTTCATCTTGATCTTGCTACCATATCTTTTGCAATTTTTCCAAAATACTAAAAGCCATTATAATTATATTATGAGGCTAACAAAAAGCACTGCATGGTTATGCAGTGCAAATGATCATGCATAGTGTTGTGTTTCTTAAGAACAACAGTGAATTCAGTAAAAATATCCCATGGTTACTCCTGGTTTACCAGAATAAACTCAGAAGTAAACAAACATAATGTGTTATTACTCCTCTACATTGGCTTTGAAGTTATCTTGTCCTAGATTTATGTTCCACACTAAAAGATGTAACTAAAATAAAAATTGGATGTCTCCCTTTGCGTTGACACCGCAACAAGTACTAAACCAATTTATTAGAAGAGAAAAATTTTACTATAACATTTGGAGGAGAGGAAACTGCATCTTGTAGGAGACCCCCAACAACCAACCAAGCAGTTTTTCTTTAACGTTTTTAACTTCCTGCTCAAGTTTGCATCTGCATGTCAGTACAAGACCTACAAAGCAGTCGACCACCTTTGGGGAACAAGAAGCTGCGTGCCCATCTGAACCAGGCACCAATGGGAGACAACTGTTGATTTCCACAGGCTCTGGATTACCCACCTGTCCCCTAACAGTTTAATGATTATAGCTGCAATCCACATCCAAAGCACGCTGTTATTAAGCAACTCAGTATCCAACCTCTGCAGCCACACAGAGTAGCTCCTAGTGTTCAAACATCCTTCTTCTTCCATTGACAATTCTTTATCAGCACAATCCCTGTTACCACGGGCAACACCAGCATGTTGTAACAGTGATTTAAGTGCCAGGCCACAATCCCAAGTAAGAGGAGTGCATCTAACTCCATCTCACACTTTCTGCACGCACATGGCAGCAGAGTCAACCCAGTTGTCAAGCTTTGGTCCTTAAGCAAAAATGAGATATAACACTGGGCTGTCTGAGCAGATAACACTGTCTTTCTAAAGAAAAGCCATTGGACTGGAGCTGGCCCACAGACTCCTTTTGGAAGGTACAAAGTTAAGCCAGTCACTAACCATTTTAAAAGCCTTGAACTAATAAACAAACAAACCTCACCAGCTATATTTCCCACTTTGGTACTGGAAATCAATTCAGCCATTAAACAACACTTGGTTTCATAAGGATTATATACCACTCCTAGATGGCTTTCAAAGAGAGAACAAAAATACAGTACATATGAACACTGACCTTGTTTCTTTTAACCCTTCTTTCTGAATGACTTCCAGTATTTGTTTTGCAGTCATTGGTGAGTTGGGGTACTTTTCCAATGCCTGAAAGGAAATAATAATTGTTTAAGTGACGAGACACAGCTGTCCTGTTAGTCTGAAAGGTTATGAGATCATGCAGTTTTTATGTAGTCATTTGTGAAAGGCAGGGAACAGTAGTGTTGAGACTGGAGTCCTCTGTCTGTTGGAAGGCCAGATACAGTCCAGGAAACTGCAGCAAGAATAAGATTTACTTGCTGCTTTTGTACATCAACTGCTACATCTGCCTGGGAAATATTCTTACCAGGTTCCAAATAAATGAGTTGAAATATGCAACTGATTTTATGACACAGCAACAGAGTTCCTTTCAGACAGAAAGGAAAAAAAAACCCAAACCCAAAGCAAAACAAAGAGACAGCTAGTCTTTTTTTATTATTATTTTTGTTACTTTAGAACTATTTGAGGTCATTTGAATATTCTATATTTAGGTTTTGTCATGACCTCAGGAACAAAATTGGCTAAAACCTTCCATTTGTAGCACAGGAGCTCCTGTGAGAATTGACACTGGTAAGTTTCAATTTTAAAATGCTTTTTGTTTCTAAAAACAATGAAAAATGAAGTAGTCAGAACAGTAACAGCATACAAGATGCTACATGACAGAGTGCAGTATATTTTTCCAGTTCAGCTCAGTTTTCCACTCCTTTGCCTTTTCCAATTGAACCCAAAGTAAACCACTCCTCTTTCCAGATACAACCATCTTGTACAAACTTTTCTGGTTTTCCACTTCCTTTTTGTCCCCATCAGTTTTCAGCTGTTAAACGAACAGCCACTCTTTTGCTCATGTAAAGTGCCAGACTGACAGCCCTGGAAAAGGAAACCTTTTGATCAGCAGTAAAAGGTGCAGCACAGGCCACAGCAATCAAGCTTCCCAGAGCATTTTGCCAACGTATCTCAGCTAAAACTTGTATTCTGCCCTGGGTAAAAAAGAAATCAGTTTGGTTTCCAAATTCACGCAGACCTGAGCTTCTCTCTAGTAGTTACCAAATGATGGCAATTGTGAAAGTAGCTACTGCTATGGATACTTGCCCACTGGGAACTAGAGATACCACCACATCTTATCATGCAAGTCATCAAACTGTGAAGGGTGCTAGCCAGGGCTGTAATTCAAGCAGCTCACCTAAAGCCAAAACCTTTCTACTCACTACCACTTGACCAGCTCAGCCTTCTGCTGCCATTTTACAGTTCTGATTTACTGCCTGTTCTCCCCTTTCACAGCCAAAACACAGTTTACCAAATCCTTTGGTTCTTTGTTACAGATGAGCTTTGCATCCTTTATCTTGCAGTTCCACAAAGGAAAATGCAGAAGTGAGGGCTGCACTGAAAGGTCTGGGAGCTGAACTGAACTTATCTCATGTACATCAATAGGCAAGATTCCAAAGAGACCCATCAGGAAAGGAAAACCGAGAGGTGATTTGAAAGAAGAAAGAAGAGTGGGTAGGAAAGAGTACTGGCAACGAGTAAGGATGGTAGGAACTGCACAGGGCTGGGAAAAGGGCCATTACACAGCAAGAGAAGAGAAATGATACCATGTATTAGTGACAGAACCACAATGACACACTGGAAAAATGACAATGTGTATAAAGATTAAGATGAGGATGAGAAAAGATTAATGATGTGAAGAGACAAAAATGGAAACTTTAACCTTCAGAAAGAAGACAAAGGACAAGGTAAAATGAGAATACACCAAAATAAAGGAAAAAGAAGAGAACTGAACTGGGAACATTCCAGAGGGCACACTGGAAAGGACAGAAGAGGAAACTACACTGTACTGGACACGGCTATGAAGGAAACTGTGTGCACTTGAAAGTGGGGTTACTCACTGTGGAGGATTCCCTGTTTCTCTTCCTGAGTACAGGCCCCTCAGCACACCTGGGCAGCTCCTCCCTGCAATTAAGAAAATTTGGGTAGCCCTGTCCCCTTCTCTATGACATCACATCCTACTCTATAAAAGTCAGTAAAAGTGCCAAGTGTTACCACGTGAGTTTGACAATAAAGGGAAGGAAACAATGAAGCTATGCAAACATCAGAAGTTACCCTGTTCTGGACAATGGGAGAAGGGAGAGCAGTTTGTGCTGAGGAAGCTGTGCTGAACTGGTTGTGGGAACAATGACCAGACATATGGATAGGGGATATCACCTTCACCAAACAACAATGAAACTAACAAGCAAGATGCATAACACCACTACAGAAAGTTTAATCAAACCCACAAGGCAGATTTCAAATACCACAGTATGAAGTGGACACATTCAGGGTATAATGACAAACTGAAATGCAGAGTATGTTAGACAGGCTGAAAGTACTGGAGCAAACAATTGCCCGTTGTGTGGAATTGTTTTACGTTGGACATGTAGTGTGGGCTGCAGTTCATACACCCCACGAGTTTAATTCTGTTCATCTAACCCTTTAAACCCTTTAAACCCTGCTTTTTAAAGAACTGTTCATATCCTAACTGAAAAGCATTAATTCTCCAATTCAAACACTGCTTAAGTTGAAAATCCTGCTATTGTGTACCTGATTTTCTTTATCAGAACAAAGATTAATTTAGCAGAGAACCTTAGTAAGGATATTTTTTTCTGCCTCTCCCACCATGCTGTTGTATCCGTGTCCCCATCCCGTTTTAACCAAACCCAACAGTAATAAAATGATTACTTGTAAAAACATTTTAATGATAATCTCATTTTCTTCCCCCAGTTTTGGAAAACAGCAGAGTATTATTTAAGAGCCTGTGAGCTAATGAATACACTGAACTGATAATTGCAGTAGTGTCTCTTGTCTCTGTATCTCACCGTTAACATTGCTAAAAGCCCACAATCCCTTTTGCATTTCTAAGACTTAAAAATAATATTAGAAATCCAAACTGAATTACTAACTGTGCTTTAAGGCAAATAAAACACTAAAATGCAGTAGCATAGTTAAGTCATAGGCTTCTTGGTGAGAAAAAGTAACTTACATAAAGGGAGGAAGCCTTTATCTGTTTTAAATATCTTTCTCCTTCCTCCCACTCCATCCACCAATATTCATATCATATACAGCCAGTGACTAGTAATGCTGAAATTAAAACATGCCAAAGTACTGTCATGAAGAATATGACTGTTCTGACATATTTTGTTAAGGACAATGGCAGAAGAATGGTTTGCACTGACTGCAACCTCTACCACAGAGGATCAAATATGCTCTATTTATTCCTGCCATTCAACCACAGCCTTAAAAAGGGACAGCCGCTAAATAACTGGGACAAATAATTTGATACCCATCAGGACAATCTGGAAGAGAACAGAAGTAGTCATTGCACTGAATACATTCTTGGTGTTCGTTCAAACCCTGGTTAATGGATCAAAGAGAAGATGACTCGGATCCTACCAAGCACAGTGGAAATTGAACCTCCCAGCAAATGGTAGCGGCCTGACAAACTGTCGTTTGTATCACCTACACATATCAACTCACAACTTCACAGATACTAAATAATTACACAGATGCCACAAATATATACATTCCGGGGTTCATTGGAAAAGTCCTGTCGGTTATATGGGACAAGAAGAAATCCAAATTCCTTTTCTCACCGTGGCATCTATTATCTGTGCATGGACAACTGTTCAAAAAAATCAGTTGCCACACTGGGGGAAAAACACTTTCTAGTGAATTGTTAACAAGAAAACTCTAGAGTAGAGTCAAGACTCTCAGCTTTGCATGAGAAATCCTGAATACTCGGCTCACCTACAAAATTGTAAGAGAACCTATATCATTGATACAATGATGACCTTCATTGTATCAATTATATCAATTTCATTACAGTCACAGCTTCTTGTGACTACCTGAATCAGATCTGTTCAACTGTCTGCATTTCAGCCACCAGAGGGAACACAAGTAGAGGGACAGCATAAAGAAAGGCGCACTCCAAGTCAGCCTTTCTGCCACCCATAAACTCTCCTCACAGAAACTGGGAAGCTTTGCCAGAGAAGCAGCCACTAGTCCTGCAGCTATCAGTTCTTACACTGACAGAAGATGATTCTTCTAAACAAGAACCAAGTGTGGTCTGATACCGTGCTGTGGTCCAAAAGCAGCTGGCAGATCAGTCTAGTGGGCTTGTTGATGCCAATTGTACAGCCAGCATAGAATTAGCTGGAACTGGCCAGAGCCTCTTCCATCTCTGGAAGCTGCCTGCAGGGATCGGACGGTCAGGTAGCTGACAAAAATCAGGATCATTTTATCATATCTCTGGTCAATCTACATTCTGAGTGACTAGTCATAAACTGAAGGAATTCTCTTTAGAACATTATTTATATAATCTGTGAAGAGAAAGAAGAACAGTACAGTTATTGCCAGTGCTCCCAGTCAACAGCTAAAATACAAGTCAGGCTGAACTTGCACAATAGACATTTTTTTACTGCCCAAAGACAGCAGGGTGAACAAAAGAACAGAAAAATAACTTTCCTCTTCTTAAGCAGAAAATATATGATATTTTCTAGCCACCCATTACTAAATTAATGAATTGGAAGACAAAGTCCCGAAGAGGGTACAAGAACAGTGTCCTGGAAAAAATCCAGCATTGTCTTTTCCAGCTGCTTGTGTGAGGTTAACAGGAGGACTGACTTCTATTGCGGGAAATGCCCCACTCAAATCTTTTGTATTCATTTTTGATTAACAGCTTTAGTCATTGGGGAATTATCAGCAGCCTGGTAAAAGTTCAAAGCCCTTTGTTTGAAGAAAGATGCATAAATGGTTAGATGAAGAAGGCAGGGTAGGGTATAGAGTAGCGGAAGAAAGTATGTGCATAGAGATGGATGAAGAAAACACAGCAAGAAGATCAAGAGGAGGGAGGGTACATGATACATGAAAAAGGAGGAAAGAGCGATAAAAATAAGAAGGGAAGATGCATTGCAAGCTGTTTTAATATTTAAGTTCTCAAATAGATGTTCAAGGAGCTCTGACTGATGGTGATTAAAAGAAAGGTAAAGAGTAGTTTCCAAGTACTAAAACATTAAAAGTAGCTGAAACAGCGGTAGTAGTTCTCCCGGTAGGATTTTTGTCTTTCAGCAGTTGCAGTTACAATAATTTATAAAACCTGAGTAGAACGTGCATTTCATAAGACATGTCTTTCACAGTATGCTCCATACTATGAATTTGTCTCTGTAATCCATGCATCACTACAGATAAGCAAGGAAAGGAACAAAGATGTAACATGACAAAGAAAGCAATGTATAAAAATACCTAAACCTTCTGAAATACATTAAATTAAGTTTTAACATCAATCTGCATGCCAGCTAGCCCACACTTTTTTTAGGTACACCAAAAAAACACATTTTTCCCCAGCCCTCTCAGTCAAAGGCACTTTACAATTCCTTTAGCATGAGTTATAGGGAGCAACCTGGTGGGTGCTTCCTGCAAGAGAATTTCTACTATATAATTTGTTTGCAAGTTGGTCTGAAACAACGTAACTTTGCTAACCTGCCAGATAAGTAAAGCATTATCATCTTCTAAAATAATGAAAGGAAAGAGCAAGAAAGAAGCTGAATGATCTGTTTGTTCATTCCATTGCTTTGACTGCCTGGTTTGAGGCTTCTTCTGAGATGCCTGGGCCCTTTTATTGTTCTTTTTTAAATTTATTTGTAATGTCATATTTAAAACTGATAAAAGTCTGCAACAGTGCTTTGGAACTTCCAGATAAACTGTACACTTTACATTTTGAATTCAAAAGAAGTTGGATTACAATTCAGTTAAAATTATACATACAATTCAGTTATTCCTTTAAAAGGCACAAGCTCTAGCAAGCAGCAACAACATCTTGCCATCGCTAATGGCCTCTTACATCACACCAGAAAATGTAGGGTAAAGTTTTCAACCCTAAACAACTGACTTATAATAACTTATTGATCTGGTCCGACATACTGAAACAAAAGGAAACCTTCATATTTCTCCCTTTTCTAATGCAATCAGCATGTCTGAGCAACCAGGAACTTTCACTTAAAGGCTCTGTCAGCACAGATCCATAAACACCTCAGTGACTGTAACAGGGTGAACCCAGTGAGCACACAGAATCCTACCAGATTTCTGTAAGATCAGGATCAAAGATACATACCCCAGTAAACAGGATGTCGAACTTTCTATCCCGGTATGGGTCCCATTATTAGCAGCAGGATTACTAGCAATGAGTTCAGTTCAAGCCATGGAGCATCCAGATTCCCAGAACAACTGCTCAATTCTGACAGCACAGTCCAGACTTCTGCTTAGCCATGCAAGCCATAACTCCTCTTGCTTTTTATCACAATACCCCATTGCTTCTCACTCTGCCCAGCCTTTCTCTACTCTCCAAGTGATACTCTTATCTTTCAAGGTGTTGCAATACCCCTAACGTCCATCTGTCCCATGTCTCCACATCCCTACTGAAATACCTTTCCCCCTTTGTCCTTACCATAGTATACTCTCACAGTACATTCCTATGTCCTCTACCTCCTGAAACATTAGCACATCCATACAGATGCAGTCCATTGCCATGGGTTCCCCAAAACACACACACAGTTAGTTACACAAGCGCTGCCTAGGTAGTCAATACCAAATAGCTAGCTAGCAGGACGCTGTAGCTCTTAGGTGCTGACAGAACAAATTGCATTGTGAACCTTCCATGGCTTGTAGATCATATTCTCTGTCTATTTAGTTCAGAGTAGAAGTTTCAATTTCCGTATCAGTGCACAGCTGAAAAACATGGGCCAAAGTTGTTTAGAGCTATGAATCATTATTCTAGAGAAGGGAGCAAAACACAGCTCTGCCACCCAAAAAACATTACCAAAATCTGCACTCATTTGGTGATCGCACAGGCCACGATGCTGAAATGCTTTTAATTCCAGCAGCAATAAAAATTCCCCTTTGGCACCTACCCCTGTACAAAATGAAGAAAGACCATGCTTAGGTGACTGGAACTAATGGAGCAGAATGGATATGAGTGCCCTGTCAGCTGCCTTTATATTACAGATAACAGAGGAAAAGAACCATCACTAGTGTGAATACATTCATCACTACTAAGGGAACAAGGAAAAAGAAACACCAAGAAGCACTAAACCCCAAACACATTTGCTTCCATATATTCTGTTTTCTCTATCAAAGGCTGATACAGACTTTTTTTTTTTTCTGAGACACTGAAGGTTTGCTATACACCTTATGAGGAGTAAAACTTCCCAGAAAAATCAGAAAGAATGGGTATGTGTTTATTTTAAAAGCCATCATCGCTCAGTTTCCTCAGGCAAATGTAATGTGTAAGGGCTACTTTTAATGTGAGAAATAAAATTCCTACTGGCTACTCTCTGAATGTACCAAATTTAACAGGAGGTGACAGTTATGCCAGTTTTCTTGCCATTGTTCTACTATCAGAGCTTATCTTGTTAGACAGTGTCCTAAAGATACAGACCTAAGATTTCCATAAGGCAAAAAACAAACAACAAAAAAAAGTAAAAAGTAGTTAAAAAAAAGTAAAGAAAAAAAGAGGGGGGGGGGAGGGAGAAGGATAACAGAATACAAATAAAATATTTTAAACTATGCACTCTACCTAAAAATTCTAACACATTAGTTTGGGCCATTTTCAGTGTTTCATCAAGGTAAAATTCACGACTTAGAAAGGCAAGACAAGTTTCATGCTGCAACTGAAATTGACTCCATTCATGCAGCAGGAATATATTTAACCAAACAAAAAGCACTTCTATCCATGTTACTTAATTGTGGTTAACAACAGCAAACATAAAACTGTAAAACTTATACTTCCATTTAAATTCTGTCAGATAGATGGCATGGAAATATCTCAGGTAATTTACAGCATTTTGATGCTTGGGTGAAAAGCCAGTATAAGTCACATTGGTCTTCTTAACCTCATAGAGGGGAAGTCCATAAACACAACTCAGTTGTTTGCTCTGTTCCTCACTCACAGAATGATAACACAGCATCACTCCCTTCAAATTAATAAGCAAGCAGAGATGCAGAAAATTACTGAGAATATTCCTTAGTAATTTTATCCCAGAGAGAAAGACCAGAATGTATCTAATGCATGGAAAACCTGGAAGGAAATTCCTGAGAGGTATACAGCAAGTGATAAAGCTGGAAAAATTAGGATTCCCTTGCAATCATAGAGATGACAAAAAGCTGCTTGCAGTTCCTTGAGCCCACCTGTTCAAGTATTGGAGGAAAAGTAGAAAACTGAAACCTCCATAAAATGAAAAATGATGAAAGCTTTGGGCTTGGTTTGTTTGTTTGTTTGGGGTTGGTGGGTGGTTTTGTTTTGGGGTTTTTTTTAGGGTTGGGGGGGGGTCTTGCTTACTTGCTTGTTTGTTTTAAATAAGAGAGTTATTCTTTCTTGTCAGAATGGACAAGACAAAAGAGTCTTAAGAGTCCTTGGGTTTTATGCAGTTTTTTTCCTTCCGAAGTTTGCACAGTTACTTTATGTCAGTTTTCATTAGTCTGAATCATGACATCATTGTGTACAGAATAGAGTCCACTGGCACAATCCAGATCTGCTTAAATTGCTCTTAGAGCAGATATGGTAAGTCATGGTTTTGAACTAAAGAAATACAGCCTTCTCATAGAATGTGTAAAGAGAGAATTCTTTTGTTAGCTGTCAGTGGGATTTTGCTATCTCTGTTAAATATATAATGGTTAGTGTCATAACAAAGATCAGCCATCATGTTATGGCATTTATCTTCATGAGTGAAGAGAGGAAGGGCTACTGTGATTTATTCCGTCTCTCCTCATGAGACGATTAATGTCATAGGAGATTAGTCTTCAGTACTGACTTGTACGCAGAATAAAATACTGAGCTGGAGTGGGATGCTAGGCAGTTTTAATTGCCACAAGTTTGGAAGCCCACATTACGTACAGATGGCACAGTTGACAATTACTCATCTAAGATTTTCAAAAATAGGATAATATTTTGCAGCTCACTAACTCATACCCATTTTGTGTCATTTATTTGTTCAGTCCTTCTTATCATTCTCTCTACATAGTCCTTTCTCCCACCTCATCACCTAAATCCACCCACACTTGCCCTGTTAAACACACCATTTATGCAGAACTGAAGTCCATACTGGTGGCTTGTAGTGGTATTTGGTAGCATCTGTTTAAAGGTTTGAAAAATACACTATTTAACAACTATTACTAAGAAACATTTGTCACAATACAGGCAGATTACAAAGAACATATAACGGCTCTGTATCTGTGTTAGTATTCATACATAAATACATAAACAAAACTCAGAATAGAAGCAGCAGCTTTCCTGAAGTTCTGAGAAAAGTTAAATGCCCACTTCTTTCCAGGGACCTTGCAAAATAACCTGACCATCCTAAACTTAGGTTAATAATCTTTCAAAAGCCTATCACTTCAGAGAAATGCACACAGAATATTTTGTTTACATGCTCCCCACTCCTTTTTATGAAAGAAAATACTTCAGATAATAATGTGGTGGGGGAAAAAAAAACACATAACAAAAACCATGATAAGCAAAAGTTCTGTTAAAGAAGAAAGATTTATTTTTCCCAAAATATGGAACATGAATTGTCTGTATTTTCTTAAATTCTCCTTTTCTGGACACTGCTAAATCATGCCACAGTAGGTAAACTTTAATCCTTGATATAGAAGTTTTTTTCTTTTAAAAACAGCTATTCTTTACCATTGGTTTTCATCAAATAGAACACATTATTAACAAGCTCTCACTATAAAGCATTATCTTTATCTAGGCTTCTCAAGTACTGACTTAAACGCTTTTATCAGGCTGTTAATCATATCCACGTATAATGTGATCAGCAACTGAGACCAGCCCTGACAGTGAGACCAGTCAGGTAACAGGGCGACATTATGGCAGGGAAAAAGTATCATGAAAACTAAGGACATTTCTTATTGATGCTAAGTGAATAGGAGAGAAAAATCAATGGGTCTTCATCAGTACAGCTGTCTTCCAACTGGATGCTGATTTCCCTTAGAGATTTAAACCAATAGGACCTCCAGCCTATAAAGCAGAAAGATGAACTGTGACTTCAAAATTGGAGTTCAGAAGGAGACAAAATGCTGATTGTTAAACCAATAATTTCTAACCAGATCTCAAAACAAAAATACAGAACAAGTCTTCCCCCATGGGGGGAAAACTTGAAAATGGTCAGGATAATCTGCAGTTGTTGTGGAGGCTCAAACTCCTGACCCTGCCTGAAGGCATTATTCCGAGCTACAAGACTGGCTGACGCCTCCAAGTCAAGCTGGACAAGGGCTGACCAGGTTACAGTGAGAAATGGCTGTCAGCCATACAAATCGTGCAACTACCATCACTGAACCTCAGAATCACAACAAAGTAATTGGTCATCAGAGATGAATCACAGAGGATTTTAGAAAGGAATATAAATACAGAAATTCTCATAAAATAGGCTTCCTGTTCAAGACAAGCTTCTATTTTTAAGTGTCCTTAATATCACAACGTATTTCTTATCCTAAGACCCCTCACTATACATTGAACAGATTCAACTGTTACCCATCAGTAACTGTAACTGTAACCTAAGTAACTGTAACCTAAGAAAAGCAAACCAAGAGAGAGTTAAACATGGCTGTTCTACAGTATATCCAGTCATGGGGTTTATTCTTTTTCTGTGAGCACCAACATACATACACATGAGGATCTGAGTTTTCCCAGTCGCATATCAGCAAACGCAGCAGTAAAAACTGTCAGCTTCTAGGAAATGCTACTGGCAAATAAATTCCATGTCTATGGGCTTTAGGTACACCATTTTAGATTTAATGTTTTAGAAGTTGGTAATAATACATGCTTTAGCTGTATCTTCCATTTCCCTCCAAAAAGAGCTAGCAATGAGTGAACAGAAAAATGTAAACTGTTCATGGAAAAATTACACTGCCGCAAATTGGGCTTCCAGTGTAACTACTGAACTCATACTGTAGCTCTGAAACAATGAGTATTAGTAATGAGATTAGCCTTACAAATCAAATCCAGGAATGCAATCTTCCTTTAACTGTACCAGATAATCTCATCCAGAAACATAAAAGTATACTTAGGAGATTTACATGCTATGTCCTCTGAGGTTAAAACAAAAATAAACAAAGGTGTCCAGGATCACAAGAAAACTACCACTGTCTCATATTCAAGCATCATGTCAGACAGACTTTTTGGACATGGCAGATTCTGGGAGTGGGGCTTTTTTTGTTTGTTTGTTTTGGGGGGGTTGTTTTTCTGGTTTTTTGGGGGGTTTTTTCCTGCTCTAGAAATACCCTGGGCAAGATAATTTGAAACCAATTCTGAAAATTCCAATCAGAGATCTTACTAGCAAATGGACAAGATAATATTTCAGATGACAAATTGGTCAATTATTTCGAAGGGATTACTTGTAATTTCAGCAATAGTCCTTTGGCTTAGATAGCTGATACGGTAACTTGTTCTAAAAATAAACAGGATGCAACACAATCAAAACATAATACTTCATCTCCAAGTCAAAGGTTGTGTCTTTTACATAGGACAGAAGATAACATTTTTTTCATCTTGTATATTCCCAAAGTTTGAGATTAATCCAAACATTAAAGATTAAGCTTTGGGGACTTTAGCTGGTTATCTAATTAAGTGAAATGGTAGCAAAATAAATAAACAAATAAATGAAATGCAGTTTTACCCTAGAATTCAGAAGGTTTTTTCCCCCCTCGTTTCTTTCATTGTCAGATATTTTTTCTCCCTTCCATATATTTGCTATTCTATTTCTCATTGGTACAAGAACATCTCCATTTCTTCTTCACCACTTCCCAGTGCAGCACTATCATTTTTCCCTGAAGGATTACATCAGTATCACCCAGGCACACACTTTTTCCACCACATGACATGCCAACAGACATAAACCCAGTTTCATTCTCTTCTGCTAATCCCAGAAAATGTATGCAAGTATTAAAAGTAATGTTTCATAACTATTTTTATGTATGTATGTAGCATTTAAAACCTCATTTTTTTCCTTAATCCTCAGAGTGCTTTCCCCAGATCTCTTCCCTCCCCCTCCACACCCATATTTTTCTACAAAATTAACTCCAATATTTAACAACACTTTAAATAATTGTGAAGCTTCTTGCCATAACAGCTGTAAGAATGCTGGTAACAGCAAACAGGTACAGTGATTTTTAATTTTTTTTAAAACCTATCAGCCTCTTCCAGCTTTCAGAAGCGTTTCCCAACCACTACACACGTATACCAACCTCAGTTATCTAGGCAGCCACTTTTGTAGATCTGGCTCAGAATAAAGACAGGAGCCTTATTTTACTTTATTTAAAATTACTATAAATAGCTTGAAACATTTTCCTACAGCTCAGACACTAATGTAATGAGTTAGCACATGAAAATTACAGTATGAAACTGAGTCTCTCTTCATTAAAGATAGTTAAAATGACTACACAGACAGAGAATTTCTTTTTGTTGGTTTTTAAAATAATGGAAGTGTTAAAGATTTCAAGAATTATAGTGAGATGAGAATGTTTTGACAATGTGTCAAACAGTCTATCTCCACGCAAAGTTGATAACCCTACAAATTAACAGAGACAGAAGCGTTCTCTTTTGCAACACAACAATTAATTCATTAGACATTAAATCTACAGAAAATTCTAACAGGTCCCTGAAGAAAAAAAAATCCCTCTTAGGCCAAACTAATTTGACAGATTAAGATATTTTAGAAATCTTTTGGTCAGCTGGTTGTTTTTTTCTAAACAGATTAAAAAATTATAAGACAATACTTTTCTGATATAACTTCCCAAATCCATACAAAACATTCTTGATCAACAGCTTTGACTCTATTACTGCAAATTTTTTTCAAGTTTCCTATCTTCTATTGAAGCAGAGCACTGGCACAGGCTGCCCAGGGAGACTGTAGAGTCTCCTTCTCTAGTGACATTCAAAACCCACCTGGATGCAATTCTGTGCAACTGCTCAGGAGAACCTGCTTTAGCGAGAGGCTGGACTAGATGATGTCCAGAAGTGCCTTCCAAGCCTGACCACCCTGTGATTCAGTGAAGTTTTCAATTTGTAATTCAGAGACCTGTTGAAAGACTACCTTTTTGGAGTCTGTGAAACACAATAACTCAAATCATTGCTCAGACACTGATTTTATCCTCAAGGTCTTTCACTTTGCCCACTCTTGCTGCTTATTTCTTGCACCCTTCAGTCAAGTCAAGCATCTCTTCATTCACTTCTCCAATATTTATGATCTCTTTCATTGGAAAACTCCCCAGACAACCCTATATGAGTTCTACAGTCTCCCCCACATGTGCCACTGCTACTGTGGTCCTGGAGACTAAATTAACAACCCACAACCGTTACAGTGAATATAAAGTATTTACTGTGAAGGGCTGATTATAGCACAGGTACCGAGAAGTTCCTCTGGAGATACTTAGTAAATGCCACAATCATCAGCAATGCATGTATACAGCACGCAGTAACTTGCGTGGCCAGACTGATAAGAATCTCTGTATTTACCTTGTGAAGCCACAACTCCAGTTCTTAAGTGCTTCTACAACTCTAAAAAAGAGCATGTTTTAACATCACAGCCATGTAGTGGGGCTCACTGTTGTTGGAACACTGCATCACAAAGAGCAGGAAAGATTCTTTCTCATAACTGCAGTGTTCAAGCTAGCTTAAAGCAGTAATTCCATTTTCTTTCACCATCTGCTCTTTGGGGGCCAATCCCATGCTCTAGAAACCACAGTATTCACTAACAGACTTTTACTAAGGACAAGAGGCATCAGTCCAGGACAAAGACACAGGCTTTGTTATCACTGACAAGTTCCACTCAAATGGGTAGCCCTCATTCCAAAAGCAACAGGGGAAACTGGCAGCGGGCAGGTCAGTTGAGTCCTGAACACTGACCGGAGGAACAGCGTTTTAGCACAAAGACTTTGATTTCCAAGACGAAACCACCACACAACTGGATGAACCCAAGAGCTGGAAGCAGTGTCCACTTCTTGCTGTAACTGTCTACCCAAAGGATGCTGGGGCTTGTTATGGGCAGACCGAATGTCCCAGGTGCACAGGCTTGTTTCTGTGATTCTCCCAGTCAGTCTCACAGGCCTGTAACACAATACTTGATTTTTTATATATATATATATATATGTAGATAGATAGATAGATAGATAGATATGGGCTGCTAAGTCAGGAATCTGAGGTAGCACATCAAAACATGCAGTACTTATTCTGTCCTCCCATCAAATATTTCCTACTGGGATACCTGGTAAAAAGCTTGTGAGGCTACTGTTGTACTGCAATCTATATTCAAAGTCTCCAGCTGCACAGATATACTGGGCAGGGTAAATTAAATCATCACAAGAATCTTCACCATTTAAAATTTATTTTTAATATATTTTTAAGTATTATTATAAAATTTAAAAGATTAGTAGCCTTATAAAAGACAGCTTATGCTTCTTACTGCTTCCCCTTTCTTTTCTACAACTTGGACTGATGGACACAAGCACCTCCTGAACTGTCCAGCTGACACGTGCTTAATACAGGGGAAGTTTAATAATCCAAACAGAACTTGAAGTTTAATAATGCAAGCAGAACTTGACAGCACAGCATCCTGGGAACATGGCAAAAGGAAGACAACCAACCTGTTTGACAAGGGCTGCCAATGCAGCAAAATTGGCTACACAGATTACAGACTTTCCTTGTTCTTGGGGCAGGGGCAAGTTTCAGACTGAGAGACTTCAGTACAAGGAGAATCTGGGCAAATGCTTGGTAGTTCCCGACATCTTCAGGAAGGTACACACTTTTGGAGCCATGGATCATCTTAAAAACAGTAATAGAAAGGTATTAATCTATCTTCAATAGTAGCTTATTTGAAAATGTCTTCCACAGTGATTTACTGAGCTTATTCCACAGACAATAAGCCAAATTGTTTTCTACTTTTTCTTTCTCTTTAAAATAGAAGATGATCGCTTGCAAGATTTCTCAAAAACTTGCACTATGAATGAAACAAATTACAAAATAGATTAGAATGCATTAAGCACTACTGCTAGAAGTATAAACCTGCTACAGCATTCCTACATCAAACTTCCCCAAAAAATCACAAAGTCCAGAAAGCCTCAAAGAAGTAGCGAATGTGAATGAGCACCATTAAACAGATACAGAATTCTCTACCTGCACAAGAAAATTGATGTTTTCTGTCTAGTCATTGTCAGTTAAAAAAAAGTAATGATCCATTTGAATTCTAAATCATGCCCATCAGACAATTCACCCTCATTTTATTCTCCTAGTTCTCCCATTTTTTGAAGTAGAATGTGAAATTCTCCAAAAAGACCAGATTCTGGCAAAAGCCAGATAAAAATCCTACCTCCTACGGGTAACGGAAGTTACCAAGTGATTGTATTGATTTCACAAAACTAAAACTCATTTGAGGCTTGTGACTTATTTTCAAGTCTGAACAGACAAGGTGACCTTGAGACCCTCTCCAAATCCATCTTCTATGATTAGCAGGTCTAAGATTATCTAAGTAATGCTCTAATTAAGATGTTTTTCCCACTCTAAACACCGAATTCCAAAGAGGTTCCTGTTGGTCTTACCTGTCTAGAATTCCCAAATTACAGAAATGACAAATGAGATGAAAGAAGCTGGTGTGACCGAGAGTGTCATAATTTTGAGACAGCTGCCAGAATCTTGGTCCAGAAGAATGACAGTGATGGCAGGCCAGCTATGGCCAATAAGGGTCTATTTTCTCCATTACCCTTGCTAGGAAATACTGGCAGATAAGTGTAGTAACATGGAATATCACATGCTTCTCCGATATGACAATGTCAATAGATATCCCAGCAGCTGGTGGATAACTGGGAATTTTGAGGCATAAAAAAAACATCCAAAAATAGACATCAATAGATGTATTGAAACATCTGGATGTGAAATTTGTTCAGCTAAAACAGATGAAACTGAAAGAAAAGTAAGCAAAACAGTAAGTTATCACTGAATGAAGGGTGAAGTTCTTTGGCAATACAATCATAATAGTAGAGCCTCATCTTATATAAAGAAGGTTCAAGCCACAAAGGCAGGAAGAAATCATATGTGACATGACGATTGACTGTGATTTACTAGACTCTGCAGACATTTCACAAGGCATCTCACCAACTGTAGTGAACCACTACATACAGTTAGGCTGGTTCTCCAGGGTGCTAAGAGTCAGCTGAAACGGAGTAGAACTTTGACCTTCAAATGGTTGATGTACACATTGGTTAAGGCTCCTTTCCCTCCCTAGACATCAAGTTATGCAGGAAGCTAACCAGGATAAAGCAATATAAACTCTAACTAGAATGACTGCTTCACTAAATTCCTGATCCTATTTATACTTAACTAAGAAAGAAGAAAATAGCTTCAACATGAAGTTCTCCAAACCAAATCATCTACTAGATCAAGACAGTTGTCTATCAAGGAACACTTCTGAAGTTGTAGATGTTTAGAAAATGTTGTTGTCTGTAAGTCAGGCTATGTTCTATAGGATGCGACTGTCACCCATAGGATAATGTTCTCCAGACCTGAACCTCTACAAGCAGTGAGGAGATTCTCATCATCAGAGTCTTGACCAATCTATGTATACAGAAGGACAAATTTTAAAACAGAGTATGTAATGCGTGCCTTCTAAATCAATTACTTTCTGATGCTCCAAAATCATGAACAATAATCTAGGACATGAGCTGGAATGTCTTCTACAGAGAACTGTAGCCCAGTCCTCTTCATGAGTCTGTGAATGCCCCTGATGATCCCAGAGCAACCAAAAACTGTGGTTGCTGATCCTGGCAAATGTTGTCAGACAGAAACAAAACTCAATGCTACACTATGAAACAAGTCTCCTCAGATGCCTGAAGTGCAGGATGCCACATCAGAGTCAGAACCTGCAATGTAACAGCCAGATCCCATATGTTAAAAACCTCATCTAAAAGGTCCTCTGATACTGAGGAAAGCTACATGCCAGGGTCCACGCAGACTTTGTCCTGCTGAGCTCAAGTCATTAAAGAGAGCTGAACTCTTAACATTCAAAGGATGAAAACATCAGATCTGCCTCCCAGTTTCCTGTTTCAATATCAAACACTGGAGCTTGCTTAGACAAAAGTGTATGGTTCTGCTCCAGATCTCTCTGACACTAAGTGCAGTCCGCAACCCCAATCAGTACATTGACACTGTGAAGGTGTGACAGAGGCTCTAGGAAGAAGGCATGCACTGCCAGATGGCTTATTAACTGTCTCCTGATACTCACGTCATCTGTGCTAAACTACTACAGTCCTAAGTGGATATAGTTAGGTAGTGGCCTGCTTGAGGTATGATATTCAGAAAGACATAGATCATTCCTTCAAACCAAGATTAGATGCAGGTAAGGAGGCACCTACCTCTGCCCTTTTCACATTCCCAGCAGGTACATGTCCTCCCAAGAAAGTAACCCCAGCAATAGGAAACTATCTTAGCAAGACTTTGCAAAGATAAAGCAGCCTCAGAAGGCCAGTACATCAACAATTGGGTTTCTTTGAGGAGGGTGACTGTCATTCAAAGTTGATATGAGATTAAATGGGTCACCTATGGCCAATCTGTTGTGCTTGAGCAGCATAGGGATTTGCTACCTGAACTAACAGGATAAGCAAATGGGCTATACCAGGACGTGCTGCTTAGAGCTGGCTCTATTCCAGGTTGTTGTTCTGCCTTTGCACTGGAAGCTGACTGTTC
This sequence comes from Falco biarmicus, assembly GCF_023638135.1. NCBI lineage: Eukaryota > Metazoa > Chordata > Aves > Falconiformes > Falconidae > Falco > Falco biarmicus. Next base: position 52,140,656 of record NC_079290.1, read on the forward strand.
CTGTCTGAAGGATAATATGCTTGATTCTGCCAGTCTTTAAGTCCCTCAAAAGGAAGAAGATCTGGCTGGTTTCAACTGGAACCCATAGAATCATAATGAAATCCCACTAATCACATCTTCTCCCAGGTCTTGATAGCAGAAAAGGAGGCCACTATTTACTTATTGCTATTTACAGGGAATGCCAAGATTATCATCACGCTTGGGAAAAAGGAAAACATTTTGAAGCTTGCGACATTTAAAAAAACCCTATTACTCCAAAGCCAAGAGGTGAAGTTTAGCAAACGACTCTCCAAGTGACTGTAATCTGCTGGTCACAGAATAAAAAAACAAGAAAAGCTCCAGCAGGAAGTACAGTGACTTTGGCTTTTGGCCGTGAGGACAGCATGCTACCTGGTCCAGACTACGATGCTGCAATGACACGGTTTGATCCAGGGAATTGGTGAATTGGGTAACAAATTCAAAGCAACCTAGACATGAAGGGTGGGTAGGGCCTTGGGTGTGGTTAGTGGAAATTATTTTACTGTGATTCCACCAGTTCCACATGCAACTGATCAAATCTTGTTTGTGAGAAACTTGCTAGAAGAAGGAAAAAACAAATCAGTTGTTTCCAACAGCAACATGCAGCATGACAGGAGAAAAAAAGCCAGGAGCCACTGGAAGCATTCACTGTAACGGCGACCATTAAATCACAACTTAAAGCACTAAGAACACCTTCATGTTGTTGAGGAATGCTCATCCTCAATGTTGAGGTTCTTGTAAGGGTTTTCTCCTGTATTACCTGCTTTAATAGAAGTAATGTGACATCACTCAGAACAGGCCCCATTCCTGGGTTGGGTTCCTGCTTTTCTAAAGGTCTGTGATGCTAAGGCTTAAAAGGCTGTCTCAAGCGAACACTTAGAACCTCATTCTTCTCAATCTGCCCTAAAAGAATGTGAAAGGTGAGCTGAAATAAATTACATTTATATTTTATTTGTAGATCACCTTTTTAAAAAAAAAATTAGAACACACAGATTTCTGTATTATTTCATAAGAACAAAACCAAATATTGACACTTAAAACACAACCACAGAAGCCCCCCTCCCCAAAAAAAGTGCAATTTCAACCTTGTCTCACAAGTGCAAAATCTACTTTGAATAAAACACGTTGTAGAAAACCCCAGAGCAAATAAAAATAAAATATAGCTTTTCAAAGCTGCACTGATTGTGGATCAAAGGGAAAGGCCATCAAAACTTCCCAAGCCACAGTTTTTCTGTGTGTCTGAAAAAGAACTAACTCAGAAAAAATATGGAAATAATAGTAGGTCTCTATTAAGCCAACAACAAAGAAATTCCTTAATACCATAAAACAAAGTTATGTCAAATCTCCCATTTTTAAAGATACATGAAGCTTCTTTCACGCAATGCTTTAAAATGTTATTTATAGTAACAAAAGCAAAGACTTAACATAAAAGTCAAAGGGATTATCATCAATGGTCTAGCTACACAGAAGTTACTCTTCTAATTTTTTGTTTCATTTGTGGTCTTCAAATATAGAGATGTAATGCAAAAATACTTCCATACCGCTATACAATCTGTTTCAACTACACTATCTTAGCAGACCAGTTGAAGTAACAATCAGCTTTTGGACAGCCAGCCGCATTAAACAGTAACATGCAAGCTAACAATTCCAATGGGTTTTGTTGCTTTTCATGTGTTTTTCTTTTTAACATCAGTTTCCTTATTAATTAGTATAATTTTCCTAAAGTTTACAGGAGCGAGAGAACAACTCTTCATTAAGAACTGGATCCTGTCAGGAGACCAGCGCAAGAAATAAAAGAATTAACGTATGAATATTACTCACCCAATATGCACGTCACCTGAACCATAAGGACTCTCCATAGCACCATAAAGCACATAATCTTCAGTAACACAAGAAAACCCTTCTTTCAGAATAAAATTTGAAAAAAGAGTAAAAATGTTGGAGAGGAGATCCAACACACGAATAACCCAATGAGCACTACTGTTCTCATTCTTGGGATTTTCTTCTGCTTTACCATCAACTACTGACAGAGACTTAACTGAACTGTGTTTCAAAACACCACTTACAGGAAACAGGGCAATAATAAGGGCAAGCTATTCATAAAAAATGCTTTTAAAATGTTACTATAAACTATCACCCTTCACAGGCAGATGTTCTATGCTTCATACATATACTGAGCTCTGCATTCCTGAAGTAAGCAGCCTCCACTCATTTTGTTCAGGCCTTTTTCACCTTTCTAGATCACAAATAACTAAGAATTGCATCTAGCAGTCAAATGATAAAAGATAGGTCACTGCTACCTACTTAAAACTTATCAGTTCTTGTGTGGCAGAGTATGCTCGGACACATGTAGTATAGTATGGCATTAAATTATTAAGAGGCAGAATTCGCTATTTCAGGACTTTCAGCAACTGCTTGAGAGTTCTTGTGAGTTTAAGAACAGCTGAAACTAAACAGAAACAAATTGGGGTTTTTTCAACTGAAAGCAATCATTACAAACTGCTTAAACTACTCAAGTGTTCAACCTTTCTATTCAATTTTTATGAGTTCCATGTATGAGCAGAAAACAACAATATGGTTTCATCAAATGAAAAACAGAGGAAAGACAGGATGTTTCTCCTCCTCCTTTTAAAGATTTTCTTTTGTTCTCATTCTTTTTAACATTCTATCTTAGTCTGTCAGACACAAAAAGCAGAAAACTGGTATGGAGATGATGCCCAGGTCATACATAAGCATTGCTGTAGTCTGCTGCAAAGTACAAAGTGAGTTGACATACCGGGTCTACATCAAAGATGTGCCCTTTGGCAGGTTGTAAAGACAGGTTGCAATTTTGTCCATAAAAAATGTGTGTCCTACAAAACGCATTCTGTAACATGAACTGTTAGTGGTATGCCACCATTCCACTGATCCTGCACATGCGTTCATTTCTCAGGAATGCTTGTAAGCTGGGCTATGCCTTGCCCTAAGATAAGCAGACTTGCATGAAGAAAAGAGCAGTGTGTTGCAGACAGAAAGATTCAACTCTCTGCAGGAGACTGCTTCTATAAAATGCGAGTTTCAATACAGGACATGCCAGTGGCTCCTGTTTTACTGCCTGCATCACATATACGGTATTTACAGAAAGAGCTAAATATAATGGAAGTCCTTTCCTGGTTGTGTTTTAAAAATTAAGAGAACAGCTTGAAAAAAACACTGCATTGCAGGAACTTTAGTTTTCAAAGACCCCTTAATCAAACACCAAAAAACAGTAAATGCAACATTGACTATAAGTTTGGAGCCTTACCGCTCAGGCTTACACATTATAATGTACTTTAAGACTATCATGTAATATATTTTTCTGAAGTACTTCTGCTTCTTTCATTGTGAATGTGGGAAATGGAGAACTGTGTAATGATTTCAGGCTCGAGCCCAGTTTGTACCTTTTTATCCATAACTATTACATGCTGCATTATGAGTTTCAATACAGATTGAAAGTAGAGACATGACCATATCTATTTCTCTCATAATTATTGTGAGAGAAACAGTAATAAAGAGTGAATGAGGCAAGTGTTGCCACAGAAGCAAGATGATTTTATGACTAAGAAACAGAACTACTACAGAGACGCTGTTGGTACCATAACTGCCTCTCCCACAGATTTCCTGCACAGCTTTGAGCAAGGTACTTAATCTTTCCATGCCTCAACTTTCCATGGATAAAACGAGAGGTGAAAATACTTAACTTCATAGGCACGTTATAAGTATAGAAACATTTGCATTTGGGAAGCTACTGAATGTTGCTAATAATAGCTATGACTGAAACATTAAAGAAAAATACATTTTAGCACTGAGTTTGAAAGCTGTATTGAAAATTAAGTACGGCACCTCATATCAAACAAAGAAAATGAAAAATCAGCAGTTCTAGTGAGTAAACTTAAAGTACTTGAGAAACTAGCATGTAAGTATGTAATTTAAAGTCTAGATTGTAATATATGGACGTGCACAACAAAGTGAAAAAGCAATGCCAGCAATGTCACTTCTGTCATTTCACACTTTTTAGCACTTCACTTTGAAAGCCCAATATTGTTGTAACGTAAGGGCTTTTGTAGAAAATTTAACACATAAATATCCATACATTTGCTGTATGTATTAATTCAACCTCTTGTTCCTAAAAATAATTCAGTACCATACAATTTTACAACATATTGATCTAAGTAACTCATGAGTCATCTTTTGTGAGTAGATATCAATCACTTCATTGTTTACTTGTCGTTGGAAAGAAATTGATTTAATCAAACCTTCCAGTAATACATTATTGATGTATCCCAAGAAAAAAAAGTCATAATGAACCATCAGGGTTCTAACGTAAAACACTGTAAGGAGTGGCAACTTTGGCTTCAGTCTTTCATTGTGATTTGCAAACATATGTTGCTATACAAGTAAAGCCCGGTGCAAGACTGTAGTTGGCCCAAGTGGCACTATGTATCACTCACACAACAGACTTGGGACAAGTTCTCCATAACTTGGTAACCCCAGGAGGCTAGACAAAACTACACTGTGGACCTTGTGTATTTCCAACACTTACATAGAGCAGTTTATAATCTGTACTCAGTTTTAGCAACCCATTTAGCAAATCATGACCCTTCTGGGGGGAGCACAAAGTGGTAACACGAAAATAAGAGTCTTAGCCCTTCTCCTCGGCGATGGCTCAGCCTTTGTTCTCCAGAGGCTTTAAACTTTTCCATATATTGGACCACATGGGAACAGCAATTTAATGCAATACACAATAACATTCCTTTATACACATTTGTCAAAGAAAATACAGCTTATAGTGGCAATTGCAGCAGCAACTTGAAAGAGTAAAGTTAGAATAGCGTTTGATGTATTTTATAGACTTTTGAATGTGCTGCCAGTTTAAAGCACGGAGAAGTAGTGTAGCAACACCCACTGCCAAAAGTATTTTGGCAAAGGTGAATGTTTTACTGCAGTTAAACTTTTGTTACAATTGTAAGAAAGAGAGAACAGCAGCAACATTGTATCAGAACATCTTCACTAAAGCTGCCTTATTACAAAACGTTGTAGGACTACAATGAACCCTACCAGAATTTAGCACTGAACAAACACGAGAATACCTCGGTACAGCTTACAGAGACATCTATAGGTAGTGCCCGTCTAACACCTTACAATTATTTTCAGAGGAGACAGAGGCTGAACTTCCTATGTAAGAATTCATACAACAAAGTGAAAACATTTTTATGTGAAATGTGCTTCACAACTAAACAAATAATAGTAAAAGATATCAATACCCATTACCAAACCCAGATGCACCATTAACACAGACATGTTACCTAAGTAGTTAAGTGTTACCAGAGATGGATAAAAGGTAAAGTTGGCATAGATACAAAAAGCAATATAACCAGCAGCCTATCTTTCTAGCTTTGTCATCTTTCTACGCACTCAACCGAAGCTGAACCAGACCCAACTTTGCAGAAGGCACACATGCAAATATGTACAGCAATACATGCTGTACTGTACGCAAGTATTTGTTGTAAAATTCCTAGAACGGAGAGAACCTGTACATACTTGGAAACTGAAAAACAACATAAACGATGTGCTGCATTACACTTGGCAAACAATAATACAGAATCGTGAAAACAGATACAGTAGGGTAAGGGAGACAGTTTCTTAATGAAGTGAGAATGGACTAGGTCTCCAGAGCCACAGAGCCTTTCCAGAGGTGGGTTTGATTGCCCTGGATATTTCCCTGCTCAGTGGGGGAAGCAGAGAGGGTTGAAGGGAAATCCCAGGACAGAGATCTCTCTAACGTCCTTGCCCCTCACCCCAGTCCTCCTGTCCGCACTAAAGGGATGAAAAGGCAATTCCCGGCTATTTCACTTTCCTCTAGGATGAAAAGGAGGGATTTTCTTGGGGTATCTGGTGCACGAACTCGCAGAGACAGAAACAATCCCTGGGTATTTACACACACACACATGCAAAAGAAGAAAAGAATAGGCATTTCCTCACACTCGCACGGAGGAAGGGATGTAGCTATTTCTCCTTTCCAGGCGGGGACGGGAGGAGAGCAGCGGGCTGCCTCCACCGCCAGCTCGGGCTCACCCGCGCCGGGAGCGGGCTGCCCCGGCGCCGCCGGGGGGAGGCACCCCCCAGCCGCCCCCTCCCCGCACACAGGCACGGCCGAGCCCCCTCACGCTGGGGCACCCCGGCCTCCCCTCCACACGCTGACTCGCACGGGAACTCGCACCCTCCCGCTCACACACGCTCCCGCACAGGCACTCCCTCACACTCGCCGCCACTCCCTTACACACACACACACACGCACACGCACACACTCTCTCTCTCTCTCACACACACACACACACTCTCCCCCTCGCAGAGTCCCTCACACACGCTCGTTCTCTCTCTCCCCCCTCCCCTCTCACACACACTCGCCCCAACGGCCCCAACCGCCGGCAACAAAAGCGGCGGGCAGCGCCGGGCTGGCGGCGGCGGGACGCGCGCGGTGCACACGCACACACGCGCGCACACACGCACACACAATGCTGCCGCGGCACCTACCAGGCGGGCAGCCTCGGCCCAGGTGCGGTCCTTCTTCTTCCTCTTGTCTTTCATGTTTGCATCTCATTGAGGTGGTTCTGGGGGGGGGGCGGGGGGAGGGCGGATCGGGGGGGCGGGGGGGCCCGGAGGGGTTCCGCACGGACAATGATACGGTGACACCGAGCTCTGGAGCCCCCGGGGCGGGAGGGGCGGGGGAGGAGAAGGAGGAGGAGGAGGTGGAGGAGGAGGAGGAGGAGGAGGAGGAGGAAGAGGAGGGGAGAGGGGGCCGGGCCGGCTCGGCTCGGCTCCCCGCGGCGGCGGCAGCGGCGGCGGCACAGCTGACAGCTTGAGGGATGCTCCGCTACGCTCACAACAATGCACTATGACGTCACGCGGGGGAATGGCGCCCGCACCAAACATCCCCGCGGCGGCCGCCCGCGCGAGGAGGCCGCCCGAGAGCGCTCCCGCCCCCAAGCCTCGCGAGAGCGGCCGCGGCGCCGCTCTGCCCGCGGGCCGGGGGCGGCGGGGAGGGGAGCGCGGGCGGGGGGTCGCGGGGGGTGGCCGGCGCGGCCGGACTACAGCTCCCGTGGTGCAGCGCGGCGGGCGGGCGGGCGGGCGGGGCGCCTCCCCGGGGACGCGGCGCTGAGGGCGCTGCCGGGGCGGGGGCGGCGGCCGCGCGGGTCGGCGCGGTCGGTCGTTACGGCCGGCGTCGCGGCCGCGGCTTGGGGCCGGTGTCGCCCTTCGTCGTCGCCGCGGGCCGCCGCTCTCCCCCTTTCACGCCGAAAGCGCGTTTGGTAAACCCGGACGAAAATGGGGCCCGGCCCTCCCCCGGCGTGCGACCTCGTTGGCGCTTACTTACGGCTGGGGGGGCAGCCCGCGGCCTCGGCGGGGCCCGGGCGGGGCGGCGGCGGCGGGGCGGCGGTGGCGCCTGTGGCGGGGCCCGCCCGTGCCCTCCTCGCTCCGCTTCCAGCCGCGCGCCGGAGTGTGCCAGAGCGAGCCCCGGCCGAACGGGGGCCGGCGCGGAGAGATCCCGCGTTTGCGATTTAACTCCTTTTTTTGTCGGAACAGCAGCGCACATTTTCTTGTTCCAGCGTAAACAAAGGAGTTGATGTGCTGCGCTCGTAAAGCTGCTGAAGGATGCTTGCTTTTATTGGATGACCTACGATTGAGAAAGAGATCCACGAAACGGACTTGGCACACCTTCCCGAGTTGCAGGATACTGTGATGGGGGGGGGGGGGTGTTCCCGTTTCCTCCCCTCCCCCAAATATTAAAGTATATGCGGAATACTATTGAAATATATGGGGCAATTGTTGTTCAGGCTGAAATGAGTTAGAAATTATTCAGGCTCTTGTGTATCCATCTGTTGAGTCCCAGCTCCCTCCTTCACCTCTCTGCCAACAGCACCCCTGCTCCACCTTGTCTTTTTGACTTGGGTAACATTAAGCCTTATTTTCACACAAATGTACAGTTTACCAGGGGGTCGGGGGAAGGAATCACTCCCAGCTACCACAATGCTCAGGCTGTTTTATCTAGAAAAGAACCGGGGCAGCCCTGAAGGAAGCGGAAGAGGCGACCTGATAGCATTCCCAAAACACTCTCAAAGAGGACGCGGGTGGCGTACAGTGTGCCAGCTGCGGACACATCCTGCACTTTTTCTTCATCTTTGTGTTATAATTGGAAATGACGCATGGAAGATAGTTCTTCAACATTACACCTTTCCAGATGTCGTAAATCATTCCCACTTAAATGAAAATAAAAACATTAACAGAACAAAATGCTATTAAAACAACTGGAGGGTCTTTAGAATTTAGTATTGATTCCAGAATCTAGTATCGATTTGAGTATTTGAGTATTCCTCAGAAATATTAAGTGGTGTTGCAAATGGAATGTTTTAGGTTGTGTAACACTTTTTACTATCTTCCAATTGTTGAAACAGCTGCATACTCCTTTACTATTTACTGAGTACCTTCTTTGTCAGCTTAGTAACATTTAAAAAGGAAATGCTTGCCATTAGTATCACTTCTTCATCTATTTTTTTTACTTTGTTTTCTGCCTTTTATGCCTCTGCCCTACTTTCTTTTCCTCCCTTTTGCATTTCCTCACCTTTAGTAACTTTCTATTCCTATATCATATAGGTCTCACACCCCATGCTAAAAGCCTAAATCTGTAGTAGTTAAGTAGCCCGTTAAAACTGCCTTTGAAATACACTCATTGTTTTCAGTATCGAAACAACAAAGCAAAAAAGCATAGGCAGGTTTATCAGTCACATAAGTGGCTGTTTTAAGACTGACAGATATGTTCTGCAGTAGTTCTCAATCTACCCACAGGTCTGATGATCCAGTCGTCGATCCGCTTGTTTCACACACATAAGATGAACTGAACTTCCATTACTCAGGAGAGCTCTGGTGTTGCAGCGTTGGTGTTGGACAGAGGAGGATGTTTGTCAGGTAAAAGAAATTCAGGGAGCCTCTAAAGCTAATCTCACTTTGTTGATTTTTTTATTTGGTTGGTTTCTGCTGTTGTGTGTTGCAGTTAGGATCAAACTTTCATTTGGTATTTCTTATGGACACTGGGAATAACCTTACATTTAATGGTACTGACTATGCTGGAAAAAGAAAACCACTTATGCTCTTTGCTGTGTGAGAGCAGCGAACCAGTGTGCATTCTCTATGCTTTCATGATGAAAAAAATATGAATCTGTGCCCCTGAAATGAGATACATTTTTTCTGCAATAAACATTGTAGCTGAATGTAATAAAGATTGCCAGCATACACATAAACCAAGTGACCCAACAGAACAGTACACTGCTGCTTTAAAGGAGTTAAAAATCATGTGTAAGTTCTAGAAACACAGCAGAAAAAGGTGAAGTTCAGCTTGTGGCAGGAAGCATTTCCTATTGATTATAGATAGTATTTACTGCATGAATTGGACCCGACACTACAAGAGATCATAACCGTTGCTTCTCTAACTGAATTGGCAATAGGAAAACTGAGAAATGGTGAACTGCATTCAAATTGCAGCCACTGGAACTGTGGCTAAAAGCTTAGTATATGTAACATGTATGTATGTATGTGTGTGTGTAAATATACTACTGCTATCTCCACAGTACACTGTAAAACAGATTGGATAACCTGCAAATACTGCATAAAGACGTGATATTAAAATATATTATGAATTTCTACCTAAGCAATATTTATGTGATGTTACAGTGCCAGATCATGGAAGGAAGCAGTTATTTATGATGGATGCACTTGTGTCCAGTTGCCTTTTCTTGCTTCAGAACAACAATTATATGCTACTAAAATAACATTTGACACTGGTTTCTGAGCTTCAGTACTCAATGAATGCATTTACCTGCAATACTGTAGAAGTTTGACACTTGACTTTGATACTTATCTAGTGAGTTACCTGAAGAACATTGTTCTAGTTTCCTGCGTGGAAAAATGGGTTTTGGTATGTACTGCTGAATTTTTTATTGTATACAGTAATATTCCTGTTAGGCAGAAGTCTGTGAGCTGCACTACGTATATAAATGTGTGTGTGTGTGTATGTATTTGTATGCATTGCTTCAATACAGCAAAACACTGCTGCAATACAAATTCCAGTTTCAGCTCTCACAAAAGAAATAGTATCAGCTATTACATGGAAATGTCATATGTGTGCAGAAGGATTTCTTCACAGCACAACAATTCAATCTAAGATGCCACTTTGGCAATGAAAACTATATTCTCTACAATTGAATGAGAGATGCTGGGTTACAAAATAACTTAAAAAATAGCCCAGAATGATCCTAATGGAGACATTGCATTTTCTGAATTAGTTTCAGTACGGTGGTGAGAAAAAACAAGCCAGAATACTTGGTTTTGTGTGGACTTAGGGAAGCCAGACAAAGCCATGGTGATTGACAGTTAACCATTTACAGACACTGATGTCATAGTTGCAGAGTACGTTTTCTACTCTTGATTTAAAGAATACATATTGCCAAGTATCCAGACAGCTTGAGTTTCACAACATTTATTACACTTAATGGAACTTTTCTCTTTTAATCATGCACCATATGGACTGGGATCAATATCCAGAGCTTTTCAAATATGTTAATAATCCTTAATAACAAGCCCAGAATCTAGTATTTTCTGGATGATGTTACTGTATTTGGAAAGACTCCTAAAGCTGATGAAAAAAAATCCTACAGGCTGTACTTCAACATGTCAGTACAGGAGGGCTGAAGCTGAATTTTGATAAATACTAAATCAGATGCACAGAGTAGTATTTTCTTGTGCATGTCATCTCTCCATTCTGATTTGAAAGGTTACAGAACATGTAGAAGAGCTCACCCTTACCAGAAAAAAATAAAAATAATTACAACTGTATTTTTCAGGTTTCAGATCAAGGGGGACATTGTCTGTTCCTAAATGTGCAATGCTTGCAGAACTATTGAGAACAGTACATTGTAAAATCTAGAGTTTACCTGGGACATATCTCACCATAGCAAATCTTCAAACAATGAAAGCTTTGACTATGAATAGCCAAGGTTTATACTGTTGGCTTCAATGTTTGCCACAATTGTCATTACTTTTGTCTCAGACTAGGAATGGACAAATACTATAAATGCAGGGCTATTTTCTTTACTCCCTCCTAGCCCTCCAGCAGCCAGATAAACACTCGGGTCTTTTTTAATGGCATTGTAACTGATTGCAGGTTAACCTGAGGTCCACTTTGCCCTCCCAACAGATTAGCGGTGGTACCCACAGCATGGAGAGCTTGCCAAGCAGTCATCTTCCAGTCAGTACCTCCAGGCAACACTTCCCTCGGCCATGCTGGCCATCACCTTTTCATACTACGAATATGGAGCCACTTTTCCCCAAATCCATGGGGACAATTTCTATGAGAAGGCCATTGTGTTTGAACCATAAACAGTTTACAAGATACCATGAAAATGTTGAAAACATTTGTTTGTGCATATACTACAGAAGAGTAAGGAACCTGCCTCTGAGGCATTACACTCCAACTGCATACAGATCACACCTCCTGGCAGCTCTGTTAATGACAGGAAGACTCAGAGGAACAGGAACTGTCTGCAGATGGCTAGCAAGATTACTTTCTTTTTTATAGGACACAATTTAGTCAAATCAAAACCACAGCAGCTGATAGTTTCTCTCATCTGCTCTTTTTTAGATGCTTATCTGTTTGATTGCATGGATTATAAATGTTTGCTGCAATTAGAGGAGAAAAATTTAAAGCTGTTTGCTTATAGTGTCTGATTTAACAGAAATTACCTATCTTCCTGTCTAAAAGGTGATTCAGTAATTCCAAACATATGGATGCTATTCTAATATCATGTTTCAGCCTACAGAATGAACACCCACAGGAAAGATACGTTATGAAATGTCACCTCAAGTTATATGGAATTTTAAGAATTTGTGAAGACGTCCCAGAGGAATTACAAGCAAAATTTATACATGATGCTCATGGTAAGTCTCAAGTGGTCACAACAAACCAACAATTACAGGACAAGTACTGGTTGCCAGAACTGGATATGAAGGACTGAAGCTTAATCCTAAAATCAGTTACCAAAATTAAGACAAGTGACTCGTGTGGTACCATTACAGCCTACTCCTTACTTTTTTTTTCTCCATGAAGGACAGACATCACAGCCCCTTTAGGCAGTTACACTAGCTATCTTTCTGTGACAGACAACGTCATAAAATGACCAAACAAAGCATTTATATTATGTGACATCTGCTGCTATAATCACTTTCTTGTCTAATCTCAGCCAGGAATGAAAGCTATAAGAATTAGTATCAGTGAAGCTACACACAATGAGTTAAATGTTGCCAGGTTGAGGAGCTCTAAACCTACCATAGTAACAGTCAGATACAAAACACACAGTCCAACAGCATGAAAAGTAATAAAGATCATTGTTGTACTACAGATCTGCAATTCAAATTGGGGTTTGTAGAAGTGCAAAACCCTGGAATCCTCTGAAAAGGCAAGTCAGAGTTTATGCTGTCTCTCAGGCTCGTCTGTAGAAAAGGACTACATGCTATCTTTGGGCTAAGTACACACCTGCTTGCACCTGCTTGCCAAGGGCAACTTGGAAATATTTTGAATTGTTTGTGCATAATGGATTGCTTTCCCTTACCATCTCTGCATTACGAGACAAATGAACAAGATAGTCTGGTGAGCCTTCTGCTAGCTGAAGATAACTATCTGCACGCATCAGAAACTTTTAGACAATAACAAAAAAACAGCACAGAGATAAAATGTTAGTATATTAACACCACAGACTTCTGAAAAAGAACACGGTCGATGCAGTATTGGTGATAAACAGCAGAGGGCATTTCTCAGATGCACTGATGCGGAAAAGCAAATTCCGTCTGGGGAATCTCTTTGTGTGTTTAGTGTAGGCTTGCTGCAGACGTGGTGGTGGTTTTTCTCCTTTGCTGCTCCTTTATGGCTTACCACACAACATATGATACTTCTGCACAGGTCAATAAACAACTCGGGGTTAGGTGTATTATGTTACATTTCTCTATCTGAGCTGTGCTGACTCTGCAGTAAGGAACAATAACCATCTTCTCTCCTGGAGTTAGCAGAGAAATCTGCGCATGCTTGGAGCAGCTCTGCTGATTAAGGCCCTGGCTCTGCAAGAGACCCTATTCAGGCCAGTACTAGCAGCATCAGTGCCATTTTACCTAATGGCTTATATTAGCTATTTAAATCTAAAAAATATAAAAGCCAAACATAGAGCAAATACCATAGTTATTCAAATGACAATGTTGTCTTATTAGCAGTAAAAATGTACATGTTGTAATCTGGGGCAGGAACTGATCTTTGGGAGTGTGACTGTAGTGCAGTAACCACATCAAACATTGGTATGTAGGCATCACAACAACAATATATATATGTATTTAAGTTAAAATTGTGCACATATTCTTATAAAACTGCTATATAATAAGTTTTAAAATTCTAAGAATATCATGCAGGAAACTGAGATTATTAATTAAAAACATACTAGTCAGAACAATGAGTTTAAAAATGTTAATGTCAGAGTATTTGGTGCTTGATTTCTTCAATCATTCTTCTGTTTTCATCCTTGGCTACCCTCTGCTATATACCTCAGATAAACTTACACCCACACTAGGACAATTCTGTTCCTGTGAGCCATCCATGCTCTATACTTCAGCTGTTCAACAGCCGATCACTTATACTCAGACCTTTGAGAAATAAATTAATATTTTTTGAGATCACCTTTTACCTTTTGTAAAATTTTCCACTATAGCTGAGAAGTAAAACTTTCATTTCTATTCATATATACAGTTCATCATGCTCATTATGGTCTGCAAAACCAAATTAAAATATATCAATACTGAGCATCACAGTTCAGTTGGCATTGGCCCAACGATATTTCAAAGTTTAAAGCAAGATGAAGTCTAAGGCCCTTACCATTCCCAGATCTATACCTTTTTCAATTTAAAATATGTGAGTAGCCCACAGAAGTTCATGAGACTAGTTCTGTTAAGGAAATGTTTAAACATTAGTAGAACCAAGCTTCTAGCACGGCAGCAGGTAGTACGTGTACTGGAAACTATTTGGCTGGATTGCTGAGGGCACATGGAAGAGACACATACCCGTGATGCCTGGGTCTGCTGTTTCTCTGCAAGTTACTAAAAAATCAAAAGAGATTGTAGCACTTTTCTAGTATGCCTAACTGATCTTGTAATCAAGATATAGGGATAATGTATAGAAATTAATTTTTGAATTCCCTAATCTCCAGATATTTTTTTAAAGCATCTTTTTAAAAATGTGAGGTTTTAAAGTTAATATTGGCTTCAGAAACTTAATTTTAAATAACTATTTAAAAATTAATTAAACACACACTCAGATGATTTTGTATGTTCTTCTAGAAGAATTAGCACCTATGGATGTTCACTGTCAGTACTGTGGGTTACCTGCATAACTACACTAGGTTTTATACAGCCAATGTTAATTTTATGGATTGGAAACTTCCACCAAATTATGGCAAATTTCTGCATGTAAGGATAATTTTGAAAATGTAAGGATTTTCATGGCAGATGACTCCTCTCTGTGGAGCCTGAGGTTAGGGCAGGGACAGAAAGTAATGTTTACCTGGCAGGTTATAAGTAAGTATGCAGTTTGTAATAAAGGTTTGTAGACTGTGAACTTTTTAGATCAATTGCTTCAAATAGCTGGCTTTTAGGTTATACTCAACAATTATAAGGGGGAAAACCTGTAAGGAAGTTATTTTGAGAAATGAAAGAATATAACACATTATTAACAGGACAATTTAACTTCTGAACAACTGCTTTTATAGCTGACTAGGTTGGTCTACTCAGTTTCGATTTAAGTTATGATTAAAGTAATCTTACAGTTTTCTGCATTCATGCTACCAGAATTTATGAAAAAGGAAATAAAAGTTATGCATAATTACTGAAAATGGTTGCAAGAGAATAACATGCTGCAGGCACAGCATCTACCCTGCCTTTATGACGGCCAGCCATTTACATACACATGGGAGAAGTAATCAAAAATAAAACTTTTTATACAAAAAGGAGAAATTGCTTTTCTTTATTTGTCTTAAAAGATCTAAATTGGTTATTTATAAAACACAAGGTAACTGGTACAAGGAGTATATTATAAGCAGTTTTTAAGATCATACAACAATATTTCATATTAATAAGCATTGTGGGAATGAAAACATCACTTATACCAATCCAAGTATAATGCTATTTCAGACAGAGAAATTGGAGTGTGACAGCTCAGCAGCAAAAGGCATACTGTAAAACTTCCTTAAACAAAACACTATATATGCTGGCTAAATTCTTAGATGGAAATTTGCCATTGAGCAAGGAGCCAGCTCACATCCTGTACATCAGTTACATTGCAGGCTGCATGAAAGTATATGTTTAGCTATTATGAAATAGAATCCTACAGCAAAAATACAAAGATGTGTTTTTAGTCTACCACCTGACAGAGATTACTGCTGTTTTTCAGCTGATTGGTACTCACTAAAGCAGCCCAACCACATATATTCCAGCTGCATCCAGTCTCAGGTCTGTTCAGTGTATAATTAAATGTGTCCTTGCAATTTCAAAGGAAAAAATGTTCATTTTCAGTTTTCCAAATCAGTAGTCTAAGGTTACTAAGAACTATACTACACTGTTCCTCTAATTAACTCTTTTGAAGAGCAGTTCTGTAAACATTTACACAGAGTATTCATTTCATGCATCCATGAGGTGATCGTAAGAAATATTTCTTATGCTTACAAGCCTAGAAGAGGCTAAGATGCCTGAACTAGACTCAGGTAGAAATGCCTTAATCCAAAGTCACAAAGCCCAGAGTTTTTTCTCAAGATTTTGCTTGCCTGGAAACCTGTAAAGTCCCGTGGAGCCTGCCTGTTCTGCTGCCCATTCCATGCATGCTTGCTACCACGCTGCTTCTGTGCATGTCTTCTGTGAGCAGCCAGGCGAGGCACCTAGAACTCTACCTTAAAGGTAATAAGCAGAGTACAATGGGACTCCTGGTTACATTTCATGATGTACTGACAGAAAACACTCTACTTGTAATCAAAGAATTTAGCAAGGTGCCTGATACTCCAGCTTTACTGAAAAATAGGAAGGTATTGTCTTATTACTTTAATGTTGTAGTTATAGTTTTTAGAGTGACTAAGCTAGCTATACAGATTTTCTTTCATAAGATCAAGTTTCACTTAAAACTACCCTAGCTTTACTCTTGTGGTTATCCATACATTATTAAAGCATTTTTTTCTTTTGGCATTTCCTCTGCAGGAAGAGATTGGAACGAGAGTTTCAAGTTCCAGAATAAATGGAGGATGGTTATTCTGGTCTGAACAAGAAAAACTGTGGTTGCTGTAGTCAGGATTGAAAACCAGGTTTAGTTTGAAAAAAAAAACATATGTGAAATCCCCTGAGACATAGAAGAAGGATAATGTTCAAATTGAGATGCTGTAGTATTGCAGAAACTGTGTGCTGAGATCCTGGCTCTCATCCTCCCTTGAATCCCTGGAAGTCAGTTGCTTTTTCTCTAGCACTGTTCTCCGTCTCTTACTAGAGATACTAATATTTCATTTTTTCCTCCATTTGTCTTCTTTGCTTATTCAAATTGAAAGCTTGTCGGAACAGGGACTGAAAATCTCTTGGTATGTATACATCATGAAATAAAGTGGAAACCTGATCTTGGTTTGGTCTCTCAGGCTACCATATGAAAAAATTTGTATGTATTTCTATATATATAAAGGTAAATGGCAGATGTATGATATTTGAAAAATATTTTTTTATTTTATTTATTATTTCACTTTTTTCCATATAGATATCTAGGGAAAGCTGAATGTTGAAATGTATCATGTGAATAGTCCACTCTGTCAGACTGAGTGGGAGAAGATTGTCAGCTGGCCAATGACAGTAGCTTTCCGGATATTTTGCACAACTGGAACATCACAAGGATATGAACCAGCAATAATTTTGTCAGACTGCAAAAATGGCTGTATTTGGCAATTCTGTACAAAGGAGTTTTCAGCACAGATGCAAACATAGGATAAATTATTGTACTAATGTCTGTATATCCTTTCTAAGCAGAAGTCTCTTCCTCTATTTGTAAATAAGAAGTATTAATTGTATGCCTGGATTTTCTCTTTTCTAATAATTCCATTTTCAGAGGAGTTCAAGACTCTGAGAATGGTGAGGTAATTTGTCATACCTCTGTTCAGTTCAAAAGGGCCCTTAAAATCCGATCTTCTTTAGCTGTTGCAGCTTTGTGGCTGAAAACCACTAAACCAAACATTGCTCAGTGTTGTCAAAAGATTTAAATTCAGGTGAAGTTGGTCAAGTTTAACATGAAGAAAATGACTCTTCAAAAAGTTATTCTTTATGGGTTAAAATCTGAAAAACTGGAGAGAAATTCGGCCATAGATTTAGTCATACTTTCATTACCAGAAACTGTGGAGCTAGCATGGTTTGCCTTACTTGTATAACTCCTGTACCTCTGCTTTCCAATATTAAGACCACACAAGCTGATTTCAAAGTCTAGAGGTAATGAATAGGTCTTCATTATTTTTATATGATTCCAGGGAGAGGTACACAACTCTGTTTGCGTTGTTTGGTTTCCCCACAGATAAATATAACACTTTTACCATGCAAAGAGGTAGGGGGGGTTCATTAGCAGTGAGAGTGAAAAGGTAAGAGGACACTTGCCAGATTAAATAATTTCGTGTGATCAGAAAGGGAGGCATAAAAAAAATTACATGTAAAATGTGATGTATTGACTCATTTAGCTGCCATTGTTACAGTTTTTCTAGACTTATTCTTTTAAGATTCTAATTCTCAATATTCTTTGAACACTGGCAGTAGTGTTCTATCTTCTACGGTTGAGGATTTCAGGTTTCAGAATATCATTCCTCCTGGAACTTACAGGTTTTGACCTTTTTTCCTAAATGCCAAATTTCAATAGATTTCCAGAGTTCAATAATCCACATGGTATCTTTCTTCCATATTTTAACAGTCTCAGTGTGTTCTGTAATTGGTTGATTAAAAATGTAAAAAGGTGGAGATGCAGAACGGTTTGCATTGGTGTACCTATGATATTTATACTTGTGCTGTGCTGATCCTGGCAGGATGCCAGGTGCCCCCCAAAGCTGCTGTATCGCTCCCCAGGAGAGAAAATACAACAAAAGGCTCGTGGGTTGAGATAAGGACAGGCAGATCACTCAGCAGTTACCGTAACGGGCAGAACAGATTCAGCCTGGGGAAGTTAGTTTAATTTTTTACCAATCAGATCAGAGTAGGATAATGAGAAATAAAGTAAAATCTTAAAACACCTTCCCCCTGCCACTCCCATCTTCCCGGGCACAACTTCACTCCCGGATTCTCTCCCTCCCCCCAGCAGCGCAGGGGGACAGGGACGGCATGGGGCTGGGTCAGTCCATCACACGCTGCCTCTGCCGCTCCTGCCCCCTCGGGGGAGGCTCCTCACACTCGGGCCCTGCTCCAGCCGGGGGTCCCTCCCACGGACACGGCCCTCCATGGACTTCTCCAACCAACGCGAGCCCTTCCCAGGGCAGCAGCCCTTCCCAGCCCGCCCCAGCCGGGTCCCCCCCCGGGCGCAGCCCCTCAGGCACAGCGGCTCCAGCGCGGGTCCCCGCGGGGGCACAGGCCCGGCCAGCAAACCTGCTCCCGCCTGGGCTCCTCTGCACGGGGCCACAGGCCCTGCCAGGAGCTGCTCCAGCGCCGGCTGCCCGCGGGGCACAGCCTCCTCGGGGCATCGCCCTGCCCCGGCCTGGGGTCCCCGTGGGCTGCAGGTGGGGATCTGCTCCACCACGGCCCTCCACGGGCCGAGGGGCACAGCCTGCCTCGCCAGGGGCTTCACCGCGGGCTGCCGGGGAACCTCTGCTCTGGGGCCTGGGGCACCTCCTGCCTCCCTCTGCGCTGGCCTGGGGGGCTGCAGGGCTGTTGCTCTCACAGCCTCACTCCTCTCTGGCTGCAGGTTGCTGCTCAGTTTATCCCCCCCTTGCTAAATACGCTGTCCCAGAGGCGCTACCGCCGTCACTGATGGGCTCGGCCTTGGCCAGCGGCGGGTCCATCTTGGGGCCGGCTGGCGCTGGCTCTGTCGGACATGGGGGAAGCTTCTCACAGCTTGGCACAGAAGCCACCTCTGTAGTCGCCCGCTACCAAAACCTGGCCACACAAACCCAACACATTATTTCAGATAGTTCCCTGACATTTTATTTGGAAACTGATATGTTCTTCTTCCAAATAAATGATTCAGATAACGTGTAACATTTTTGTAACTCAGGAATGAAAGTCAGTACTGTTCATAGTTCTGTTGATATGACTTCTAGTAATTTATAGAATAATTAGGACCATATTTGGGATAAGTCTATTCCCTACATTTCTGATTTGTCCTCCTCCAATACATCTTGACAATGTTGTTGTAATTCATGTATATTGTACAGACAGAATATATTTAAAGACAGACAATTTGTCCCAGACAAACACATTAAAAATATAACACAGCTGTTTGGAGCTCACTTTCTCCATGAGGCCTTTACAGTAGATATTTGGCATGTAATGAAGAAATTCTGCAATTCTACTCTTTATTCTTAGTCCGTGAGACCACGAATGATAATTTGTACTAAATCATTATCTAAATCTTTTAAAGCCTTTATAAGGAATTCAGCTGATACATATATGAAGTGCTTTATTTCAGGAAGTATGTTGTAGGCAGCATTGTACATATATGGAAATAATTCTTCAATAGCTTAGTCAAACTATACAAATGTCTAGCCTGATGAGTAATTTTCTCAGTTAAAAGAACTACACAAAGGTATACTTATTTCCTTTTTAGTGTTTTTAGTAATTCTTCTTATGATTGTATTTTGCAAGTGTTTTTATCTTTAAAAAGTGTCATTCATGTTGAATGACAAAATATTTCAAAGAACAACACAACCGATGTTAATGCAAATTTAAAAATGGGGAATTAAGAGTCAAAGGAAGAAAATCCATGGAATTTTTACCATTGACTTAATGAGGTCAAGATTTTCTCCAGCCACCAGTATATAACCTGGGAATGTTGATTTTACACTTCTTGTTGAGATTCATGCTTCCATAGTACATAGCTCATGGCTATCATTCCATGAGCCTTAGAATTTGTGAGGGCAGAAACATTAACAAATCAAAAGCACAATTAATTATTGTCAACAAGTGTAACATTTTATAAACCTACATGTATGTTGTGATTTGTTATCTAAAAACAGAGCTCCATCAGAAATGAAATGGCTATGCACTCTGTGAAAACAACTAGTTTCAAAAATTTCATTAGAAAGTAATAATTCCATCATGTTCTCTGAACTAAATAAATGAAAATATAATTAAAATATCACTATTGCATTTATTGAGAGTAATAAACCTAATTACCAAACTCCCTTTTGTTTAATTTGACAATTTTCTTTAGGAAACCATTGATAATTTATTTAAACTAGTTCCTCATGAAAATTAAGTATTAATTATGAAATTACTATTTCATTATTGTACCATTAAAAATGCAGATCAGATGCAGATAAAGATTGGCATTTTTAATTGTTTTTCTGTGCCATTCATTTTCTTTCATCATAAATGAACACTGGATTACTTTCAGTGATTAACAAGAATATCCCAATAATATTAGAACATTTAAAAACCTTGACTACTGCTAAAATGTGTCTTGTTGTAGTTACCTGGTCATTCACAGAATTAGGAGAGTAATCAGCCTCTGAATGTTGATCAAAAACTCAGCCTAAGGAAAACATATATAAGAGAATCAGAGATAGACTACTGTCGTAATTACATACTATTTGGTAAGCAGGACTTTTTTTTAAATCCAGAGTAGCAGAATAGGGAATTTTGACTAATTTTATTGTAATTATTGAACATAATTTTTATGTTTTAGGATTTGTTTATATATCTTTTTGTCTCTGGTCAGAACTTTTTCTTATAGAAAACCATAGAACAGACTCTCTGATTTGTGAGGATGTTCAATATTTTAATGTAATAGAAATATAGGCAGTACAGAAATATATCTGTGCTCCATGCATCAAATATATAAATATATAAACTTCCTGTACCAGTAAATGTTTTAGATTATTTCCATATATATAACAGCTCTAAAAATTGCCACAGGCAGTTTTATTATGGGAACACTAGTTTTATTTAGAAACAAACTGAAGAACAAATATTACCAATAAATTGTGAGATCCCCAAATGGAGATGTGATAGGTAATGTCTTTCTGAATGCCCACATAAACAACAGAGCATCGCTTTGTGTAGATTTTGTTTTTGTAGACTGTGATGTCATTACAGAGGAGCTATTCAGAGAAATGAAAAGATAAATTTGGAATGGAATATTTTGGGGTTTTGAAAATATCATTTTGGTGTCAAAGCAAAGGAGGTGTACATCATCAACAGGAAATAATTGACTTTATTAAAGGAAAAGGACTCAATTTGATGCATACTTTTAAATATCATGTTGTTGGAAATATGAACACTGCATTTGTAGATTATGATTTGGCATGACATTTCCTCCCCTCTAATTTACATTTTATTTGAAATAAAAAAATTCAGATTCCAGCTGCATCTACCTTCACATTTTACTTCAGATAACTCCTTCATCAGCAAAGCACCTCTTCTCAAAACTCTGATGTGCTTCCTAAATACTGAATCTTCAGGTTGCCTCTGTGTTCTCACTTGTGCTCCAACAAAGCAGGGAAAAATCCAGATGATAAAATACTGAATCTTAACAGAATTAAAATTCTAGCTAGACCACTACAGCACTTCTGGAAAAATATTTCCACTGTCAAGGTCCAAGTAATGTTAGCATTTTCTGAGAACTTCTGATGTTGTATCCATTAATTCTGTTTTACTCAATCTATAACATTTATTTATTTATTTATATTGTAATAAATATAAAAATATTTATTATATTTTTTAAATGAAAGGTCCTAGCAGGACCTTGCTATAGAACCTTTTATCCAGAAAAAAAAACCCAAAAAACCACCACCTTGAAATATGGGCATACTGAAAGCTACAGCAGTGGTATATCCAAACTACTAAGTGCATTTTTATTTACTGTAAATAAATGAAATATTTCTTTAAAATGTAATAAGCTCTTTCCTGACAAGTTCACATGGCTTCATTTTCACCTTTAAAATAAACATCTGCTCTTACTTCTGAATGTATTTAACAAGCTTAGCAAGTAGTAAAAGTAAAATAGAAAGGCAATAGTTTACATGCTTGCACAGACCAATATAAATGCATAATCCATTTTTTCCTTTCTTTTTTGGTCTTTTGTTACATATACTTCTAGGTAGCTTAGATAGTGGCATTCATGAGCTTAAAATAGTCAAAATAAATCAAATAAATTTCTGCCGCTGTTTCTCCACAATGTAACAAAAACCTTTAGAATGTTTTCTCAGAATCTGTTACATATGTATTATTTAGTTTTGCAATCTCTACTAGATACTGTACCATGAAAATATACTGCAAATAGAAAACCACAATTTTATTGTTCAATAATATCCATGGTGATAATGATGTGAAATAAGAATGCCGCTTTCTCCAACTAAAGCAAACATTATCAGATTACATGCATTTTAGACTTATATGACATGTTCACTAGATTAAAAATTCATTACATTGATTGTAGAAATTTCTGAAATTCAGAAAAAAAATTCCTTCATTATTAGATTCTTTCAAACTCTTCCTATGAGGGCTATTTTAATAAGAGGTCAAACTATAAAGTATAATTAAGGGTGTAAGAGCATCACTGCTGTGAATACCTGGGCTATTGTTAGTACCCATGATTTAAGTCTTTGCATTATCTAAGAAATGTGCTGATAGTCAGAAAACACAATTGCTTTCTCAGAAGTCAGTACAGTGTAAGATGCTTAATTTGCTTTCTTCTTGAAAGCCAGTCAAAACTACACAATTTTAAGACCTTAGACTTTCCGTGACACAACTTTTGAATGACAGTTCAGACAGGGAAGGTATCTATTTGAGTATATCAGTTGCAGTCTGAAAAAACTGAAGAATGTTATAAAAACAATTATTCTTTTTATAGATCTGTAAGTATTTTCCAGATGTTTCATTTAAGCTATATAATCAATAATTAAAAGTATTATTGCTTGACCTATGTGAGAGGTAAGACAAAATTATTGGCAAGACTTCAGTTTTTAGGCAGCTTCCAAGTTATTAAACACTTTGTTGCTAGGAGTACACTTTGAAAGGTATTTTCATTGGCTTTTTTTTTCATTGTTATGTTTATTGTAAATTCCATTTTAAAAAAATGAAAAAGCTTCTCAAGTTTACACCACTGCTTTCTGCTGATGTTATTATTATATTGTGCATAAATATAGTGGCAATCCAAGATATATTCAGGTGCCTGTCCTGTTTCAGTATCATCTCATAGGAGTGCTCAGATAAGGAAGGGATCATAGGGGAAAAATCCTGGAAGGAATATGTATATTTTTCTGCACTAATTGTAATAAAGTCTTCTAGGTTAAAAATTTGTTTAAAGGATATGTGTTCTTTTTATGTGTGGAGGTGCATGTACATTAATTCACACATTAGTCTCAGCTAAAGCCTGTGGAAGATTTGTCTTTGTCCTCAGTGGGATTTGTATGCCTTTTTGGGTAAAGACTCATGATACTACATTGTTGCAAAGTAAGAATTTTAAAAAGGAAAGTAATGACACTGAATCAATGGAAAAGCAGCTGGTAGTGGTTTTGCTAATGGGTACATTTCTAGGTAGGAGTGTGACAATCATGTATTAACGTACATATTTCTGGATTATGTAGAAACACAGATCCATATTTTAATATTTCTTAGAGATAGATGTATTTCTTGAGGGAAAAAAAACAAAGATCCAAATCCTCAGGTGATTTAAATCAATGTTTTTGTTTTGCTTATTTTCCTAAAATTGATTTTTCTGTCATTTTTAAGTCTTAGGTTAAGAATTTTCCAGTCCATAACTCACCTTTAAATTAATATAAAGTCAACTATAGCTTTACAAACAGTATTATGTCCTTCCACACAGTGATTCATTTCTGTATCTATTATTAATGTCTTTGTTGCTACTGTCTATTTTAAATTAGTTTGTGTATATTATGCCTGTAGACTGTGTTTGTGTGCATTATCTTCACATGCCTCATCTTGTTTTCCTGCTCTGATCTGAGTGGGGAATTTTTTCATCTAAAGTCATGGCAGCAGCTTCTGAGTTACTAACAATTCTGTCACAGGAATTTGCATCTCCCACCTCATAATGGTTTGAAGACTATGTCTGTCTCCCCGTACCATGTATTTTGATAACAGGTATAATCTTTATCAGTTCTTTATACAAACTAACTTGACTCAAGTGAGAAACTCTATTCCTTTAGTGACAGTTTCTTTTAGACTTACAGGAGTCAACAAAAATTGGTTAGACAGAAAGAGGTATATAAGTATCATGCCGAATTCCTGTTACAGTTAGAGAATGCAACAGAGATGGCATTTATGTACATAGACAAGCTAACCCTGTAAAAAAATTTCTGTTTGTCATAGAACCTGCATTTCAGCATATGAAATATTAGTTTTGTGAGAGGCCGTGATAACTGCCATGTGTAAGGATATTAGTTTAGGCAGACAAGACACCATTTCTAGAGCATAGTGTTTGGCTTCCCAGCATTCTCATAGCTGCAGTTTGTTCTAAAGAGAGTTGCATGAATAATTGAATATTTGCCTTCTCAGCCAAAGTGAAAAATATATGTGGTGGGAATGAGTCATAATGAACCAAATTTGTGGCTTTTCACACTAGAAAAAAAATATGCTAAATTAAACATACTGTTTGTTCTGTAACGCAATTTTAATTTTCAGGCATTTGAAAGAAAAGAAAAGCATATAGACATCCACATACACCAAACTGCTTCTATTCAGTAACCCAGTAACAAAGCAGCCAACCCAGATGCAAGAAGCCCATATCTACTGTTTCTTTCTACCTTGAGGAGCTCTAAGTCACATTTACAAATCCATGAGGAATTAAAACTATGCTTCACCAAATCTGACTCAAATACTTCAGCATTTCACACAATCATAGAATAGTTGAGGCTGCAAGGGACCTCTGAAGGTCATCTGGTCCAACCCCCTGCTTAAGCAGGGCTAAATAAAACATTTTTGAGACCATAATTAAAAATGTGAAATTTATATCTTGCTGGAAAATCCTCTCCCTCCAGTCTTCATATGAAGCTCTTCTTCATTGCTAAGGTAATGATCTGAAGTGGCTTGTTTTGATTGCATTTGACTAATCTTTTTCAGTTATTAATGTAATTTGAATAATTACAACACACCATTATAAAATTGACAAATAATTTCATAGAGTAGTCTACAAGATCCAATGAAAAAATATATCTCTTTTGTGTCCTTCCACAAACTTTCATAAAACACTCTGGCTGTTAAGTACTCTTTCCAATGATACAGCTGCTTTGGCGTATTATTCATACTTTGCCCTGAAATGTAATTGCAGAAACTGGGGATGGGGCAGCAGAAGTACCTCCTGCAGTACACTTCAATTTCTCCCACCC
This sequence comes from Falco biarmicus, assembly GCF_023638135.1. Lineage (NCBI taxonomy): Eukaryota > Metazoa > Chordata > Aves > Falconiformes > Falconidae > Falco > Falco biarmicus. The sequence goes on from NC_079290.1 coordinate 52,166,326, forward strand.
TACATATTATGCGATGAGCTGTAAGTGTGATACAGGAAGAACTTAAACTTTCCTCCATCACACTAGGCGTTTCTCAAAGCTGCAGAATGGGCAACTCATTATGCTAAATCTAATTAATTTTGCACTGCTTCATTTGTAGAAAGCAGACATTATAAAGTGAATCTGGGACACAGATTCTATTTTCCCACATAAGACAATACTGTATTACTAAAATTTTGTATAAATGCTAAAACCGTGAAACCTCTAAAAGGCAACCTCAGGGTCTGGTTTTGTTCTGAAAATGTACTTAATGAAAAAGGTGTGCTGCTAAACAAGTACATTTTCTCCTTGAATCTGCTGAAACATTTGTAATGCATATAACGAGAAACTGGGATGTGCAGTCAGCTTTATGTATTCCTAATAGCATTGCAGGGTGAGTAGGACTATCTTGCTGTTTACACATTGCCAACATTTGTGTTAAGCTATAGTCAGTTACACTTTGCTCATATGTAATTAAAGACACAACTTGGACATCTAACAATTTATTAGTTACGAAGTATGAAAAAGAAGGAAAAAAAGAAGGGAATAAAAGCTGGTTTATGTTAACAACAGTTTGGTTCGAAGCAGTTTCAGCCACTTAACAAATCAGACTGGGCAACTCCATTCCATTTCTTGAGATGCAGCTCAGAGAGATAGCACAGGAGAAGGAAAGTTGTTCAGTGTAAACTGGGGTGCTGAAGTTTTGAGTAGTAGATGATTTTAGGCACCTCATTCTAAATGAAAGCATTGGGTTAAGTTCCTAGTTACCAGTTAGGTGTAGAAATACTGCTATGAATGCTGGCCTCATGACTTTTCTGATGTGGCTTAACACCTCTCCAATATTTGTTCTTTCATCTTCTCCATTAGTGGAGAAGATACATAATGCTGGGTTTGCTTTTGTAATTTTTGTGTCATTCATGTACAAATTTCTCACATTGTAGAGGTGAAGATTAAAGAAGTGGACTCTGAATTTCAGTATTGCAATTCAGCCTCTGTGCTAAGATCTTGGATCCTTACAGTTTCTGTACATGCTGGTGCAGTACATATAGGCTGGAAGAAATGGCACAACTGGTCTCACATTTTCAAAATTTCCTATTCTGCAACACATACCATGTAGACCATTTGCCCTTCCTTTATGGATTGATCTAGCATATCTTTTACTGACAATAACAAAGAAAAAAATATTACCAGTTTCGGACAGTGAAAGAAGCCTACAGAAGAGTAAAATAATCCACACTTTGGAGTATGGTGCCTTTTTGCAATATTCTCTATTGTGTCATTTTATATTTTCACAAACGTGTGAAAAATTCACAAAACACTGACATAGAGTCATGATTTTTCTTGGTCTGTTAAGGTCCTAATTAGTCTTTAATGAGGGTGAAAGGTTATAAGAGAGGTCTAAAAAGATATTCACTGAAAATACTTGGTTGCTGTCACAGTAACTAGCAGCTGATGATCTCCATGGTTTTTTTGTTCATCTTATATAAGCTTGTAATTCCATAATTGTAAAACTTAAAAATGCTTCTTAATATACCTATTCCTGCTTATTCTGAGCAACTTTAAAATCCAAACTTTTAAAGTCTTTAACTGTAAGAATAATTTTCATGCTCTTCTAAGAAAAAAAAAGGCACCAGGTGATGCTTTCTATGAGGTTGATGAACATACTAATACATTCTTGAAGCTATATTCCCATTTATGAAAAAATTATGCAGGTAACTACAAAGACACTCAACTCTTGGGTAAATCTTGGTTTTACTAATACCATCTAAATTTTTCAAATGTACCAGATAGCTAGCAGCTATCTAAATTATTTTTTCTTAATTTGTTTAAGAAATCTACAACTAAGGATGACCACAGTACTCTTATGATAGCAATCAAAAGATTAGACAATGTATTCTTTGTTTCCTAGTAGTTAATTCTATTCAATAATCAATATCTATATTCTGATCAAAATTAATAACCACAAGATCAAACACACTAACAGTGTTATACAGTCATACATTTGTGAGTCACAAAGAAAGCCCTTTTTATTGCTTCAATAGTAGTTTCCTTTTTCGCTGGAAGAGCCTAGAAGGTGTCAGAAACTGTGTATTACCAAATAAGAAGTGATGAATTGAAATATGAGAAATACGTGCAACAGCTTGGGGGTCTGAAGCCCTGGATTTACCCTGGAAAAGTAAAAATGCAGTATCTACACCTTTACCTATCTCCTTTCTTCAGTCTTGGTAAGGATAATTATCTCAAGGTTAAAACTGTGATTTCAAAGCCTATAAAATATCTAAGGAACATGGTATACAGCTTTCTTGAGTACCCAAGGGCATTTTTTTGTTCTCAGTAAAAGGGTGCTTGTTTTGAGATCTCTATCTCAATGCAACATCATTAGAAAGATAAGGGTAGTTTTGAATTCCGCAGTGTGCCGATGCTATTAATTCCCCTCATTGCATGAATCACAGAATGGTTGAGATTGGGAGGGACCTCTGGAGGTCATCTGGTCCAACCTGCTCAACCTACAGCCATTTGTCCAAGACTGTTTCCAAACAGCTGCTGAATATCTCAAAGAAAGGAGACTCCACTACCTGCATCAGCAACCTATGCCACTGCTCTGTCACCCTCACAGCAAGGAAGTGTTTCCTGATGTTCAGAGAGAACTTCCTGTGTTTTGGGTTTTGCCTGTTGCCTCTGATCCTGTCACTGGGCACCACTGGCAAGAGCCTGGCTCTGTCCTATTTGCACCCTCTCTTCAAATATTTTTACACACTGATGAGATCCCCCCCTAGCTTCTCTCCTCCAGGCCGAATGGCCCCAGCTCTCAGCCTTTCCTCAGGTGAGAGATGCTCCAGTCCCTTCATCATCTTCATGGCCCTCTCTCCAGTATGCCCGTGTCTTTCTTGTACTGGGATCCCCAGAACTGGACATAGTACTCCAGGTGTGGCCTCACCAGTGCTGAGTAGAAGGGACAGATCCACCTCCCTCAGTCTGCTGTCAGTGCTCCTCTTAATGCAGCCCAGGATGATATTAGCCTCCTTTGAGGAAAAGGCATGCTGGTTTTACCTGGCCCAGTTTTACTAAAATAAAAACTACTTACACCTCGTCTTCACTAAGATTATATTGAGGAAGTAAGACGAGGTAAGGTAAACGCTTCATCTCCCCTCTTTTTTTCTCCTTAAAAACATGTAAACTGAAGTTGAACATGCTGGGATGCACATAAAGACTACACAGAGAAGTGATGAGAAGGACACAGAACACAGGGGAAAGTGATTTTTGGATTGTCTCCTAAATTTATCTGACTTTTTTTTCCCTGATATTGTACAAGGTGTCAGAAGAAAAAACAAAGGGCAATCTAGGAGTAAATATGAGCAAGGCACCCTTTACCTATTCCTACCTTTAAAACAGGGGAGAAGTACAGAAGGCTGAGTATATACTTCTCATAAGGGGAACCTAGATTTAACTAGTCCCATTTGAGCCCTCCGTGGGTCCTAGTCTATACTTAAATCTGAGCGAAATGGCTTTTCACATTATTACACTATCGTGCAAGAATTTCCTGGAGTGGATTTTAATAATCAGGGCCGGCAGCAGCCATAGGGACCAGTCTGGACCAGGTGGGTTAGTAGCTAACAATTCATATAGGAAAGAGATAAACAGGCAAGGAGTTGCTTTACTCTTCAGGACAGCAGTTCCCCAAATTTTGGGCCGCCGAGCGTGTTCGACCATGATAAATTTTCATCGCACGATCAACCTCCGCGCAAAGCCCTAACGGGACGCGCTAAGAGCCAGGCGCTTTCCCAGCTGGGCTGCCGAGCTGCCCTGGCCGGCGCGGGGCCGGGGGCGGCTTCCCAGTTTCCCAGGGGGATCGGAGTGAATCCTTGAACACTGAATTCCCTGTGCACCGTGCGGAGGACGGAGAGCGGGCGGGCAGCCTGGCACCCCCGCGCCTTAGCGCTTGGCTCAGGGAGCGGGAGAGGCGGGCCGGGCTGGGCGGCCCCCCGCAGCCCCTGCCCTGCGGTGCCCTGCGGTGCCCTGCGGTGCCCTGCGGTGCCCTGCGGCGGCAGCTCCCGGCCGCGCCTCTCGCAGCCCCTCGGGCAGCCGGCGGAGGGTCTCCCCTGCCCGCTTCCTCTCGGTGCGGATCGCGAACGCCCGCGGCCCGGCCCGGCCCGGCCCGGCCCCGCCGAGGGGGCGATGCCGCCCGTTAGACCCGCGGCCGTCGCCAGGGAAACGGGCTACGGGACGCCGGGCGGGACGCGGCGGCTGGCGGCTGGCAGCCTGCCCCCTCCTCCGGGCCGCCGGCGGCGGGCGCCCAGCCGGAGCCGCGAGTACCGGCGGGCGGGGCGGGGCCCCCAGCCAGCCGCGTCGCCGGCGGCGGGCGTGCGGAGGGGTCAGCGGAGGGGGAGGGCGGCGGCAGGGAGCCGGGCCGTTGCTGCCTCCCGCTCAGGGGGCTCCGGGCCGCCGGGCTCCTAGTGCCGAGTGCCCCGAGGTTGTATTTTATTGTCCTCCAAGCGAGGGGCTCGGCGGGCGCTGCTGGCGGGGCCCCGGGCCGGCGAGGGAGGGAGCGGGGAGCCACCGCCGCGGAGGGCGTGCCGGGCCCTCGTCCCACCGCCTGCCGCCGCCAAGAGCTCCGCGCCGGGCCCCGGGGCGGCGTCGGCTGGCACGGCGCGGCCGCTGGCACAGCCGGCTCCTCATCAGCCACCGCGCTGCTGCGGCAGAAATAGCCGAAGTGACGGTCCTTGCTTTCAGGAGGCACCTTTGGAGGTGTCTGGGTGAAGCCTGGGAAGTACTTGGCCGGAGGGTACCTGCCCCGTCGCAGAGGCGTTCGGGCATCTGCGCTAGAAAGAGTTTCGGTCAGAACGGCTGGCTGGGGCTTCCAGAGTTGATCCCCTTCTCTGCTCGCAGTGCTTGATGCAGCAGCTAAAGCGTCTCTGGGAGATGCGGATATTCAATTGATACGCCTGAACGAGCTCTGCCCTCTACTTACTAAGTTAATCTTAACTGATTCAAAGAATACATCAAACTTTCTGATACATAACTCAAAAGAGTTTTCAGCCTTCCTTTCCAAATTTCAGACACGTAACATTTTGCACAGGCTCAAAAATGTGATGAGGACTACTGAAGAGGAGATTGATTAAAAATTAGCTGGTTCCCACCCACCACCCCACCACCCCCACTTTTGAGGGTGTAGTAATTATTATTTTCTAGTTTTTTCCCTTTTAAAAAAAATGCATAAGGCTAGAAAAGACAGAAAGACTTGGTATGGAAATTATTCCATAATTTTGTTACCTTCCAAAAGCTCTTGGGTTGTTTTTGAAGAATGGAATCTCTTAGTTTTACTCCATAATAACACCATGCCAAAGTAGACAGAGTAGGCTTTGAAGAAGGTGTTTTGCACACCTTATGGAAGGAAGAGGTAGCTGTTACTTACAGTGATGATGACTGACCTCCAATTTCTGTCTTATCACTTCTTTGGGGAATTAATTAATGAGGACTAGGGGAATTCACGACAAAGAAGCTTTAGTGGGCTTGTTCTAACAGCTCCTAGGGTTGCAAAGTTTTAGTAACACTTCAGTCACAGGAGTCTAGGTGAATATGTTGAGGAAATATGTAAAAACAATGTATAAAGCCCTGTAGGCTTGACTGTTGTGCTTCAGCAAAATATACCTCAAGCAGCAATCCCTTCTTGTTTTTCTGTATTGATCATGTTGAGATGTATATTGGAAGTTGAGGGGTTGGTCATGAGCCCAAAAGAAAACCCAGTATGTGGTCATTTTGGGACAGGTCATGTTCTTTCAAATTGCCCTGACTGGAAAATTGGGTATATTTGCTAGAACAGTGAGGTCCTTTTTGAAGATGCTTTCAGGAATTAAGAGATTTACTAAGGTTTTGGAGGTGTTCGATTTGCAGTCCTTTAAGATTATTCCTCATGGAGCTGTAGTATGGCTATGCCTAGTGAGATAGTGCCAGTATTATCTACAAGATTGATACATGTCTTTGAAGTTTTTTTCCCTGCTGAGAAACTCTAGATTTTTGTAAATACTGTTCATCATTTCAGAACATACAGCCTGTGTGAGATTAGAATTTATCTGACTTCAGGGTTTGGTATTGGGGTATAGATATGATGGTGTGCTTTATAGGTAGCCTTTTGTAACGAGCTTTCAGATGAAGTTAAATAAGAAGAGGACATGGTAGCTGTAACTGCACTCTACATACCTTGCATAAGAAGACAGGTAGGTCTGAAACTGTTGACATGAAGACAGCATGAGGAAAAATGTCCCCTTCTGAAGGGTGATGTTAGAACTTTTACTTCAATTTGGACATGAGACAGAGAAATTTCCTGTTCCTCTTTCAGTACTTGATGCAGTTTTGGATGAAATTATGATTTGGAAGATTGTTACCCCCACTAACATCAAAAGTTAATACTGCAATAGTGGCCTAAAATGTTTTCTATCATTAAGATCCTGTAAGAAGGTCTAGTGAAATCAACCTAAATGACAGCAAAATTATTTTCCCTGATATTTACAAGATGCCTACCAAACCATTATACTTGATGTTAAGAAAGACTTTGGAGTAGGAATAGAAATTGAATGGTTAAAAATGTTTATTATTTGTAAAGTGATAAAATCTCCTAATTTGGAGAAGTCTACTTATCTATTCCAACTTTCTGTATGGTTCCTGATTTTGTATGCTGTTATGATCTTTGTAATAGCTGCAGCACAAAACTGCTGAGTTTAGGCAGTATGCAAGCAAAATGATTTTAACTGATTTTGAATTCTGTATCTCAAAGCTGGACATTAGATAATTTGCAGAACTTTTCTGGTATTTTAAATCAGTTGCCTTCACAGTGTAAGTGAGAAACAACAGTAAATACTGAGAAAATCTGGATCACTTAGGCTCTTCCAATTTAACCTCAAAGGACTTGCCTATACACAAAAATTGTGCCATGAACTGTGGTGCAGTAAATGATGCATTACAGTAATTCTGCTGATATTAGGCTAACTACGTGCATCAAAAAGGGCTTTGTACTGGCACAGTGGATCATTCCCATTAAGAACTGTGAAGACACTAAGGATTATGCCAGTCTGTGCATATGGAAAAAAACCAAAACCTCTTTCTGTAGCAAAAAATGGGTGTTTACATGACCTCTGAACTGTGTACATGTTGTGAACTATTACGTGAGAAAAATTCTGTGGTGAAGAAATCTAGAGACAGGAAATCTAGCAAAATAAACCCCTTTCTTGCATTCTTTTTGCTCAGATATGTAATAAAATCTCATATAAAGTTTTTTTTTTTAAATATTGATTTATTCATTTTACTGTGTGTTTTTAGTTTGTTTGAAAATTTAAATTGAATTACTGAATCATGTAGCACAAACACTGAGGTAGCAGTTGCATTTCCTAGATAAAAAGTTTTATGGTTTAGGTTGTCTCACTTTGGAAGGTAGATGGTGAGAAAGAATTAGCTTGGCTGAACAGCAGCTTCAGTCAGCTTGAGATATTGTTGGTTTCATAAATTTCATTATCCTTTTTTATTCCACCCCACCCCCTGTCATGCAGAGTTTTGTCTTGGAGCTGTCATCTTCTAAAGTTATATTGCAGGACAGATACTAGAATGCACTCTTAATGTGGCTATATTGAATTGTATAAGTTAGTCTTTCCTAGAACGTTGAATCCTTATAGAAAAGCAGTCTGAGGCTGTATAATTTAAAAATCTTTTTCTATTAATTTTCTTTTAAATAAAGACTTCTATATAGCATCAAGAATTAATTAGCTGGTAAGATCTGAGCAGTGCCACAAAATGCATCTCAGTCCAACGGAACAAGACTGTGTTTATAGTTACTCAGCACTCGATTTGGAATTTGGCAAGATCTTCTCTTCAAACTAGAAAACATGCAGATGCAATTTCATGTTATTTAGTAGTTGTGTTTCCTTTTTTATTTTAAATAGATTGTATGATCCTGCCAAATTTTCAACTAATTTTGTTTCTCTAATCTTTGCAACTGAACTATTTATATAATATACTTAATGGCTAAAATTACTATTTAACTTTAAGTCCCTCTGAAACATAAAGTAATAAAATACATACAGCTTAAAATGGGAAATCAAATAGAGATGTATCAGCATTTTAAAATGTTTATTCCTCCTTTTTTTTTTTTCCTTTGAAAAAGCATAGTATTGGCATGTTAAGCACAAACCATGTCTTATGCATGACACTGTAGGACAATGGAGGTACTTTATGAATAATACTGATAGCAAGGGCTTACTACATGATTCTTTCTCAATTTGGACACAATGTCTTGCTGGGAGGATCTGCAAGCATTTACAAGGACAGGATCATTTGGAATTTGAAATGAACTTGAAGTCAGACAGTAGGATGTAAATCAGAACAAGTATGAAGTTCTATCTGTAAGCAAAAATAATGTATACAGAGGAGAAGAAAACGCTAGGTAAGGTAGCAAAAGGCCTGTAGGTTGAAGTGCTAAACATGAAAACCAGTATCATACTGTTGGGATAGAAGCAAGGGTTGTATCAGGTTATGAAATCAAAAGCATTGCATAACACTTCCATTCTTAGTACTGGTGAGGCATCAGCTGGAAGGCTGTGGCCTCTTTAGGATACAGGCCTGGAAAGACCTGGACTAACTGGAGGGAACTTGGAGGAAGAAAGTGGAAAAATAGTGGAAAGTATAATCTCTGGGACAGCAATGTGTGTGTGTGAAAAATTAGAAGAATTTGGTCTGTTCCATGTAAAGAAGGAAAAAGATAGCAGTTCTCAAACATTTAAGTTGTTTACAAGATGAAGGCAATCTATTATTTGCTGTGTACATACAGATACAACAAGGAGATTGTTATATATTAGGATGGCTAACTAATGGCAAAGATGGTTAAGTTTGGTTTAAGTTTGCCTAGACATCTGGTAGAAAATACCACTAAAAGATTTTAAAACAATTTTGGCAAGCATCTGTCAGAAATGGTTTAGATTTTATTGGCACTGCCTTGGATCTTTCTATTCATGGAGGCATTATTTTGCAAATGGAATCTGTTTTCACATTCTACAACACTTCTGTCATTACTAAAGAGAATAAAGTTTTTACCTAGTTGGACCCCTTCTGCTCCATTATGGAACTTTCCAAGAGCTTAAGTAAATAATAAATTTCTTTTTTTCTTTTACAAATCCTCTGTCATTTTTACTTATCTGGTCCCAGTCTCCCTTTCCCTACAGCATAATACATGTTTACTAGCTTTGGCTTGCAAGCACCTTTCGTTCCTTGAATGTCCTATCACTTGCTTTTCTTTACCATTGCCAGCATCCTCACACTTTGTTCTTTTACTTCATTTTGTCTTTTTCCTGTGTTGTTCTTTGGGTTTTGGCATATACAAGGTGCCATCTTTTTCTCCTATACCTGTGTTACTTCTAAAATAGTGAAGTTTAAGAACCCCATAAAATATAGTTTGATGGAAAGATTAAGAAATAAATGAAGGCAGTAACTTTAGGTAGCCTCCAAGTAAAGGGGGGTTTTTTGGTATATCTAAGAAAGTAAAGTGCACACTGCCACTGTATATGGTCTGCTAGTGCCTGTCCTCCAGTAGCTTTTGTCTATTCCAAACAGATTTGACAGATGGATAGGAGTCTCGAAGATGTTAAGTTCTTCCAAGTTTTGTGAAAATTGGCAGCTAGATAATGGGAAGAAAGACCCAAATTATTTCCTTATCTGAAAGAAAGGAGTGATAAATTAGCCTTATATATATTCCGTAGGGTAGCAGTCAGCTAATTGACTTGTGCCAGCCAGCCAGCCAGGCCCCAAACCAGTCCTGCGCACATGCCCAGAAGGGAATACCAAAGGAAGCTGGGTTTGTCAGGCTCAGTGACACTGAGGGGAGCTGGGCTTCTCTGAAGGAATGTTGCACAAAAATCAATGAAAAAACAGACTTTACTGATTCTAATGGTCATGGGATTGATGTAAAATGTTTTTAGCATTTTTACTCTGTTTTTTGCAGCAACAGTGAGACTATCACTTAATAAATAGCAATTATTTCAAATAGTAATATGATCTTTCATTAATCTATTGTTCCTGTTTTGTTTTCATTTTTTTTGGAGGGCCTGTTATAGCCTTAAAAATTTGGATGGATGAGTTCAACAAGTTCATTAGGACCTTGACCCATTCGTGCCAGGAAGGTCTGAGGAGACAAGGTAAACTAAAAATTATATCATTGCTACTTCAAACTAAAAGCATGATACTGTGTGCTAAACAAATTCGTGGACCTTTACTTTGCATTGCTTTGTTGTAGTGTATTGGCTGATTACAGTTTTTTTATGCAATGTATGTGACAGAAAGAAAAGACTTTAAGTTTCCAAGACTTAAAGCTTTTGAGTAGAGATTATCTCTGTGTTGTTTTTAACTATAATTTGTCTATCTGTTCTGTATTACCAAACTCTTTCTGAAATTCTGTTTGTTTGTATTTCTGAATATTAAAATGAAAAGTACTGATGGTAATGAACTTGGTAAGTATAAGGTAGCTCTGAAACAACTGAATCAGAACTAAGTTATTGAGCAAACAATAGAGAAGGGTTTTCCCTAGAGAAGGGAAAGGATGAAAGAATTCTAGTGTTGAAGTAAACATAGAAATCCCACTTTCCTACTGTTCATCTGACCTTCAGGGCTGTGGGTTTGTTCTGGGGGTTAGGATTTTTTTGAGATGTTTTAGATTCTTTCTGGGATCTGATAATGATGTGGAGAGGAGTTTGTAGTTAATTCACAAGCTGGTTGAATTGAGTTAATTTGTTCCTGCTGAATGCGTGTTTTTTAATGCTGCTGAGAAGATTATGCTGTTGTAAGACTTAATGTCAGCATGCCTAGAGCGCTTTTTTCCTTGTCTGCTACTTCTTGAAAATAAAGAAACAAATAAATTTATCCATGCTCAATGTCAACCTTATTTCAAGTAAAAAAATAACTTTGTTACAGGCTGTTGGGAGTGTTTATTTTTGCTGAAGTTTCTTGAGCCATTTCTGGATGTTTGACTAATAATTTATTTATTGTTCTGAAATAGTATTTCGAATTTTATGACAACAACAGTGGCTTAATTATCAACAAGTAAAAAGATAACTTAAACAGTACTTGACTAAATGGTTTAATAGAATGCAAGAAAATATACTCTAATTATAAAAGAAAAAATAATGAGTGAATTAAACAAGAATATGTGTTATGTCTATAAATACTTGTTTCATTACTCTATTTTTTAAAAAATGGAATTTAGAAGTGTCTTTGTTTCTAATGCTCAGAATAAGAGATGTGATTTGTACGAACATATGCAGCAATTATGCCAAAACTAAATTTCTTCAGTTCTGTGGTTACTATGGTAACCAATATCCACTGTATTTCATTTAGACATATACAACAGAATGGAAGATGGTAGGTTTAAGATTTAATAATCTTTGCAAAAATATTGTGCTATAGTACATGATATTTTAATTATGTGTAAGGGGACAGATCAAATAACTAACATGCTTAGTAGCATGAACATTAGTAGTAATCATCTTTAAAACATATTTGGGTTATTCTTGTGGTAATAGAATTTCAGATGCTAATTTCTAACAATTGGATTGAATTAGTTTTTTGCTTGAGCAAGGAGATTTTTCCCACTACTGTCAGGTCTCTGACCTCCTAGGAATAAGGAAGGCAATAGTAATTCTCCTATTTTGTTTCTTGCCTTGGAATGAGTGACGAGGGACACTGAAGTAGTAGATTAGGTAGCACCTTCACTCATATTTAGGTCTCACGTGAACCCATGTCACAGAATGTGAGCAGCTATTAATCTTAAGGTATTTCTTTTCTCAATACTACTTGGCAGAAGTATAATTCCTCTTTTTTGATTCATTTCAGAGAGGTGGTACTCAAGAATATATAAATATAAAGACAAAGTGTATAATTTATGACTATGGCACAGAGTACTTGGATTTAATACCTTTACCTATTGCAGAATTAAAGTGTCCTTGTTTCTCATCCTATTTAATTGTCTGTAGGTTTGGGGGTTTTGTCTGTTTAGAGCTCAGATTTGCACTAAGGTCTTTGGAAAAAGAATTGGGACTAAGTTTATTTGAGTTGCAGACTATCTAGCTGGAACAAACCACAAAAATGGTGGAATACTGGGAAAAAAATCAAATTGATTTTCATACAGCTCTATTTCAGGTATTTGATAGTAGTAAGATCTCAGCTATAATATTTTTAGTTTTGGATACCATTAGAGGTTTGTGAGAGTACATTATTTGATCTTAATTTCCTTCTTAAAGCTTGAAGTGGCTAGTATAATGGGCTAGTTCTTGGGATCTTGTTCCTGTGAAAGGTATAAATTACAACAAAGAACCTAAGGAATTTTTCCTGTCTTCTGTTGCTTTTAATAATAATTCTGATCTTTTTATTAGAGTTGGTAGTTTATATTAGCCATCCTATAAAATTCTCATGAAGCCTTGTTTTCAAGTGTGAGACCTTACTATAACAGATTTTAATGCTGCAAATTGGTATTTAAACAACACTATGTAATGTTTTGAAACATCTGCACTAATTGTAGTTCGGGGAAATAACATCAGGAATGTTAATCCTTTTCTGCATATTCTGAAATAAACCTGGGCTGCATTTCAGTGGTTAAAAGCATTCACTGTGCCACTTGAAGACAGGCAGAAATTGTGCAAGAAATTCTAGGACCCTAAAACCAAATGGTAAAATGCTGTATTTGCAGAAAGTTAATACTTGAAGGTCAGGAAATGATAGAATAAAATGGAGATTGTTCATGGAATGTTAGCTCCTTTTAACTACGCATTAGTTTGTAATTTTTATTTATGCTGAGTGCATTTTGGGGAAGGAGGAAAAAGTCCAACACAAATGACATAGGCACAGGGAATCAGGAATCAATGAGAAGATTTCAAACAGAATTATTCTGTGATTTGGCCATATCTATTGTGCTTATGAGGTAGACAATCTCAATTTGCACTTAGTTTACTTAAATAGTGGATTAGAGTTCTGGTGAAGAGGTAAGTATGAGAGCTGATGAGAAAAAAGATTCTTACAGAATAAGCTTTGCATGAAGCATATTTATGAATATCCTAAGACTCTGCCTGGGGAATGGCATTTATGATGAGAAATAGTAGTACTAGCTTATGTTAGGTGAATAGAAATTCTAACATCTCAATTCTGACCTCGTTTGTTGAAAAAAATTCATCAAGGATTTTGACTAACAAAAACTTTGTTATTTCCTCATCCTTCTATTTGAGATGCTGATATTAGAAATTTATTTTTAACAGCTCATAAATTATTTCCATTATAGTAAAGTAGCAAGAAAGTAATTAAAATGTTGTTGTGTTTACTTTAGCTTTAGTCATATTTAATAATGTATACAAGGTACATATATTTTAATGAATATTTATATATATACATGCACCTGATGAAAGATTCACAATGCTTTTTTTCCCTCCTTGTTTATAGAGTAGCATACAATAAATTTTAAAAGGTACAGTGTATTACCATGATAATGTAGTAGTTATCTTTGTCAGAGTGAGAAAGTTAGCTTGAGATCTGTAAAACAGTTTGTGCAGAATTCACTTCCTGAAGGTCAGAGGTATATATTCCAGAATTGTGAGTGCTAACTCACTGGACTTGGGTTATTTTTTTCTGGATAAGGCAATATAAAAGATTTTTTAAAATTATTTTTATTTTGATAGCTACAGCTGTGAAGATAAATAGTCTACAATTTATAAGTATTGAAGCTAAGATTTGCAACAGATACTAAATGAACTGCATGCTGAAAAAATTTTTTCCAAGCCTCAGATTGAAATTATGCTTTTATCATCAACTGTGGATTTGTCCAATATAGTTTTTTTTTAGTGTGTTGTTATGTATAGTGGAATGCATTTTTGTGTTGTGTATGATTCCTGATCAGGAAAGTAATGTTCTCACCTTTTTCACATGCTGACATATCTGACAATAGTCTGTTCATACCTTGTTCTGAATATATTGCTGGCTATATAAGCAACAACAGATTGAAACTGTTTCTTAAGCTTTTCTTCTGGATTTCATCCTTTTGTGTGTAGTATTTTTTCTTCTCTTTCCTCCTTTCTCTAGAGCTATTCTGTCTGTCAAAACTATTTTCTTTGAGTTACTAAGACTTTCAGATTCTTTTGTACTCCTTGTTGGAGCTAATATGGCCCATCTGGTCTGTCAGGATAAGCCTGTTAGGAGAGCAGAATTTTGCTTTGCAGAGTCCAAGAAGCTGACATCCTGTCACAGATACAGTTAAAAATTCCTGCTTGCCAAATCGGCATATTTCTTTGAACAATGCTGAATCCTGCCATTGGAAATAATTGTTTTATAAATTGAAAAAGCCACCAAACTTGGAAAAAAAAGGTGTTAATGTGCAAATTACATGCAAGAATGGCTCATATAATATATTTTCCATACATTTCCTGAGGAGAATTGAGAGTTGCATAGTTGAAAATGTGGTGACTTGAAACTTTATTATAGGTACTGTGAACTTTATTTCACGTTAAAAAATCTTTTGTCTAGCTTTAGTTTGAAAGGTTTTGTTGGCATTGTTCAGAGTTTCCAGGTCAATTAGTTTGTTACAGTACCAGAGAGATGATGCTCTCTGCATTGCAGTGCATGGAATTTCATGTAGAAGATAGCTGTGGATTTAGCATTTCTTTTGGCAGGCTTGGTCCACGTAGATTCTTCTAACATTTCTTTGGAACAGACTTGAGTTTGAGTGTGGTGGATCCATAAACTGAGGTGTGGAGAGTGTGAAGAGCATATTTTAGTCTTGCTCTTTGTTTTCTCGACTGTCCATCCAGTTGGACTCTTAGGCAATTATTTTCCATTCCAGAGAGTTTGGAATAAACATATATCTATTTTTAATAGTAATAATTTAAAGAATATGGAATACTAAAATCTATAATCTATGTGATATTTGTTTCCAGTATTTTATATTGATGAAAACCGTAATCCAGGTGTTGGGCTTGTTTTGGTTTTTTTACTAGTCAGTTTTTGTAGGTTGGTGATAGCTGGAAACCACAATTTACTGTGGATTTCTAATATGCCAATTGCACAGTCCAGGAGGTGTCCACCTGAATCTCTGTATGGCAATACAGTTATTTGCCAAATGTTTGAATTTTAAGGGTGATAAAACATTTCAGTACATTACCTCAGCTTGATGTCCTGAAGCTTAACTACCTAAGTTTTCAGCCAGTATTATTTTTCTGAATGATGTAAATTATAACTAAATAATATTGGTTTTGTTTACTGTAGGAAATCTGGGTTATAGATTTATATGCAAATAAGTAGATTATTTTCCTCTCTTATGTGTCTTCTGTCCACGGAGACTACAATGTTTCAGAGTACAGGTTTATAGACTTCCCTTCTGTTGACAGTTTCTTAGTTAAAATTCATCTCATAGGGTATCCATTTTCTTTTTCACATTTTTCAAACTAGTGTTGGTAACCACTGTCATGATGGGATCCAAAATAACCTGTATAAATTGAAAAGACAGTTAATATACATTGAAATTTGGTTGCCTTGGTTTTTATTTGCTTTTCAGCTGTAATTTCATTTCTTAAATAGGATCCACTGTCTAATTTGTAATGATGTCAACTGTTTAGTTGCTGCTTTTCCCTTTGTAGGAAAAGTGAATATGGATTTGCTAACCTTTAAAAATATTGTAGATATATCACTGATTAAATACTTTTTTTTATCTGATGAAAATAGGAGTTTTTAAAATCTGTATATGTGTATGTATATTTGTATATGTATTATTATTTTTCTTATTATTAGGCTGAAAAGGGCTACCAGCAATAATGTTTGAAACAGTCATTTTCCTGTTCTTCTAAGGGCAGTAATGAGCCATCCCAAAGTACAGCAGATACATCTTCTATTAGGCAGTTTTCCAATAGTTTAATGAAGGGCTTAAATTTAAGACATAAGAAATTATTTTATAATTTGTATTTGTAATATTATATAACACTGCTCCTCTTTCTTGGTTCTTACCTGTCACTGCTTGAAAAACCTTTATACAAATGATACATTTGTAGACTTTGAGTGTCAATCATTGACTTACTGGTGTTGCTCCATCCTCTAATGATAGTTCAGTTTTCTATCTGAAAACAAAATTGGCTGTATTTCACTTGTCATTTAAATTTAACTTTTAGATTTTAAGAAAAATGGAAATAATTCTACTTTCTCACTGAGTTATATTTCTAGCTTGCTTTCACAGAGAGATTAGAAGACTTACATGTAAAAATGTTTGCATTTACCAAGGAAGACCAAAGCAGTAAGAGAGTAGTATTTTTTATTAAAGCTGCTCAAACTTTTCAGTTTTTTTGTAAATGGCTATTTAGTTAGTTGCATTAATGATGTAAAGAAAATAAACATAATTTTTAAAACATTAATGTTAATGCAGTAAAATGTAAGAATAATAACAGTAGAAGCAACAAAGTGAAATTAATGTTGGTCTCAAAATCTGAACTGTTGTGCTTTAGAATACAAAACGTTAAATGTCTGTATATGCTTTCTTAGGATTGTGCTGTGTAGGTATCCTGTGAAGGTTTCTGGCTATAGAATCAGGCAGAGAAAGATCCTTTGAAACAGATTTTGATGTCTATTTCAGTGGGCTGTCTTTTCAAATAAAATTCTGCAGACAGGAAAAGACACAATCTTTTCCATTGTAGTAAGGCTGTTTATGGTAAAGTTAGGTTAAAAGAACCGTATGTAACATACACTTTTAATGTTTTACGTTGACACTTTAACTAAAACACTGAGTTTTGTTTTTTTTTTAAGAAACCCAAATTCACAGACTGTATATGAATGTTGTCTGGCTCTATTTTACAGTTTAATCCCTGTTACTATTATTGCTATTTTTGGTTCATCTCCAAGGTACATTAAAGCATTGCACCCCCCTGAACATAATTAGGTTAATGTTTGATGTTTGTAGAACAGCTTCTTAGACCTTTTTAATAGCTCTGCTGCTAGGTCTTGTTCTGGTTCCTGACACCTTTCATTAGTGACCTCTGTAGTCATGTTCCCATTCTTTGTATTAATTAAATAGCTAACGTTCAATAGTGTGCCACAGTATCATTTATTTATGTGGTTATAAGGCTAACACAGTTTAAAGAAAACATAAGTGTGAAATCCACATGTTCTCTTAAAGCAGTTCATTTATGTCATGTGGCTTTAAATTTCCGGCATGGGAACTACTTTTCTGGAGCTGCAGCCCCTAGTAAGGTTGTAGCAAACATTTGCTGGAACTAACTATTGTATACATAAGAGTAGTCTAAGCCTGCCTCTAGAGCCCTCTAACCTTTTCTGTTTCGCTCGAGGTGTTTCTGTAGTAGATGTCACCTTTGCTTTTTTTTGTTCTGATAGTTTTTTTTATGTCTGGACAAAACCCTTGCTAAGGACTACTATAAAACAAACTGGATTCATTTGGGGTTAATTATGTAAAATTAGTTATAGCAAATTGTATTTGAACTCTAGCCCTTTTTATTATATCTCTTTGAAATTATTTCTTCATAATCTTCAAGAATGTTTTAATCTCCTTCCTTGTATTTGAGATTGTATTAAAAAAGGAGTGACGTTTTGTGCAAGAAGTGTGCAGAGTAACTGATATAGCTGTTAGATTCACTTAGTCAATTTCAAGCCCAAAGCTTATCAACTTCCAGATTAAAGGAGGAAAAGCAGGTATGAGATCTCGTTTCAGCCTGCATGTGAATTGTAGCAGCCTTCTGTATTCTCTTTCTTTCTCCAGACAAGAATAAGTGGATCACTACAAGGCAATGTAGCTGCGCTTTTGTAAATACTCCATTACCCTGTATTAACAAAGCTATTCATCACATTCAAGAGTTAGAATTAAAGATGGAGAAATGCTTTCGACAGGGACATTTATGGTTGCAAATGGCCAAGTGCTTTTTCTCTCTATAGGAGCAAGTGTATTGTTAAATAGGATTACTATGTTGATTTTTATAAAAAATTAACTTTATGTCACATGTACTCTCCAAAATAGTGCCCAGGAAGTTCATATACTAACCATCGTAAGTTTTTTGTCTACTTAACAGTTTTGGCTAATCAAACTATTTTATTAAAATCAATATACCACAATATCATAATATAATATCAATATATCATAAAGATTATTACATTCATATATGACAATTTATATGCAGACAGAGTCAAGTAGCTTCAAAGATACTTTCTGCAAAATAGTTTTTGATGACTTGAGTAGGTAGTCATATTGAGCTGTGTGTCATTTTGTTATTTATAGTGATCAATGTTTTTTTTCCTGAACAGTACTTAAAAATTCCTTGATTAAAGAGTTTCTTTATTCTCATATTGAGAGACATGAATTTGAAAATGTTACGGTTCTTTCTCGAGCAGTACATGTTTTGCTAGCCTATATGTATTTTGTGTGAATAGAAACAAGAATAAAGGGAAGCTAAAAAAAAAGGTAGGTAGATAAAGAATGAAATATATACCATTTTAAAGTATAGTCAAATCTTCCCATGAACTTATTTGAAAACATGATTACTATCATTTAAATAATTCACTTTTACTGGGGAAGTGTTTCCTGAATGTTAATAAATTTTGCATATGCCTACACTGCAGTAAGAAGATCTGATTGCTGCTTGCACAGACATGTTATATTTAAATAACTCGCCAGTACTGACAATAATGTCATCATAGCAACACATCAGGAAAACTGTCTTGGATTAGTATTCCACAAGCAGTGTTAAATACTCTGCAGGGAGATTTCTGCAATTGCAGCATAGATAGTAGAAGAATCCAAGGTGTGTGAACTACAGTCATATCTTGATTTACAGTATAGACATTAATTTGATAGGAAACTTTATAGTGCCTCTACCTTTATTTAAAATAATGTGAGAAAAGTGAAATGTTTTTAATGCCATAATTTTGTCATCAATATACATGACTTAGATGGATAAGCATTGACATGTCCAGATGTTTATTCATTTTAATGTTAGCTTAAGTTGTTTCTGTAAGTCTTGTGCATATTTTCCACATCTCTTCTAAATTCTTGGGACTTAATATACAGAGATTCAAAACAGTCTGAGGCCTCTAGATGGTGATGCCATTATAACTATGAGTTTAAGAGCAGAAAAGATGGGGTTGCTATAATATGAGTATTTCATTAATGCTCTTAAAAATCAAAATTAGTCACATATACTGAAATGACTATACTACAAACATAGGAACTTTGGATTTTACTTGTCTGTATATGAATTTATTTACACCTCTGCTAGTAAGTTAAGTATTACCAGCAATATGTCCAGTTGACATGGAAAACCTCATACCCAAACTGTTCGATTCTTACCTTCCAAAATAGAAGAAACATTATGGACACTGCTTTTGAGAATGGTCCCTGACCCTTTCCAGCTCCTGAACTGTGCCTGGGAATAGTTTGGGAATGGATTGTGAATGTGGTAATTTCCCTTACCGCACGCAGGTTGTACCAGGCTTTATGTGCGGTAAGGTACCAGGCTTTAAAGTACGTATGTAATGTACTTTAATGCTTTATGTGATTAAGTTGCTAGGCCAGAAAACTTCCCTGGCAGTGTTTTTAATTTGCTGTTTTAGACATAGCCCTAATGAAGAAAAAGCATGCAAGGCTGAGCCAGAACCTCTGCTTTACTTTTGAGATTTAAAACAAAGTACAGTGGTTGAGAGTAAAAATAGAATTAACAGTATTAAGGAATTTTTTAAAAAAACATTCTACAAAATTGAGTAATGCATAAAATATATGTACAAAATCTGGGCTTTATTGACAACCGTTTGGAGATCCATGGTTTTTAGGAATTCAAAACCTTATTTTAAATTTTAGAAAGCATTCATCTGTATGTACACAGATTGGATCCTTTTATGATACAAAATTCAGTGGCCTATTTATGCCTTTTGTTAGGAAACAGGAAAAGTGTATAACATCTGAGATGTATAATGGAGTTTATGTTTTGCTTTTGCAGTATGGTTATGTGTTTAAGGAGGAGAAAATACCATGGTAAGAATCATACATACAAAATCATACAAAATAACGCATTTGTTTTAATATCAGGTTTTTATTTGATGAGATGTTACTCTGGCTATGAAGTCTGCTCTGTGAACTGTAGGCTTTACCAAGTTCTTTTGTAACATAGAAGATGTATCTCAAATAAGCATTCTTAGTGTCTGCAGTATCTTAACACCAAAAGTGTTTATGGAGAATTTCTCGTATCTTTCCTACTCTAATTTCAAAGATTCAAGATGATCACAGGTCTCAGGGCCCACCTAAGTGACGAATTTCTGTTGGTAACAGTTGTTCTTACTGATACTTCTGAAATTGTGCTAATTCTACCAATTATCTCAGGTGTCTCAATATTATAAGCTCTACTTTCTTTGAGTCCTGGGTTGGAACATGATGCATAAGCATTCTGAATGTTTCTGCATACTTACTCCGATCTTTGTGAAGTTCTCTAAATACTGTACACAATATTCTGAATTTGCATAGAGGGTCAAATTTACTCTCATTTCAGTTTGGCTAGACACAGAGAGACAAGTAATTAGAAAAGGGAGTAGGAAAAATGTTTGAATTAAACAGCCATTTCTTCATCAAATGCTGTAATAAGATGGGGCAAAAACTAAACTTTTTTTTTTCATTTTTTTCTTTCCTGATTTTCCTGTATTTATACTGTTAAGATTCTTATAAAATGAATGATTTTTATGTTTTCAGTGTTGTTTGCCAGCTACTTAAGTTTAGTTCAAAAATCTTTTGTGTTTGAGTGACAAAATTTCCTTGAAACACACTGTAGTGTTTCCAACTATGTAACATTAAAGCTAGAGAGCAGGAGGGGATGCTTGTTAAATAAAAACAGAACATAATTCTTAAGTTAAAAATAACAAGTTGAAGAATTCTTTTTTTTTTTTAGATATATTTGCACTGGAGATATCTGGAATATATACAAAATTTAAAATGTGATTTTAAAACATAAAATTTATGCAGTTTTTGTCTAAATTTTACATGTTGGCTGCATGTATTTTAAAATACGCTAAAAAACTCAAGACACTTCAGAAACCTAGGATACAATGCAATACAATACAAGTATATTTCAAAACCAGGTACTGAGAAAGTATACACAATAAGTCTGAAAGTGTGACTTTAAATTGTATTATTTATAATGCAGGGTACTTCATGATGTAGTTCTTGAAGAAAAGAATGTATCTCATGCACTGAACTTGTTGTTCTGGCTGTTTTGCTCAACAAACCCTCTATTTCCCAGCATATTTTGACGTCATATCCAATACACCTATTGAGTTTTTTTGTGCTTGCCTACTTGTTCCGCTCCTGTTTATCAGACTCCTGCTTCTTTATCTAATTTGATATGTCTTCCATCACCAGGTCCCAGTTTTCCAGTCCAATGTCTTACTATTTTCTGTTAACACAGAGATATTTTTTTCATTCCCTGTTCTTTAGCTGTATTGTTTGATTTAGGAAGGCTTCAACAGTATTTCTTTTGGTCTGTTTTTGGCATAGGCTGTTATTTCTTCATGGAAAAGGAACTTCTTTGTGGAGTTCTTTCAAATATATATTTCACGTTATGCATATATGTGTAATGTAACACTGTGACTGCAGATTTTGTTTCATCTTAGCTGCATAGGAAGGACCTGTATGTGCTCTTTAAGCCACACATGTGGGCATAAGCAGGTGCTGGTTATCCTTCCTCCCCTTGTTCTCAGCTCCGGTAGTCTAATGGGCCTTTTAAGTTCACTTAAGAGAGCTATGATTTGCTTGTGTTCTTCTTTGACTGCTTGTGTTGCTTCTTTCCCCCTCTCGGTTGCAGGTTAAATAATGTCCTTTTAACAAAGCCTTCCTTATCTCTGCTTTTGAGTCTCCCAGATTTCAAAAGCTTGTCTGTTGGAAACTGATTAAGCCTTATGCCTTGATTATTTTTCCTTTGTATCTCTGAATTTTTTTTTTCTTCATTGTTGACTCTCAAGTGATGACTTTCATTAAACTGATAAAACTGAAACTGCATCTGACCTGCAATGGCAATGTATCCGTGTCTGCACAGATACAGCATTAAATGCTTCTGTTGCTTAGCAGAGTCTGGAAAGTACAGCATATATTGCTCATGTATGTTCAGGACTTGGAAAGAGTAACAGCTTTTCTACAACAGTTACTCTTTGGCAAATCCCTGGGTATGAGGACAAAAATTGAAGATCTGTGTAAGTACAAGGTGTAAAGAAATCTGTTTCTTGTATTTCTGTAAAGAAACATGAGAAAAGCATTTATATGGGAATTGTACAATTAATAATTCTTCTGTATGACTTGCAATTATTCCATTTAGCTAGCCGGCCTTTAAATGTTTAAGATTCAATAAAGGAAATTTTGACATAGTGGAAGTAATGTTTACTTAACAATGCTATTTTCAGTCTAGAATTTTTCAGTGACAGTGGCTTTTACCTACAGGATAACAAAAGTGGTCAGTGCTGAATCTATTGAAGGTATCTGGTTACCATTGTCCCCTAAGGTGGATTTTAAAGAAGCTGGTGTATCTTGTGAAGGTAAAGGTATTTCATAATACTCGGTCCGAGTTGTAAAAGTTATTTATCCTCATTTAATATATGCTTTACATTTGTAATAATACTTGCTTGTTGCCTGCTCTGTCTTATGTAAATGATGAGTATCCTTTGAGATTTGTAGCATGTCAAGCTGAAATACACATATATTTTAAATGTTATATTATGTACTTTTAAATCATCCTGTTTGCAAGAAGATAATTTACATTTCTGTATTTAGATTAATACTGTATTTTAACCTGTCTAGGATTTGAACCAGCTAAACTAGTTATGTTGGTTGTTAGAAATGCTAGAGGATTTTTTTCATTTAATTTCTGTAAAACAGATGCATTGCTGTTACTGGGTATTCATAAAATACTCCCAATGCAGAGTTCTGGTTTTTACAGTTTAAATCTTTACTCAGATTATGCATTTTTGAATTAAGTTTTAAATATTAAAGAGATTGTGTGTAATTTTTTTAAGCCAATGTGCAACCTTTTAAATACTACTAGCCTGAGGTGATCCTGTCTGCAGTAAATTGCCCAATGAAATGTCTGTTAATAGCAGTGAAGACAAAATTTCACTCCAGATGAGTGGTGTTCTCCTTCTTTTGAATGCTTACAGTTTTTAATCGTAATGATTTAGGGAATTATTGACTGTGGAGTCAAAACTGAAATGGTTTGGACTCTGTAGCTTGTATAATTACCATTTTTTATAGATCATGACAATGGATGATGACCTCAAAGAATCTTTTATCAAAACAAATAACTGAGGCATTTTTATAGACATATTTCACAGAATGAAATGATGATTTATGTGTATCATGAGTAAAACTGCTGTTGAGATATTACACTGAGTATTCTTAGAACTCCAGAGACCTTAATGAAGGCATTGATACTTGGGAAAATAAAATTAAATAAGTATTCTTTAAAAAATTAAGATAACTAGGAACTGGTACTATTATTTGCATGATTAATTACCCAAGCAACAAGGCAAAGATGAAAATTCTGTACCATCTGTATTTATACATTTTTGTTGCACTCTGCATTGGAAATAAGATGGAGGAAAATTATATTGAATGTGTACGTTCTGTTTGTAACCAGTTCTGTTTGCCTTGATAGATGTGAGGCTAGCTTTATATTGAGAAAGAAGCTGGAATAAAGAGTGTGTGTTTAAGCCTTCATAAGAAATAATTATAATGTATTTTTCAAGACAGAAATGTAACCAGTTGTACTTACTGTGTTACATGTGAACTGGCCAACTTTGTGTTAAGAACGAAGCACAAATAAAGAGCATGTGATTAAGCTTTCATAAAAAATATATTTAAATGTATTTCTAAAGATGGCAAGACATTAACCTTGACGCAGGAAACAGAAGCTTTGTTATTGGAAGTTACTGAGCTAATGAAGAGGCTGGAGGCTGATCGTGCGAGGCAGAAGCAACTTTGGAGTTAGAGAAACAGTGAAGGAAAAAGCTTGCCATGAAAATTGATTGTATGTCACTTTGGAGGCTTCAGCAGCTCCCCGCAGCTGTGCAAAAAGGTTTTGAAACAAAGAATATTTCTCATTTTTCAGTCAGTTCATTACCAAGAATAAGAATTATGATATGACTATAGTTTTGTTTACTGTAATAGGAGTACAATATCTACTCTTCTGAGTTTGGTATCCAGGAAAAAATAAGGGGAGTACTGTGGAATGTTCAGCGTTTGAGAAATAGCGTAAGAGCGAACAAGACGCTCTTAAGATGATAATAAATGCCTAGTTTGGGACAAGGAATGAGAAGCTGAAACAGAATTATAAAATAATGCATTTGAGTTAAACCATAGATTAAACCACAAATAAAAAAATAAATTTGTTTTGAGAAAAAATAAAATGTGATAAACCTGAATAAAGTACTTACATATTTAGTAGAAATTGATTGATGTAATGATTGATAGGGCTCCTATCCCAGATTTTAAGGAGGTTTACCATTACATTTTGTGATGAAATGGCACCTACACAATAGAATTAAAGAAAAAATGAAATCAAAAGCAGCAGCTAATTAGCAGCTGTTTGCTGTTTGCCTTGTGACTCATGGTCAGAAGCAGGTATCATCTGAATCTAGACTTATAGAAAAGTTGCCTAATTTGTAACAGTAGGTTCCTGGATGTAAAATCACAGCTGGTACTCTAGTGTTCTGGTGCACATCATCCTGAGATCTTCAACAAATACCTTACAATCCGGAGTGTGGTGACAGCGTAAGAGTGTGCCATAACTGTTTACTGAGTAAACACTAAGTGAAAATCAGTGTATAATGGAGGCAAGCCAGGAGTTGTTTATTCCCAAATGCTTTATTTCTCCTCCTCCATATCCCAGAAGACAAAATGTCAAGTAGTGCCCACCCCTACCAATCTATGAGAAAAAAGTATGTTTATTTTAGCCAATGCCTACTCTTGACTTGGAAACTAAAAACCTGTATTAAGGTGTTACCAACTGGCAGAGATTGCTTTCCTTGAAAGCAATTGCCTCTGAAGGACAATTAATGATGTCCTGAAAACAGAGGAGGAGATTGAGTAAAGCATCAGAATTAAAATTCATTGGTAAGTTAGAAACTGCTTTCAGGAGAAAATCCTATGGCAATTAAAATGTCAATTTTAAAGAAGTAAAGAACTACAAGAAGGAAAGGTTGATAATATAATCTTCATTCTTCAGCACAGTAGTTCAGGATTTGAGCTGCAGAGATGCTACTTTTTGCATTTTGATGTACTTACCTACATTGATCCAGCTGTAATCATTTTTGTGTGTTGCTATACATTCCTGTTGCTTTTACTTTACTGTTTAGCATTGCCTATAAATATAAAAAGTTTGGAATAGTGGAATATAATTAACACATTTTCAATTCTGTTAATATATGCAATGATACAGTATTTAAAAAAAGAAAAAGAAACCAGCATGAAGTTTAGCTGTGAAAATTAACTGATTCTTCTTCGCTGATTTTTCAGTGGGCGATGTCAGTATGATATTGTGTCTTTGGAGTAAATTTGTAATTTTCAGGATTATGAGTTCTTATAGTATTATCTATAAGACAAACATACACTAACATGGAATTGAGAATAAAGGGAGAAGACCCTCAGGCTTGTTATAGTTATCCCTAATTTAAGTATTGCAAATGCAGGAGATACTTAATTAAGAGTAGACATTGAATCCTGTTATTTCTTCAGACTTCCCTTGATTTCCATTATTACTAACTGCTGCTGCATCCATGTCCTATAGGTAATTGTAGTGACATAACCTATCTTCAGAAATTACCTTCTCTGATATATAACAAAATCCAATGTAAAAGACATTTTATTCATCATAATGTTAGGTATCACTTTGTATTAGGTAGAAAAGCTACTTATTCATACAATGTCTCTTTAACTTCTAGTAGCAATGAAATAATAATTTTGTAAATTTGTGATTTATGTCTTGTTGACACAGCAACATTTATTGATTGTTAAGGGATTGCACTGAATATTCCACAGCTACTTCTCAGAGGCAGAGCGCCTTTATTTCTCAGTAAAATGTGCTTTTCTCTCTCAAATTTGTGGCAAAGTTTACTGCTCTGGGGACATTTTCTGATCTTTTTCTTATCAGATAATCTTACTTTACTTTCCCTAGTTTCATACCAATAATTATTCCATATATAACATAGCTGCTGCAGGACACCATCTCTAATAAGCTTTTTTCTCCTATGCAAAATAAAATAGATGATGTCATTCAGCAAGCAGTGGTCTGGTCACATACTTTCTTGTAAAGACCCACAGGAAATTTATGCCAAAGTCAGAAAAGTAAACGCAGCAAACTGAATTAAGACTGACATACTTCTGTGTGGCAACATGTATATATTTTGTTTGTTGGCTTTGAGTCTGTATCTTTAGTTTAGCTTTCTTGAAGCCATGTTTAGTTCAGGAAGTGTCCCCAAAACTGAAAATAGTTGGCATAGTAAGAGGATGTGGGATTTATATTTTCCCTGTTCTTCCTCTGCATTCACATACGTCTGTTGCTGGAGACTGGGAAGCTCATTAGAGATGTTCTTGTGTTATAATAGCCTCCGCTAGATATGCCTTAAGGCTGGATGTTTTAATTTCCTTCATAAAAACAAAACTACCCCTTGCTTTGAAGGTTTGTTTGAATTACATACTGGGATTATTAAGTTTGAGTTTAAAAACATTTCCACTGCTAATGCAGTATTTGGTGATGACGTTTGTAACCCGTGTCCTCTTTTGGCCTTCAAAGTAGTTTACAGCAAAATTTTGCAAGTCTTAGTATTATGACAACACACTTCCTAATCTCACTAGGTATCACTCAGATACTGACATTTTGTTATGCTAATTATCTTTTTAACAGAATATGAAATGTGTGTTCAAAATACCTTGGAGCTACAACGGCATTTTGATTGTAAAAGCCATCAGCTGTGACAGGTACAAAACCAAATACTTAAGACAGAAACAGTCAACAGAAAGATTCAGGAGGATACAGAGTTCGCGAAGAAACACAGCCCTCTGCTGGAAGAAAAGCTGCATCTGGAGAGTGAAGCTGTGAAAGATGTGTTACTGGCTTATGAAAAGGTAAATACAAACAATACAAAAATGTTTTTCAGAACCTTGCCACTACATAGGTGCATACCCTTTTGGAGAACAGCAGTCTTTTGGAAGTGCCAAGGTCTGGTTTATATTTTGTACACGAAGTCTGTGAATTGTGTGCCTGTACCACTACCTACAGGCACTCAGTGCAAGCAGAAACCAGGGAGGATAATGCTGTTGGCCTTTAATAAATGTCTCTTAAGCATATACGAAATGTAATTCTAACTTTGTAAGTTGATTTCATGTGGGATTTTTCATGGGAGAAGTAGAAGGCGCATATTGATATTTGCATAGATTCTTCTCGGATTTCTCGCATACATCACCATTTGTTCCAGAATATGTTAGAAGCTGTTAAAAAAAATTAATTAATTTTAAATGCTGGTGTACCTTTTTCCTAATTTATTTGTTTATATTATTTATTGATTATTATATTTCTAATGATTTATTATTTGTAGATAATAAATATCTAACGTGGATCATGTCAGGCTGAATAATCAAAGTGTGGCAAAGTTGTAGGTAGCTTAAAACTGATGTCTAAAAAGGGGAAATACTATTACTTCAAGTGCAGATTTTAGTACTACTTATTATCTTTTCTGTATATTTTCTATAGTAACTTCTAAATACAAATCTAGGGAATAATCTCTGTTTCAAGGTACTTACAATCTAAAAACGGTCTTTTGTTTGCTGGTGGTTCTTAATAAATATTGTTTATTGTAATTTGTTTTATTTTGAACTCATCTTTTGAGGACTCAACAGTCATGTACAAAATACTTCTAGAATTAAAAAGTTAATTGACTATTACACAAATAATGTGAGAATTATTGTGAATTATCTCTGACCTATGAAATAGCTTATAGTTCTATCAGTGTTATGAGGTACATTCAAAATACTGGCTAATGAAAAATCAGTTTGGTTATTTTGGGGTTTATTTTGTATCCTTTTTTCTTGTTAATGTCTTAGAATATATTGTATGCATCTAAAATACTGAGGTGTATTAAACTACAACTCTGAAAGTAAACATAAAATATCTTTTTTCTAAAGACTATTTAAAGTACATTTTTATAGAGGGTTCTTTTTTTCTTTCTTTCCAAAAAGTGACACTACATATCATAAGAAGATAGATTTGGTGGTACTGTAACTTATTTATATATTTAATTTCAACAGAATTTCTAATTGTCAAGTAAATTATTTATGACTATCACTGTGCTCTAACGTATATGCTGTTTGTTACTCAGGTGTGGTTTTTTCCTCCCATGGCCTTAAAAAGGCAACTGGTACTTAATCTTCTTTGTAATGGAAACAAGTATTTAATTTTTAATATCCAGAGAACTAGTTTGAGTAGTGAAGTGCTAGATTCTCATACAGATTTTATATAATGTTTGTTTATATTTTTAATATTTTAAAAAGTGAGACAACAGATGTGCTTATCTCTATTTGAGAGTTGTTAGGAACGGAGTGTCCCAATACTATTTATAACATTGAAAACTGTGTTCATTGTCTGCATTGTCTGAAGCACCTCTTTTATATAGGTGACTGCTGGGCTTGCATACCTTCTAGGAGATGTTTAAGTAATGATTTTGTCAGATAACTGAGTGATAGATACCTCAGTGGTTTCTTTCAACATTATTTCTTGCTTTCTGCTCCAGAGGTCACTATCTTCCCATGGAAGTAGCCACCTTTTCAACATAACTTCAAAGTTTTGTAACAGAGTGAAAGCCCTCTTGCTGCCATTTCTTTGTTATGCAATTTTACGACACATTCTGTTGTCTTTCGCTAGGGTTCTATCTATTGCAGACCATGTAGATTTTGTTGTTAGGTTGTATGACATCACAAAATGCTACCTCAACTTTACACTTCAATTTTTAAACTGCAAAGAATCAGATAAATCTTGAAATTATTTTTTATTTTAAACATTTTTTATAATTTTTATATAACATTTCAGGAAACTTGTTTTGTTTTCTTAGACATCAAAAATGTATAGTGATGTTTGTTGTGAACTCATGGAAATTCAAAAGGTAATGAAAAGAATTGATGAAGAATCTGAAAAGAAGCTAAAGTCTATGTATGAGAAAATTAAATATGCTGAGATGCTATTGAGTCAATACAAGTAAGAGCTATTCAGTACAGTATTATAATGTCCTGTTAGTTTTAATAGCAACGATCAAACTATGCAAAATTTGTTTTTAGAAAGCATCTTAAATTCTGGGTTTAGAAAAAAATAACAGAATTACACATAAAAGAAGTGTTTTCCTTGTTTGTTTTAGCTTGTATTAGCAGAGTAAGGAAGGGATGATGTCCAGAAATAAACCCGAATGGAAGATTCCGTGAATTGGCTCCTACAGCATGTCATTTTAATGTTCTATTACTTACTTATGAATTTTTTTATCCCTTTGACAGAGCTTTTAGCTATCATTCTTATTGATGGCATAAATTATTTGCATTGAACATCAGCATTTATTATAGTACCATAGTTATATTGTAATTGTAGCTTAATTTTGAACTTGTATATTAACCAGAACAATTCTAGCCAACAGCACATACTTTCAAACTTATCAAAATACCTTGCCTTTCCTTTTTTTTTTAGAAAACCAACAAAATTACTATAACTTTATTGGATTTCAAGATAGCTTCTGTATGATAATGACTTATGTAGCAGTTTACTCACTATAACCTGTCAGGTTATTAACCCTTTAATTATCAAGTGATAGTAACAGTAGAATACCACTAATGGCGAGTCATTGACAAGAAATCTCTCTTTTCTGTTGCTGGACATACAGACAAAATTCAGCATCACAAATAACTATGCCAAAGAATAAGAATACTAAGTACTTTCAAGTTTAGTGGGAGGTTGCACTTGATTTTGCTGCATACGCCTATGGCTAGTTGCCAGGTTTTGTTTGGCAAAGTAGCAAGTGACGCAGTGGCTCTTTTTCACTTGAGATGAGGAAAGCTTACAGACAGAATTGAAAGACATCAGTAAATTTTCAAGATAACCTTACTGGCAGTAGCAGATGTTTCTGTATTTCAGCCATGTGACAGCAACTGTTCTTCAGGTATCAGGTATTTCAAAAACTGTGTATGGTAATTATGGAGTATATATATTTTGTAGTAAGTCACCAAATTTGGTCCATCCTATTCATCCGAAACTCCCTAGATTCACTAAGAATTTATATGCCAGTTCTATAATTCAAGTTGTGCTAGGCACTACCGGAGTTGGGACAGCATGCACTGTTTTGGCATTCCAGAGAGCTGATACTAGAAAGCCCGTGATGTACATTAGTGTCTGAAAACCTGTCCTGCTCACTGATGCTTCATTCAAGGCAGTGAGACTAATGCTAATGGTTGAGCTGTACATGTAGACTCATGTCCTTGGTAACCTTATTTCAGCAGATGTTAATTTCCCATCCAGCAAAACCATTGCCAGGGACTGTCCCATATAACTCCTATTCCCTGTTTCTTCTCAAGGATCATTCTCATGAGAATTTCCTGTTGGCTTGGCCTTGTTAGTTTACCTAAGAGCAGTAAAGGAGCAACTACAAACCTGAAGAGAAGTTTCTAGTTACAGGATTTCTAATTTTTAAAGAAATAAGGGCTTTAGAAGGAAGGGTGTCTGTTATCTAAAGACCCATGTATCATCTCAAGTTAGTGCCATTATCTATTCTACAATCATTCTTTCTCTTCAAAGTTAAGACACTGCAGTTTCTCTTACTGCAGAATGGCTCTTTCCATACACTGATCCATTCACCCCACAGGATCTACTGCAAACATAAAATACTCCCTGACCATTTGCAGAGGATTGTTGGGCTAACAGTGGAATTTACACAGCAAAGTTCCTGGCAGTAGTGTTAGGTCCCTCAAAGAAATGGGCCAGGTAGATAGATACAGGTATGGACTAGGTAACTGCATGATTCTAGAATGCTGTGATAGTCTTTCCTTATGCTTCCAAATATGACTGTGAACTACAGGAGCTACTCTTCACACCAGCACAATTGTGATATATGTAAGAGCTCTTACTTGCTTATGTTTAGTGAAGGCCTGTTTACCAATGATGATTCTCATCTGTACGTATCTAAGAATCTTACACCATGTGTCAACCTATCTTTGTCAAGAAAACATTGAAATCTAGAAACTATTACTAGCAGAAATAAACTTTGTGATTTTGCGTGTTTACAGGCCAGCAGCACACTGCTAGACTTTCTAAAAGAGAGAAAGTAAGCAGTTACGAACAGCTTATTGTTGTGATGTAATCCAAGTGAGCAGCTGAGCCCCACACCACCACTCACTCTCTCTCTCCACGGGCAGGATGGGGGAGAGAATCAGAAGGGTAAAAGTGAGAAAACTCATGGGTTGAGATAAAGACAGTTCAACAGGTGAAGCAAAAGCCATGTGTGCAAGCAAAGCAAAACAAGGGATTCATTCACCACTTCCCATGGGCCACTTCCAGGAAAGCCGGGCTCCATCACACGTAACCGTTACTTGGGAAGATAAACGCCCTAATGCTGAATGTCTTCCCCCCCCTTCATTCTTCTTCCTACAGCTTTACATGCTGAGCGTGATGCCATGTGGTCTGGGACATCCCTCTGGCCAGTTGGGGTCAGCTGTCCCGGCTGTGTCCCCTCCCAGCTCCTGGTGCCCCCCCAGGCTGCTCGCTGGGGTGGGGTGAGAGGCAGCACAGGCCCTGGCGCTGTGCCAGCTGCTCAGTGACAGATAAAACATCCCTGTGTTATCAATGCCATTTTCAGCACAAATCCAAAACAGCCCCATACAAAGTACTATAAAGAAAATTAACTCTATCCCAGCCAAAACCAGTATACTTATACACAAGCCCATTGTAATTCCTGCATTCTGTCAGTGAAATACCTTTTGTAGGCTTGTTAACCACGAAGGCCAAAACCAAATCCTCAAATAACTGTGTAGTTGTGAGAGCTTAGGGTGCTGCAAGTGACCTTTTTGTTTGATGTACCAAATAGGAAGAACTGTTATTGTTTTAGTATATATTTTAGTAATACATGATAGAATAAAACAAGGCACACAGTAGACTTTCAGAGTAAGGTGTTTTGGTCCCCTCTATGAAAAGACCCATTCTTAGAGGGATGTAAAGAAGAGGTTGTAGCTGCTGTAGCTGTTTTCTGTTGGGTTTAGATTTTCTTTTCATTGCTTTGTTCAAGAACTAATTGGAATTAATAAGCGTGATTGTTTTGCTTGCTGTTTATGGTGCTCAGTAGGCCATAGTAAAGAGATGGTCCTGATCAAAATAATAGTGGTTGGTTGTGTCATTTCCAGTTTCTTTAGGTTATAACATCTTGGCAACTTTATTTCAAAAACTTGAAACACCTTTTCCAGTCACACAGAAGAAGTAAGTACCTGCTGCCTGCCTCAGAATCTTCTAAGTTGTTAAACCTGCAGCACAAAGTAATACTGACTTCTGCGAAACAGAGCACTCTTAACAGTGTATTTTGGGGTAGATATCAACCTCAGGAAATCATTACTTTGACTAATATGACTGGTGCTTTTGATGTCTGCTATCCAGGGAGATCTGTGCTTGCCAGTCAGCTAGAGCAGAAACCTTACTGACACATTCTTGATGAAAGGAAGCTTATTTAGATGCAGTAATCCTGTTTCGTTAAGATACCATATCACTGTAGATCTCTCTGCCATTGGCACTAAACTGCAGAATTAAAGAAAGATCATGGCTCTTCCTGTAATACGTTTATACTTTAATATGGGAGCAGGAGGCATCCTGGGTGACATGTATTTTCTCAAATGATGTTGCTGCTGCTCGAGAAGTTCCAGTCTTGCACTCGTTAAGTGTCTGTGAACTTGTAAGATCCAAACTGTCTATGTCTCAGTAAGGATGGGTCAATGTAGGATAAAATAAATGTATTCTTCTATAAGATGGGTAGCTTAGCAATACTAGACAAATAAGTGTCTCTGACTTGTTTCTTTTGTCTGCATGTTTGACTTTTTCCTTTTTTGATTCTAACATTTACAGTTAATTTCTTGGTCTTGTTTTTATTGAGTTCAGGATAATTCTGATACTATATTAGAGGTATTCATGCTAATCATATTTTATTACCTGTAAGATTAAAAAGATTCGTGTATTTATGCTTAGTTAACTAAAGCTTAATTTTTTTTTTGTTTCAGAGCCTACTTTGCAATCTGGAAAGAAAATTAGCATATGAAACTTAAAACCTTAGTCAGAAATTTAGCTAAACCCCAAATATTTTATTATACAAAATCTAAGACCAGAATTCTGTAATACCAACACTTGCCAAAGCTGGAGTGACTTCTGGAAATTACCATGTGATTCTCCAATTAAAGTCACTACATATGCCCAAATAGAGAAAGAGGGGTGTGAAGAGTAGGAAATACTTAGTTTTGATGGATATGAGGCTGGGAATGCAAGTTTCACAATGTCTTCACAATGTTTGGAATTTTAATTATAGCTTAAATATATATATAGAGATGATCTGATCAAATGCTCATTAGCTAGCTCCTCTGTGGGTTCCAGATGAGAGAAATCAGACAGCATGGGCCCCGATTCTGTAACTGGTTAAGTTCATTGCAAACCTCATGGTGATTTTAATTATGGGAAAGATCAGGTCCTGAGGAAGAAGTATGACCAGAAATGTAGTGTGATTTATTACTGTGTATTCAGATGCTCTGCATATCAGTTTAGTGTTTTACTGGCCTATTTAGTGTTCTGTCAACTTGTCTGAATTACTAGCTGCAGGCAAGAATTATTAACAATGGTTATAGTGATCCATTGCTGGAGGTGATTTTATTGTGTAATACCTGAATAAATGCTGTTTAAAGTATAGGATTGCACTTTTCTTTAGTTTTCATTTATTTATTTATTTATTGCTGTTCCAGCATGTACCTACTATTAAACTTTATTCCTTATCAATTCATATTTAGAAAGTGTGGTCAGCAGCAATTTGTTATTGTCCTCTTGTAGGCAAATTGCTGTAGTTTGGGAGTCTAAGCCTTAAGAGGTGTGCAATGATAAATATTGCTGTGTATTGTGATCCTTCTTCTCGGTGATTTTCGATTTTTACTTCGTTCCTTCTCCCTATCTGTTTTCTAAAGGAACTTCCATTATTTTCAGTGTGCTTTCAGAAGACTTCTGCATTTTATAACCTTTTCAGAATGTCCTCTAATTCCTTTTCACTTCTGTGATATACTTTTCTGAAATGTGTTGAAAGATAATGCAAACAGTATTCCAAATTAAGCCATGTCAGTTACTTTAGCAGGGATGTCTTCCCCTCATTTTTTTATTCTAATGTTTTTCATACTATTTATTACTTAATCTAACATCTTCTTAGCTTCTTTATCTGTGCTGAATGTTGAGTAGACTTTCTGAGTGTTTGTGGAAATGCATACATGTCTTTCTCCATTTGATACAGTTAATTTAGTTTTAAGGTGTACTTAATCTCTCTGATCTTATACTTCTTTTGAGTTCAGACATGAAATGGTATATGCTGTTTTGTTCCCCAGTGACGTAGTTTGTCTTCAAATTTTTCGTAAGTTTCTAAGTTCTTTTTGGCCTTGCCTATTGTAATGACACTATATGCAGACTTTTAAATTTACTAGTCCTTGCCCTTTGAGATCATTTGTAAATATATCAAAGCAACAGATATGAGATTTCGAGATACCATGCTGTTGACCTATTCTTTCAATGAAAATTGATTGTTTAATCTTACTTCTGCATTTTTTCATTAGTATTAGAAGTTTTCATCTTGCCTTCTGACTACTTCAGTTTCTAATAATCTTTTTTGCAGGATTTTGTTCAATTCCCTTTAGAATTCTGTGGTTGTGTCACAGTTGTCAGCTTGCTTAGCAGCTGTGGGTCAGTGTGGGCAGTTTTCCTCTTTTGTTTTGGTAGTCTTGGTGGAAATCAAGGCTCTTGAGATTGTTTCACATGTACTAAAGAAAGTGTGATGTTTTCCTGTAACAAGCCTTTGTTCTGAGGTGCATTAAAATTGCTTTACAGGAACTTTTTTCTTTTGGAAAAAGTCATACTATAAGTAAAATCCCCATGATAATGACAATGGGTAACTAATACCAGAAATACTGACAGATATATAACATGTATGCTTTCTGTTTCACCTAGTTAAGTGATTTCTACTCATACCACATGACAGTGATGTAGACTGTTGTGCACTTTATAACCTGTTTTGTTTGTGTGAATGTGAATTGAACTAAAAATGCTAATGATACCAGTCTTTTTAGGAATATCAGCATTTACAGGAAAATTGAGTAGAAGACGGTTTTTTCTATCCCTCTGTGAAGAAATCAATTATTTTTTTTGACTACTGTATTCTTTTTCCCCCAGCCATTTGCTAGACTGATAATTAAAGTCATAGTTATGTTACAAAGGAAGCAGTCCCTTCAGCTGCCATCTGAGGAGGACTAGAATAACATGTTGTATTGATAAGTGTGAGAAAGGCAGATTTGTGATGGCACAGACTTGAAAGACTGTTCTGCAGTTGATACTCTTATTTCTGTTCAGTGCCATCAGTGAGAAAATCATGATGACTGCATGAAACTCAAAATACTGTGGCTGGGTGCATCACACAGCACAGTCTGTTATTTTTACACAAGCTCACTGTGGCTGGTACTACTGTATTTTTCCATGAAATTGTACTCAGAAAGTTGTAGCTGATAAGTAATATGAGAACAAAATTAGAGTCTATGCCTGTTACATGTCTGTCATTAGAGCAATTCGAGTATCATTTATGTTTTTTTCATGGGTGGTGGTACCTAAGAAAGTAGACGTGTTTGAAGTTTTAAGTTTCATGCTCATGTTATATACATTCTGTGATATTTGGAATGTGACTTTGCAAGATAAACCTGTACTCCATCATTAGATGAAATCTTGGAAGCAAAAAAAGGAAGAACGTCTATCAAATAATCTTGTAGGAATGGCTCTTGGATTAGTGATGAAATCTCTTCATTATTGGTTTCAGTTGTCTTATTGTGTTTAAGTATGCAACACGCATTCAGGGGGGTTTGGGTTACGCAATAAGTGTCTCTAAAACCCAACTACTGTTGGTCTTAGTTCTGCTGTGGTGGATTTATTTTGTCATTTAAGGCATGCTTCAGAATATGTTATTGACTAAGATAGTTCTCTGGGGAGCATGGAGGAAACTCCTTTTTTCTGCCTGCTGAAACAATAATAAAAATAATGGATAAGCACCAACTGTTACTGTAAAATTATAATCTGGTGTCCCTCTGTTTCTTTTGCCTTTCACCAAATCTATTCTCATACACAGCTGTAACAAAAGGCCTGTGCACAGCCTATAATGAGGCCTAACACTGTCTTGAGGGAATGTTTTCCTGATGGTTGTTGTAGTTATTATTATCTCTTTCTGTAATTATGGCCAGTTTCTTTGTCATAATGTTGATAAATCTGCTATTCAGAGTGGAAGTAAAGACCTTATCTCCTCCTTTGCCCTTGTCTACTGTCTACAAGTTCCTTTTAACATGAGGAATGGATGTCCATAAAAAATGTTCTTCACAGGTGACATTTGTCCACAAAATGAGAGTACAGTAGATTGAATAAGTGAAGATGGCTTTGAAGTAGATTCAGCCACTAGCAGAGAAATAAGTTGGGTCCTGTTTTGTTTAATTAATGTGTGAGGTACGAAACAAAGTCTTGTGATTAACTACAGCAATACCTCTTCACAAGTCCAATTAGAAGCTGTAATGTTGGCAGGCTGTTCAAGTGCAAGTGAATGGGTAGCATGAGTACTTTTGATATCTGGCTGAAATTGCATGAACCTGCCAGGGTAGCTATTTTGAAATTTTCTCATGCATACCTGTTCAAGAAATGTAGTAGAGAATCAAAATAAATCTTTACTAATTCAGATCTGCTTTACATTTTCCTTTATGGAGAGGGACTACCTTGGAATATTTCCAAATAGATGGATTCACTTTGTGTGTATTTCTATTAGGAATGAGTTAAAGCATTCTGAATTTATTTGGACCGAATACTGTATGAAGTTAAAAGAAACAGAGGAGAAGATTATAAAGGATGAAAAACACCTTGAGGAGTTAGTGAAGCAAAAAGCAGAAATTCAGGAAGATGCAAAACGTTGGAACAGCAAAGTGAGTCTTGAATATTTATAAACAAGCAAGTAAATGAGTATCTTTTATTGAAAAGTACATGATTGCCTCAATATTTTATATGTTTAAGAGTTAACGTCCTCTGTAAAAGTAAAAATACAAATACTGATTTAAAAATAATAAGTGGTAGGTTCTCTAGAATTCTGTTCATTCTTTTGTTGTAGTATTATATTTCAGCTTTAATTATTAAAAATATCATAATCATCTTATATTCCTTTAAGTGATCTAGATGTTTTTAACTGTTGGATGCATATCTGCTTAGTATTGTTTGTTGTCTTAAATCATCTGGAAGAAAGTGTGCATTTAGAGGGACAGCATAAGTGTCCTTTTGAATTAGTAGATTTTTTGACCTGAGATGGCACATGATGCACTTTTACAGCACACATAGTGATACCCTATTTTACTTAAAATTCCCCTGTTTTCTGCTGTATTTGTCTAAGTTTCATTTTGAAATCTTGTACTTGGTAGTTTAAAATTTGGAGTTCCTCACACTGCCTGACTAGGAGTTTTCAGTTTATTGACAGCTCCATATGTGGAACAAGTAGAAAATACCTAAAACCAGATTTAGATGCCCACAATAGAACTTTTTATTTTTTAAATATCTGTAAGAACGTGTGTGTATGTGTAAGTATACAAGTTTGAAGTATGAAATTCATTCTCTTGTACATACCCAGTACTGTTGTGGTTTGAGCATCTAGATAGCTAGGTTCTGCTAATGATCCGATGGAACCCGGAATCTAGATAGAGTAGTTCTGAGAAGCTGGATCAACCAAGCATGCCCAGAACAAAAAAACCCAAACCCCAAAGCATACTGCTAGCAAAAATAAAGATACAGTCACATTAGACAGCCACCAGTGGGCATGTTCTTGTCTTTTGTTTCCAACTGTGTATTACAGTCTTCTTCCTGTTACTGGCACCAGCAACTGCTACCAACTGATATCTAGAAAACCACTATTTTCAAATAGAGCCAATACTTCTAAGTAAACTTTTTTCTTTCTGGGTATGGGTTTGCCTGACCTGATATATTTCAGTGTGTATTGCTTGAGTATGAAGACCAACACAAGGAAAAGAGAAAAATATATAACAGGGATAAGCTGGAACATGGAACTTCTCCATTTGGTGACCATCTTTGGTTTGATTAGTTTATGCTAAATGTGAACCACAGTTAAGTTTAGCATAAAGTGATTTGTTATTATCAATTTCCTTCAAAAACATGACTAAAGTATCTAACTAAATAAATCTTTATAAATAATATTGGATTTTCAGAAAGCTCAAAGTGATTCTTCTGATCATCATAGAACTGTTACTGGCATGATGGAGTTATTTGGGGAGTCGGGAAAACATTGGGATTATTTTCAGTGACTTCATTGGGGTTTGAACTGGATCAAAATTATAACACAACAATTACCATGTGCATCGGTAAGTTTGAAGACAGAATTAGTTATGTGAACTAATACTTTTCTGCATTTTTTCCCTTACTTTTTTTCTCATTATAATTCATGCTGGTTTTTAAATTTAATGTATGACCTATTAGGAGTGTTTCAACTTTTGACACTATTAGGACAACTTTGAGTTATCTTTTTCCCATGTTACCCACATTTGCATTACAAAAGGTATCTGTATGCATTAAATCCATTTTCTGTATCTACATGGCTTTTGCTTTTCAAAGATTAGAAGAAACCCTTCTTACAAAATTAATCTCATACTTAACTATTCCTCCTTTATTCTTTTGTCTTCATTAATTACCTGCACAGTGTGGCAGTATTTCAGGTCATTCCTGACAAAATGTTTGCTATAAAAACATTGAAAGAGAGAAAACCATTTCTGAATCATGTTTTTCCTATGTGTTAGTAATTTAAAAACTGGGACATTTTTGCTTATACTTAATCTGTTGGGTGTTTTTCCCCTGTAGATGTAACCAATTTCTCTTTGTCTGTCCCACACTTCCCCTGAACTGTATTTCTTAGAATATTTTATCTTTTGAGAGACTTAACAATTTGCTGTTTTATCTCTTCTTCCCCCACCCCCCCCACCCCCTCTAGGTTAGTATAGGTGCTTCTTTGCAGTTTCTTCTCACAGATAATGTCTCATAATTCCTAACCATTCTGGTTACCTTCAGTATCCAGCTAGTTAGGAAGGTGCAGCCATACAAGGACAATCAGCAGAATCCTAGAGAAGTAAAACAGAACTGTGACTTTCTCGACAAGATAACAAGACAAAGCCTGTATGTTTCCCTCCTTGGCTGCAGGGACATAGGCACAAAGTATCTTAAGTAAATCTGCTCTTCATCAGATTCTTGAGGTAGCAGTAGGAAATTACATGCCATCAAAAGTATCTGTGTCCTAATTCTGTTCTGAACTTCCCACATGTATTCTCTGACATCCCTATCAACTCTGACCCTGCTTGGACATGTGTGTTTTCTGGTCATATTCCAGTTAGACCTTTGTCCGTATGGAGATTTTATAGGTAAGTTATGGCAGGGTAGCTATGTTGTTTCAGCCTCTGCAGAGGAAGGAGATGTGAAGGAAACAAAGTTCATTAAATTCGGTGTGAGTAGGTATGCCTTTGTCTGTCTAAAGGCACTTTAGATGTTTTCCTTATCCTGCAGATCCTTGCTTCCCTCACACCCTCATTTTTCGTTAAGCTCCAATGATTGATCCATCATTGAATCTCTGCATGAATCTGTATTAATAGCAATACGGAGATATTATGGAAAATCTTGAGGCTGAGAGGAACTTAAAATATTATGTTTAATTATACCACATATGTCAGGTATGAATTAGCAGGCAGTATGTGCTTACTGATACTGTGAAGTCCAAAGATTCTGCTAGAATACATTGCAATGGCAATGTGCATCTGAATACTATAGCATGAAAGACCTCTATTAACTCTTTAATAGCCTTCTTTTGAAATTTAATTTTTAAATAGATTGTTTAATCATTAAAAAGAAACGTAGAAGATATTTGTATTACTTACTTTACAAAAAATTTGCTAGATAGAAGATTTGAATAATAAAATAGCAGCCTAAAGAGATGAGAGTGTAAAAATATCAGATGCTTCTTCCGAAGTGATTGAAGCTGTGGAAGAAGTAGTAAGTTTCTTACTGTTTATATATAAATTATGTAAAAATGCTTGCATACTTGTGTGTTCTGTTGTTGGCCTGAGATAATTTCAGCTTATGCTAAGGGTGTATTAATGTTTTAATGTTCATTAGAAATCCACCAGGGAAAGTGATCTACGGAATATAAAGCAAAAGATCCTCAATATTAATGAAGGACTGGGTGGTTTGAAATGTGAAAGTGAAGAACTTGAGGGAGAAAATGAAGAGCTTTTGCAAAAACTCAGAAATAGGTAATGCCTGCAACATAAATACAGGAAGGAAGCTTTATTTTTTCACTGAAAACATGGTTATAAAAGTGAACCTTGCTTTTATTTTACATTTATCTGTAATTCAACACTTCAATAATTTCAAGTCATTTCAGGCTGAAATTTATCATCTAACTTTTTTGACCTTCACTTGAAAGAAAAATAACTAAAAATTTTCAAAAGAAAAAATACATACTTTGACAATTAAAATAAAACAAAATGAGGAAGGTTTCTCTTTTTGTTAACAGAAGCCTCAGTCCCCAAAACATCTTGGTAAAATCTTTTATGAATTATATTTGTATTTTTTTCATATATGATGGTTATAAACAGATAATCTGAAATACTGATTTTCTCTTATTCTCTTTGAATTCTTGTAAGATGTTATGTACACATCTTTTGTAGCTTCTCAGTTTAATGATTCAGAATAGCTATAAACTACATTGTACATAATATTCTCAGAGCCTTTATAATATGACAGAAACACACACACACACACCCCACCCCCCACCCCCCCAGTTTTTAGTTCTTTCTTCCTTTGGACACTAGGTGTATGCTGGTTTTATGTATCTGACAGTTTATCTTCTTTGTGCCCTCAGTTACTTTGGATTTTATTGTCTGGTTTCAGCAAAGTCATCTGAAAAGAAAAGTTCTTGAAAATAATTAGGGTCTTACAAGTTTTGTAGAAATTGATGACTGAATTGAATACAGACACCCTGTCATCATAAAAACATTCCTTACTAGACCCCAAAATGTCCATACAAGAGATGTGGGAAAAGGGAGGATATAAAAAGATGAGAGCAGCTATATGCATGCTCCTTGTTAATATTCCAAGTTGGAGCTCATACCTTACATACCTAAGTCAATCAATGATGGGACACAAATGGGTAAGAAACCAGGCTTCATTAGTTCTGATGTTGATGGAACTACTCATTGGGGTTATTAGAACATTTTGGAATTAGTGCTGTAGCTTTCCAAATTTATTATTTTCAATTTCATTGGATTTTTTTTGATGGATTAAAGCTTTTATTTCATCATACATGTCATAATGGAGAGAGATCTTGGCCATGTTCAAAGTATTAACTGATAAGCTGAAAGAGGAAATTCAGATTTGCAAGAACATGTACACACAAATGCAGAGCATCAGGAAAGAGGGGGGAGTTCTTGGAAAACAAAATTAGGAAACATTGTTACTTGAGACCATCTTATATACTAACGCTTTACAGGGATCCTTGAAAGACTGAACAACTTCACAAGACAAATCCTTTGAGCATTATCTTTTTCATATATAATTAGTATTGACGTGTGTCCTGATTGTTGTCCTTCCACATGTTCAGGAGTTCATAAAATGCATATGAAAGTTCAGATTCAAGATCCAGAGAATGGTTATGACAAGTTCCTAGTAATGAAGGATACCAGGAGCTAAGTTTATTTATGTTTTCAATGGATGATCTGAAGACATCCTTTGAAGGGGAAATACCATTTCAAGACTGCTATTTGGTCTATTCCCAGGAAATAAGGAGTGAAGGCTGAATATAGAATTCAATTTGAAGTATTTTTTAAAAAAAGAAGAATGTAGGGCTTTTTATTTGAAAATCCTTTTTTATCTTTTTGGAG
This sequence comes from Falco biarmicus, assembly GCF_023638135.1. Classification (NCBI taxonomy): domain Eukaryota; kingdom Metazoa; phylum Chordata; class Aves; order Falconiformes; family Falconidae; genus Falco; species Falco biarmicus. Next base: position 52,208,618 of record NC_079290.1, read on the forward strand.
TTCTTGACTGAATAAGGAGTGTTTTAAACAAAGGCTATAACTAACTATAGTTCTTTTTGGGGTGTTGCCATTAAGTGCTATGAGATCAGTATGTTTGGTTCTGCTCAGAAACCTTTATATTCTTTGATCTGCCAGTAATCTCTTGCCTTATGTTGAAGCGATTTTACATGTTATATCATTAGTCTAATACTCTGAGACTTTTCTAGCTTCTCACAAACTTTCTCAATATAATTATGTTGTGATTTCTGTGTGGTCTTTTGTATTAGAGAAGAATTGCAGTATTGTGTGGAATTGCTATATTCCATCAGAATGGGATTCTTAAAATCAACACATTGTCTCATGCTACTCTAAGAACTGGAGTGCGTGTTTTGATTAATTGCGTACTAATAGAGTCCCTACATGTTACTTCACAAGACCAGAAAGTGAGTGACTCTCCAGCTCCTACTAAGCTGCAAGAAGACAGAGAATTATCTACTAGTGTTCTTCCTAGAAAGATTAGTTGTGTCTCTTTCCTATTTAGAACATGCAGTACACGCAAGAAATAAGTTTCATGCTCACCTGAGATTCTAGGAGCACATGCAGTTTAAATAGTCTCATTTCCTGTCCTGTCTTGTCTCTCTTGCTATGAAAGAAAGGGAGAATTCTACCTCCTACATCTTCTAAAATGGCTATCATATTCTCAGTATCTTTTATGAGCCCATTGAAGTGGGCCTGCTTTTATAATCAGAAGTGTACTTCAAATTATATTGAAGGCATTGATGACAATATCTTCACACGCGCTGATACTGAGTGCTGTACAGAGGCATCTGGAAATAGTGTTGCCTTTGGGAAAATGATCCTGAATTCATTTTTTCCCCCAAAGAATTCCAAGACTTTTCTCTAGCTAACTTGTGTTTGAGCTTAGAAGGATCTAAAATACAAAACTTATGCAAATTTCAGTGGGGAAAAAACTTCCAGTTACTGAAATACGTTGGGATTTGTTGTCTATATGAACATTCACCCCCTATATGTGTTGTCTTTCCTTCATAGTATGTTAAGCATCTTGGATGAAAGAAGCTGAGGAAAAACAGTGCATTTGACCTGATGTATACCTGTTTCCTATGAAGGCTGAGTACATCTTACAGATACCATTAGGTCAGAAAAGATCAGGTACACATGCTATACGAAGTTACTGAATGTATGAAAGCTTAGGGAAAGAAAGATAAACTTAGCATGCTTCTCAAATTGGGGCAGAGATCCTGAGTGAGCTGCATAAGCCGTGATAAATTTAAAGACCTATACAAAGGGGTGTAGTACGGAACACATGCACCAAAGAACAGTAGTTCTTTCAGCTGTAGTCCACTTGCTTTTCTGCTTGAAATATTTATATCTTCTAGCATCCATGCTTAAAGTGATTTGACTTCTTTATAAGCATCAAAACAATTTTGCTCCACATGAAAGGTATAGGAAATCAGAGTGGAACAGTCATTGTTTGGTTCCTTTCGTTTCTTTCCAGCTCCAGCACAGATCCGCTTACTCTGCAGTGTTCAGATGAATTGCTCTCTTGGCTTTGGTATTTTGAAATTTAAGTCTTTTTACATCATAGACATTTTGGAAGTAATTTGTGAAGCCATTTAGTCATCACCTTCCCCAAAATAAGATCAGCTATACTTATACCCATTTTAAGAAACAGTCAATCAGATTAATTTTTTAGGGTTGCTGGTGTTGGTTGTGTCAAAACTTCCCTAGGCAAGGTGAGCAGTTAATTGCCTAGTGACCTTTTTCCAGTATTTTAGAATATACGTTACTTTCTTCAGGTAATTTGCTTCTGGTAGAGAATTCTTTTTCCTACGTAGTCCTGTAAGTATTGTTTATATGAGGATGTTATGGGTTATATGGACATATTAAAAGTGCTTAATTAGGGAGAACAGTATATGTCATGAAGTATGTGATCTGTAAGTCTTCTACATGTAGAATTTGCAAAATTAAGTCATCTATCTCTGGAATAGTTGTGAGAGCTATTTCAGAATCAGGTCACAAGACCATCTGTAGAAAAACTTTCTGGTTTGAAAGTGATGTGGTGTGGTCTGAATAGTTCAAATCAGTGTTATCAGAGGCTGCAGGATTCAGAAATTCTGTAAGAACTAACCAAAACCATTACCAAAAGTGTATGGAAATTATTTGTTCAGGGACAAATTTGCAACTGAAGTTTCATCTGGTAGTCAGAATATCCTTGAAACTCTCTTTATTGGATGTAGTATTGTAATTACTTCTGATCCCAGCTAATCATTTGGTCTTTGGTCTCAAGGCCATACTGTACCTTCACAAATTCCTTATTTTTCACTGATTCTCCATAACAGTATCTTCTTGACCTCTTTTATCAGTCTGTCTGTAACTGGTAATCCACTTACAGTTATAACTCTCTTAAATCATGGTTATGTCACAGCCCTTGTTACTACTCACTCTGGTATAGTTGCTCTGTATCTCATTGCCAACCTCACTAGTGTGCAGGAAAATGTAATCAGTGCATGGGACAGAGGCAGACCTGTGAGTCTAACGAATAGAATTATTATTACTGTCTAATGAGATGGCTGTTAACTAAATGGTCTTAGACTTGGAAGTAGCAAAGTACATCTGCTTTCATCTTGCCACCCTTTAGCCAAAAAATTTCTGTTGCTCTTTCTTGTAATTGTCTTTGAGCATTAACATGTAGGGAAGATTTGGGCCATTCAGCTGTGTTTTTCCTAACATGCTTGTAGTAGATCCTGATCATCTCTAGTGTTTTAATTCACAAGGAACAAGCTCTTTTAGATCTATGCAAGATTTTTGTCTCAATAGTTAAAAAAAGGGGGAGGAATCCTTTGTATTTAAGGACTGTCTAAATCAATAACTGACTATGCAGCACTTTGCATGCTGGTGCAGCACTTTGCATGCTGGCGCAGCCCAGGGTGATTTCATTGTAGGCTGCACAGAGGCACCAGTGGTGTAGTGGTATCATGCAAGATTCCCATTCTTGCGACCCGGGTTCGATTCCCGGCTGGTGCAGGGAAAACCCCATCTTCCATCCTCAGCAGCAGCTGTTATAACCCTGGAGCTCAGTTTGTGAGTAGGGCTGTTACAGCTTCTGCAATATTGAAAAATGCTTGTATGTGGATTTGTGTAAATCAGTCAGTCCTGGCTTTTAAGCACAGGGTCTTACAGGTGTGTGACAGTGCTGAAGCCTCTAGGTCAGGTGTCCTCAAACTTTTTAACCAGGGGGCCGGCGCGCGGATGCAGTGGCAGGCAGTCATCTGCATCTGCTTGGTTCCCCCCAACCCACAGCGGGTGGGGTCTGTAAATACCGGGGGGCGGATTGAGGACCCTGGGGGGCTGTATCCAGCCTGCGGGCCGTGGTTTGAGGACCCCTGGTCTAGGTGATATTTTGTAAAGACTGTATTGCAGTTTTAGTTCTAGTGGGGCTGAGTTCTTGTCTCCATCGGATTGATCAGCTGCTTGGGAATCAGTACATTGAGTCTAGCTGTAGACGATCTCTTAACAGGGAAAGGGCAGTTGTAATACATACTGTATACATGGTATATGTTAGGTATAGTTCATCAAGATGCATGTGGGCAATGTTTTCTGTTCTCTTGCTTTGTGCTTCTTTGTTACATGAATTTTGGGAAGGGAAATTAAGTCGCTGTGGGCTTGCACTCTCTTACAAGTTTTTCAAGGAGTATATCGAAGATACTTACAGCTGTAAGACTGTATATTTAGGAGCCAGCAGTTCACATGCACTGAAAGCGGAATGTGCAGAGAGAGACTGTGTGTTTGTGTGTGTGTGTGTGTGCATGCCTGTGTGAAATAACCTGTGAAGTTTAGTCCTTGAACACTTAGAAATCTTTGGATTTTGTAAGGTAAATTATGTTTCCTTCCTTTAACTAAACAAATGACACCCTGTGTTAAAGCAGCTGATCTTTGAGAAAAATATTCTGGCCACTAATTCAGCCAAGGAAATGTGTGATCAGTGCCAGCGTGTTGTGGGTTTGCAGATTAAGTGTCGGAAACAATGTTACATATCCTATGAAGTTCCTTACAATACCATTTAGGTTTATCATTCTAATTCAGCACTCAGTAACTTTATTTTTCAATGATCCCATTCTTCTACAAAGAAATATTCCATTGAAGAATATTAAGTTCTGATGATACAGAGGTTGTATTCTGTCAGTCAAAGCAATATCAGGGTTTACCTGTAGTTTTTTTGTATTTGATTCTGTTTGGGTTTTGCTGTATAATCCAGCAGTCTAATCACATAGTATTTTAAGTTCACTTCTGTTAAACAGTTCACCTCTGAAAGTTTGTTTGTATGCAGATAAATTGAAATTGTTCTATGTGATCTAAGAATTCTACAAATAGCAACATACTTAGGAATTTGAATTCATCAGCTGTATGACCTGTACCACTGCACTGATATGAAGTATCCTAGACATGGCCTTTTATTATAAGATAGATGAACTGAGACTCTGTCCAGTTTTAACACTTCCAGATAAAAGGGCTGTTCTTGCCACTTTCTTCTCATCCAGAATTGATAGGTTTATATTATATTTGGGAAGAGGGGCTCAAGAAAGCTGTTTAATATTCAAGGTTCACCTCCTTCAAGCTCAAGAGCAGTCCCTTCCAATGAGTAGGAAGGAAGGCAAAAATGCCAGGAGGCTTGCATGGATGACACCAAATTGGGAGAAGTGGCTGATACTCTGGAGGGCTGTGCTGCCATCCAGAGGGACCTCATCAGGTTGGAGAAATAGGCTGAAAGGAACCTCATGAAGTTCAACAAGGAGGAGTAAAAAGTCCTGTGCCTGGGGAGGAACAGCACCAGGCACCAAGATATGCTGGGGGCCACCCAGCTGGAAAACAGCTTGGCAGAAAAGACCCTGGAGGTCCTGGTGGACACCAAGTTGAACATGAGCCAGCAATGTGCCTTTGCTGCAAATAAGGCCAATGGTATCCTGCACTGCATTAGGAGGTGCATTGCCAGAGATGGAGGGAGATGATCCTTTCCCTCTACTCAGAACTAGTGAGGCCCCACTATGTCCAGTTCTGGGCTTCCCAGTACAAGAGAGACATGGATGTACTGAGAAGAGTCCAACAAAGGGCCATGAAGATGGTGGAGGGATTGGAGCATGTGTCCTATGAGAAAAGGCTGAGAAAGCTGTTCAACCTGGAAAGACTTGGGGGATAGTAATAATGTATATAAGTACCTGACAGGAAGGTGCAAAGAGCATGGAGCCATGTTCTTTTCAGTGGTGCCCAGTGGCAGGACCAGAGGTGATGGGCAAAAACCAAAACACAGGAGATTCTGTATGAAAATCAGGAAACATAGTACAGATATACAGGAAAATGAAAAAATGGATATGTATAATTGTTTGATATCAGTAAACTATCAGGCCTTATGCTCATGAATAAAAAGACTTTAAGGCTTTGATGTAGAGCCTGGTGTATTCAACATCAAATAGCAGGATAATGAAATACTGGTTTTCAGTAAATTTGAACAATTTCATTTTAATTAATAATAATTCATTTAATAATAAAATTTTAGAATGTTTTAGCTCTACTTTTTCAATAATGGGTTTTATTTTTATTAATACACTTTACAAAACAAAATGTAAGATTGGCCATTTTATTTCAACAGCTCAAGACAAAAGGTGTATCAGTCAGAAGTTGAAACTATCTGCAAAAGCCTGTGTAAGACTGAACAGCAAATAGAAAGACTAAATGATGATCTCTGTAATGCTGAATTGTCCTACAGTGAAAATAAAAGGAAGTATGAGGACTTAAAAAATGCCAAAACTGCAGAAGAAATCTCTTACAAGATATAATTTTTCATCAAATTCATTTTTTAGAGAAGAAGAATTGAAAATAATGTTCTTTGTATCAGAGAATTATTGGGCAAGCAACCGAATATTAAAAAAAAAATAATTTAAAACATTATGATTTTAATGCTGCATTTTAAAACACTTGAAAAGTAGCAAATAATAATAGTCTCTGGAAGATAAAATAAACTGGTTACTAAACGGTCGTAGGTAATAGCAGGCTAAAAAGTAAAGTTAACAGGTTAAATATTCTCAGCCATACAAAGAATTTGTTATTGCTAAGTGATTTAAAATGAATACTAACAAATAACAATCTCATTCTTTATGTAACTAAATGATTAGAATAATTTGTAAATCAGTATAGTTTTATTTCATGCTAAATGTAATCATTGCAAATGAAATACTAGGTTAGAATAATTAATTATCATTTGGATATCATTAGTTATCTAGAATTGAAATTTTAATTCATCCTTCTATAGAAGCCTTGCCATGACTATGAAGACTTAGAAGACTTGCAAGACTTGTTTTTTCACTTCACACAATTCTTAATGAATAATATGGTACATATGCATACAACTTTTAGGATCAGTGTTATTGCAAAGTGTAAGATTCAGCATTCAGAAATATGGAAAGAAAATAAAATGGGGAATTTTTAAGGGTCTTTTTTTACCATGGAGGTATAAGTGGTGTTTTGCATATTCTTCACTAGAGAACTTCTGCTACATAGAAGGTATAGATTGCCTGAAAAGACTTTCACAGTTTTATTTTCCGTAATAATTTTAGGATTTCATTACTTGTAATCAGTAACATTAGGAACAGTAATAGTATTTTCCTGGTTATAATATGCATTGGTATATTAGGCACTCCACATGCTTCCTGCCTGCCTTTTCACCTAGCTGCTGGCCAAAAGTAAACGTATGTCCAAGTACCAGACTCTGCTTCTGAAAAGAAAAAAGGAATCATTGGATATGATTTAAAAGTCAGCTAAAAAGCTCATAGAATCGAGGTAAAAAACTGTAAAACATGAGCTAGAGAACTTTAGAGCTGTTTTCATAATGAATAGGAGTGAGTCAGTTTTATGTTTGTTAAAGTCCTTCATAGTGCCAGGTTGTCTTCTCTTGGATCAAAATTCTATTCCCAAAATATCTGAATTTGCACCATGCAGTTTTGTCTTATACATTGTATTTTTTTGGTATATTATGCTGTTTTATAGCCATATGTTTTAATACTAAATTTGTATGACTTTTCTGTTTTGTTTGTATATAAATTTCCCAAGCACTATTTTCTTCACATTCTCAGCACTGGGTGCTGAAATATTTACACAAATGGATGTTGAACTGTACAATCAGGGGAGTCCACTATGAGTCTTCTTATGGTTTAAGTATTTAAGGGATGCTAAATATTAGTCTAAAAAGCAAGGATTTTAGAAGGGATTCAGGTAAAGCCTCTAGATATTTGCTGTCCTACATCCTCCCCCCCCCCTTTTTTTGTGTGTGTGTCTTATTTTATGTTTACTCTTTACTATTAAAAATTAATTTAGAATTGGTGATACTTTCTTCTATTAATTTTACAGTCATATTTTAGACTTTTGACATCCACAACATTCTGTGGTAAGGAATTCAACAGCTTTGCCATGTGTTGTGTTAAAAACTAAATTGTTTCTTTATTTTCTGCCTGGAATATACTATCTTTGTATAGGACCTGGTTCTTATTTTCAAAGATGTATTGTTCAGTCATTCCATATTCACTTCCTACATGTCAGACATGACTTTATAGGCTTTTATCATATTCTTCCTCTTTTTCAAGCTGTGGTCGCCTAATCCATCAACTTGTTTAATTAATGGAAACTGTCCCATGTCTGTCATCCAGTTCTGTTTTCCAGTTCTGTTGTTATGGGGAAAGAGCATAGGGTATTCAGTGTGTAGACACATCTTGGGTGTATATATAGTGGTATAAAGATGACTTCTGTTTTATTCTGTATTCCTTTTGTAATAGTTCTTAATTTTACATTTAGACTTTTAAATGCAGTGGAGCATTTTCTTCTTATGATCATGTTCCTGTTGGATTACTAGGCAGCTCAGAGTCAAGCACTGTATAAAGTGAAGACTTTGTCCCAATGTGCAAACATACATTTACCTTCATCGAACGTTGACATTCGTAAATAAGAAGTCCAGCTGGTTTTAATAAGTCATCTCACAAAATCCCCCATTTTCCATATTGTTTCTGAATAAATTGGAAACCACAGGATCCAGCATGGATACTTGCAACACCCCACTGTACCCGCCACTGTGAAAACTGGTAATTTATTTCTATTGTAGGTCTTCTGTCTTTAAATGCATTATATATTCACGTGTGGAGTTTTATCCTTAACTCATGAACAATTAATTAAGGAGTTATTTATATTCATTTACCAAATACTATTTAGAAGTCCAAGTAGACTGTATTGTCCAGATATCTCTTCTCTACATACTTTTAAATACTAAAGAAAACTGACGAATTTTTAGACGTTGCTTCCCAGTCATGCTGATACCTCTCCTATGCATCAAATTTTCCATGTGTCAACTAGTATTTTGTTTTCATAACAATTCATATTATGAGTTTGCTTCTTAGGGCTTTGCAGGTTTTATTTGTTTTGGAATTTGGGCTTTCCCCCCCTTTCATATGCTGTTTTCTGAGTGCTTCATGGTAAGTCCATCTTTAAGTGCTTCTGATCATCTGTTGGCCTTACACATTATCTAGCAGGCTTCATATCAGATGTGTTTGGAAGACTTGTTTTAAGTCTCTTGCTGGTTTTCCCAAGAACTCTTAGCTTGCCTGGTGGTATTTTTAGATTTAAATATGCAAAGTTCAAGATCTTTTCCCTTTTTTTAGACATAATTTCAACTTTTTGTCTTGCTGCTAATATCTTCCCTTCTGTTTAGTAGAACTGATTTTCTTTTTGATATTTCCAAAGTGTCTGTCAAACAAACTTGATTTGCATGTGCTTTGAGCCTCCAGTATGATATCTGTAAAGTAATCTCCCTCTGGATTAGAAGTATTTTACTCTTTTAGCTGTTCCTCATAAAGTTTTTAATAAACTCCTGTAATTTTTATAAAACATATTTTTTTAATTTGAATGCAGTGTTACTGTTTGAATATTGTTGTTCCTTAAGCTCTCAAGTCATAGCTAGTGTTAACATCCCGGGCATGTAGTCAGTCAGAAATGTATTTCAAAGCCATGTATCTATCCATTTATGGTTAGAGATGGAATTTCTTTCTGTAGGTATTCTGGTTCACCTGTTGGCACAACTTAACTCCTACATGAAGCTATTACTAGCGGTCCTGCCTTCAGTAATGATTGCTTTCCAGTACCGTTCAAGTTGCTTCGGTGCCGTTGTTAATTAATACTTCTATTCCTACCACCTCCAGAATAACCATTCTGTTAACAGCTTTTAAGTTAACATTGCTATATTTAGTCTTAGTTACCATAAATTAACAAAAGTTTTGTAATTATAATAGTTAAAGCATACATATACATGTGAAGACATACACAGGGAAGGCGACCAATTTCAAGAGCTAATTGCAAAGTAAAAGCATGAATGGAGAAGGTCTCTACTTAAGTAATAATTGAATAGTGGTGAATTTTGAATATGAACACATAAATGAAGGTGCAATTTGTATTTCACTGCCTGGTCTCTGCTGATATTCTATGAGAGCAATTACCTCCTGGTGTGTCTGAAAAAAGTGTCTGTCTGTAACCAGTAGCTAAACTGTATCCTTGGGCTACTGAATAGAGTGAAAAATATAGTGATTCATGCAATCACCAAGTGTTATCATTAGTCATTCAAGATGTTGCTGCATTTTGGAGACTGGTCCAGATGCCACAGTTCATTTACTAGACTCAGGATTTGGGTTCAGATACACTATATACATATGGGGACAAGGAGGTGTGAGGGGAAGGGCAGAGCCATGGGCACAAGTTGTTGCTTGGAGTTATTATTGGAGCAAATGCATAAACTTTCATCTGGGGAAAAAAGGCTTTTACTCATTGATTACAGGATGTGTTTTCCACATGAACACTGATCTCTGTTACTTGTTTCCTTGAAGTTCTTAACAACCTTTGAGATTCGGGGTTTGAGAATATATGGGGATATTTGGACCTGGTTTTGAATTTTCTTATGTATTTGGCATCTGGGAGATGTTTATGACCTCCTTATACAGGAACCTCCCTCTCCAAGTGCTGATGGCATATGCACTTCCAAAGTGCAGATATGGATGTGAATAAAACATCTTGAATAAATACATTTCAATAATAGAGTTGATTGAGTTAATTTCTTACTTCACTGTTGGCCACGTTGTGCCTTGTCCTGCTTAAATAATCAGTTTCCCACTACCTAAATTAACTTAAAAAAGAGACAGAAAACCCTAGAGTTTTACTTGGATTGTAATCAGGTATAGTTATGATGGTCTGGTAATCTGATGTATGTTGAATTAGAGGTTTTCAAGGTGCAGACTATAATGATGTGCTATATAACTATTATCCTAGAAGTGATATGAGTAGGATAGTCATAAGAAAGGACTAAAACAGGGTCATTTTTTTTTACTAGAAACTACAAAAAAAAGTCTCATCATATAAAATATAGAAGGGACCTAGATTTTTAAATTTTGAACGTTTGATGTTCAATATCCATTTAGGTAAGCCAGCTCAGCTTCTTCATGTATTTAATTATTTTAACATATCAAAATAAATTATATTAAATCTAGAAAATATTGTTACTTACAGTATGGTCTATTTTTATTTACCTTTCATGCCTGAGACTCTGTTGGAATTTCCTTTTTTAATATAGTCTTTATGACACTTGAGAAAAATTTTAAATGCTGTGCTCCTCTTTGCTGTGATTTTAGTGTCAAATTTTCATTGATGTTGTCCATTACCTTTTTTTCTTATGCATTATGTCTGGCTTTTTTTTTTTTTCCCTAAGAATTTGGAGGGGAACCTTAAAAAAGAAATTCAAGATCAAAAAGGAATTTAGAAAGTGACTCATGTAAACATGACAGTAGACATTTTACTTCAAATCTAAAATCTTCTTCTACCTTCTTTTTACTTCCTACCATGAATTAACTTTGAGTACTTTGTGACCACCTCACATATAGAAGGCTAATAGATTTTGCTAAGTAATGATGCCTGCTGTTCAGCTGCTAGGAAAATTCAAATACTCATGAAAACATGAAATACTTTATTTGTATCCCAGTTATGCACAAAATTTTCCAGTTTGCTTTAAAAGATAAAAAACCTTTAGTAATATTCAATATATGCAGTGACATTATTTGAATTTGTATATTTTTCCTAAGTTTCTTTGAAACTTGTCGTGGTTTAACCCCAGCTGTAATTGCCACTCGGCCACTTGCTCACTCTCCCATCACCCAGGGGGGTCAGGAGAAGAACTGGAAAGGAACGTAAAACTCAAGGGTTGAGATAAGAACAGTTTAACAATGGAGATAAAATAAAACCAAAAAACCCCAATGATAACAACAGCAGCAGTTATAACGAAAAGGAGGGAGAAGAGGAGAGGAATGAAATCCAAAGGGAAGGAGAAAAGAAAACTCGTGACACACAATACAACTGCTCACCACCTGCTGACCAATGCCCAGCTAGTCCCTGACCAGGGATCAGCAGCCCCAGCCAACCCACCCTCCCCCCCGGGCCCCAGTTTATATACCAAGCATGATATCCTATGGTATGGAATACCTCTTTGGCTAGTTCAGGTCACCTGTCCTGGCTGTGTCCCCCCTAGTTTCCTGTGGCCCTCCAGCCCTCATGCCAGCAAGGCCTGAGAAAGCAAAAAGTCCCCAACCACACTGTTCCCACACCAAAACCATAGCACAGCACTGCACTAGCCACCAAGAAGAAAATTAACTCTATCCCAGCTGAAACCAAGACAAACCTGCAATCAGACCCTTAACATACCTTATATTGATGGATGCATATGTAAAATAGGGTGCCCTAACACCATTTATTTTCTCCTGATGTGAACTGCTAATATAGCAACAAACTTTGGTGTTCCTTTTTTGATTGTCAATTGTAGCTCTTTTCTTCTGGACTTCAGTGATGCTTTTCAACCATCCTCAGGCAAGTGTTGATATTTCTTCAGCTTCTCTGACTAAAATCCCAAGTTTGGCATCACCAAAAGGGGTATTCTGTCTGTATCCAATCCTTTGGCAGATGGATTCCATCAGCTGTCTTCTGCAACAGCATGGATGATGGTCATATTCAAACTATTGTAATAACTATGAGGTCTTAAAGTCTCAGGCAAGACACCGAGTGGAAGCTGCAGGATGGTTTTCTGAAAAAGTCCTTAATCTCTGCATTCAGTGTCACCAGCAGAGTTAGGAAGTCTTAAAGTGGGTCTGTCAGAACTAAGCTCTGGCTTTGTCCGAGGAGCAACTTTCCGGAGATCACTCCTTCATTCTCTATGATGCCAGAAAATCAGTGTTTCCTTCAGAGTTTCAATCCAGTAACACAGAGACCTTTATGATACAAAAGCCTGGTGTCATGGGTTGACCCTGTCTAAAAGCCAGGTGCTCACCAAAGCTGCTTTATCACTCCCTTCCTCAACCAGACAGAGGAAAAAAAATATAACAAAATGTAAAAAGCTTGTGAGTCAAAACAAGGATAGGGATATCACTCACCAATTACTGTCATGGGCAAAATAGTCTCGACTTGGGGAAATTAGTTTATTAGCAATCAAATCAGATTAGGATAATGAGAAATAAAAACTAAATCTTAAAACACCTTCCCCCCACCCTTCCCTTCTTCCCGGGCACAACTTCACTCCCGGATTCTCTCCCTCCCCCCAGCAGCGCAGGGGGACAGGGACGGCATGGGGCTGGGTCAGTCCATCACACGCTGCCTCTGCCGCTCCTGCCCCCTCGGGGGAGGCTCCTCACACTCGGGCCCTGCTCCAGCCGGGGGTCCCTCCCACGGGAACCTCTCCAATGTGAGCCCTTCCCAAGGGCCACAGTTCTTCATGCCCTGCTCCACCATAGGTGCCTTCCATGAGGTACAGTTCTTCAGGAACAGATGGCTCCAGCGTGGTTCACAGGCCCGGCCAGCAAACCTGCTCCCGCCTGGGCCTCTCTCTCTATTGGGTCACAGGCCCTGCCAGGAGCTGCTCCAGCGCCGGCTGGCCACATGTCACAGCCTCTTTCAGGAGTCTGCCTGCTCTGGTGTGGGGTCCCCATGGGCTGCAGGTGGGGATCTGCTCCACCACGGCCCTCCACGGGCCGAGGGGCACAGCCTGCCTCGCCAGGGGCTTCACCGCGGGCTGCCGGGGAACCTCTGCTCTGGGGCCTGGGGCACCTCCTGCCTCCCTCTGCGCTGGCCTGGGGGGCTGCAGGGCTGTTGCTCTCACATATTCTTGCTCCTCTCTTGTCTGGGTGCAATTGCTCATGTTTGGATTTTATTTCCCTTGTTAAATATGTTGTCCCACAGGCTCTACCACTGTTGCTGATGGGCTTGGCCTTGGCCAGCAGCAGGTCCATCTTGGAGCTGGCTGGCATTTGTCCTACTGGACATAGGAGAAGTTTCTAGTAGCTTCTCACAGAAGCCACCCCTGTAGCCCCCCTGCTACCAAAACCTGGCCATGCAAACCCAATACACCTGGCAGAATCAGCCCTTAAGAAACAGGCCAGGATTAATGTGCTAAATGATGAACTAGAGGAAAAGCAACAAGAGAAAGTCAAGAAAAGAGAGGAAGATATGGAGAGAACAGAAGAGAGACAAGTAGTTGATCTAGAAACAAAATTTAAAAGAAATAAAGCTATTGTTAAAGACAACTATGAGGTAAAAGTAGTAGATTCTGGACCACTAACTGGCATATTTTTTGTCATTATTAGAAAAAAAATAAGAGGAAACAGAAGTCCATAGCTCAGAAGAGTTGGATTTTGCAACTGTGCAGTTGTGCTGTGGTACAACATAACAAAATACAATGTAATTCCAGTCTTAGTTTTGACCTTTCTTGCTTTCTATATTAGAAAAATCCGTCTCTTTTAGCTTCTGTGATCTGTTTTCTTACAAAAGGGAAGACGGTTGAATACTTGCTTGTTTCCTTTGTACTACTTTGTGGGTTTACAAGCTGAAGAGAGCAACTAGTGTATAAGCCCGCAGCTACGGCATGCTGGGGACCCTCTTTGCTCCTCTGCTTTATGGAAGATACTGATAAAAATGTTTTCCCTTCCTCTCATGAAAGGTCTGTTTTGTATAAGAAAAAGAGACAGATGTTTAAAAACAGTTCCTCAACCTACTTGTATCAACCTAATTAAGTACATTCTTCTCTTCCAAGCATTTCTTTTGCTTCTACTGTAGCATTCCTCCTGTTATAGTATGATGTGTTTTGGTTGTCCCCCCATCATCTTGAAAGTACAGCCAAAGAGCCATTTTCATCCAGTTGTCCAGTGGTGACCTAGTAGCCTATTCCCCATATCTGCAGGGTATACTAGTGGTGTTAACCTTCCCTGTGGTTAAAACCTTGGGAAATTTTTCAGAGAAATAACCTTTTGTCCAGTCCTGCTCAAAAGAGTAACAGGAATACTAACTAAACTTGTATGACTGAGAAATATTTCTTTCATTATTAGACCTTCCTCTTTTAGACCTGGTGATCTTTTAGATCTTTGAAAGCTTTGCTTATATGCAGTGCTACAACAATGGTGATAGATAGGAGATGGCAAAGTGAACAATGTTCTCTAAATAAATTAGTGTTTAAAAACAAGATATTAAAATTATGGATGCTTTTGAAAAATACTTGTTAGTACGTGGATCAGTTGACTAGTAGTTCTACAAACATGAGACCTTAGCTAAGCAGACAATCATTTCCTTAGGCAGTGCTGATAGTTTTATGTCCCCCTGCCACTTTAACAAACCTTATTGTTCTGAAATTATGTGGAAATATTCAAAATCTGAACCATAGTCTGGTGCAAGATGTAAATTCTGCATATTGTATTGAAGAAAAACCCTCAAACAAAACCATTCAGTCTTTATTTGCAGAGCCGTTTGGAATGTAATTTAGTCACAGATTTTTTTATTTTTATTTTTTAAATTAAGAGGATTTCCATAACTCTGCTTTTTCCTTTTTATATGTCCTTTTCTTGAGCAGGTGCTTGTTCCTTTTCTTCTTTCAGGCAGCGGCTGTGAAAATGACTGGAAACACGGGAATATTTTTCAATTGTTTCCAGTCTTCTATAATGAGTGAAACAGTTTGGCTTTCACAGTGGTAATTGTACAAATCTGCAACACTGAAATTGGGGGCTGTCCTATCATAATGCTTAAATTAAGCTTTGTGTACTACTTAAAGCCTTTGTTCTGTATTGCACCACAAAATATGTGCAAATCCTTGCAAACAGGTCCTTCCAAATGTGAGCTGCTCCACACTGCATGAATAGGTGGGCATGCATTGTTCACTGTGATGAGCAGTTTTACAATCCAGGGAAGGCATTTGAAGCTTGCTTTTTTTTTTTTTTCTTCCACCCCCCACCCCCACTCCTCCCATCCCCACCCCACCAGCCCCGGGGAAGTAAGTGTCTTAGGGACCAGAACTGAAAATACAGTACTCTGTATGAAAAAAGTAATTCTTTCTTAAGTGTCTGAAAAAGGAGGGCATTTTTACTGGAGCTTACTGCCAGAAAAGAAAAAGCAAAATGCCTTCATTTTTGTTTCCAAATCAGTAGGAAACAAAACTAACTATTGATGGTTTATGTCCAGAATTAAGGCAAGGAGTTTTAAATCAGCCATATACTTGTTACAGAACATTCTCACAGTCAAGTAAGATCAACATTTTTTGAGTTTAGATACAGGTTTTTTTGTATTTTTGCTCAAAGCCCAGATAAAGAATATCTGCTGCCTCAGCAAGAGGAATTTTTTTGTTGCAGAATCAATCTGTAGGTTCGTAGTTCTGTTATCTGACTACTAGTAAACAGCTTGTCATGGGAGATTGTCTTCTCCAGTTCTCTAGTGTTATTTTATTTGAAAGGCTCTTGACATAATCTGCATGTAGCAATACTTCACCATTTTTGGAGGAGAGATGGAGGTTGTTGAATAGTTTTAGTTCAGATAATGGATTATGTGATAGTTTATTTTTGATTTGAGTTTAATAAGTCAAATTGAAAAATTAAAAGAAGAGATTCCTCTAATAGTTAATAGTATTTTCAAAACAACACATGAATGGCAGTGACTAATTTTGTTAGCCCTTCCCCAAATAAAACTGAGTAGAAACAATGTGACAAAGACCACATCATTAGTATCCTGGAAACCTAGAGAGGTGTGGTGTAAGTTATACATCATGGTCTATAGCTGTGTATTTGCTTCTGTTTTAAAAGCTTGGAAACAAGAGTTTGCACAAGCAGATCAGTATGTGAATGATATGCAAAAGATATTGGTAATTTAAAGGAAGGACTTTTTCATTGATGAAAGGTTTAAATTCTTGTTTCAGAATAGAAATATTAATACCTATTTTAGTTTTCTTTATTATAGAGTCTAAATGAAATTTGAAACTTTGAATAATAGAACTACTATACGATTTATAAAATCATATTTAGTAATGTAAAATTTTTCTTATTACCTGTATTAATAATGATTTCTGTAATTTAATATTTGGTGCTCACACTGATGATGCAAGTGGAATTGATAAAATGGACAAAAACTTGGGCTTTTCTTGAGGTGCTAATAAATAACAGAGTGACTTAATGAAAAATATAAACATGACATATCCCAATTTTTAATTTTCTTTCTTCTTCCTCTTGTTAGCTGTCTATAGCTATATTTTTCATGTGTTAGTGATAGTAAGTCAAAAACATTTATTTTTCCCTTTATACAAACCCCATGGAAGCTATTCCAAGTATATATTTTGACTTCAGAACTTTATTTATAACTTCCTTTGCAGAAAGGAAGTAAAGAAGCATGGGGAGCAGAGTAAGTGGTAATTTTTTGCTGCTAGAGAATAAACACTACATGAAGTAGCAAATATTTTCTATTATAAATGTGCATTTTTTCATTCAAAGCATAGAGTATATAAATGTACATGATGGAGAAATATGTATGGAATGGAAAACAAAAATGAGTTTAAGAATGGTAACTATTAAAGTATGTAATGACTAATATATTTTCTGATTTCTACAGAATGTAGGACAATAACTTTTGAATACTAACATTGTCTGTTTATGCATAAACTCTCCAGAAGCTCTCCTATTTGGATCAGAGAGTACAAGAGCTAGACAAAGAGCAGAAGCAAAATGAACAACTGGAACAACAAAGAACTATTATGCAGCAACAATTAAGTGATATACAGGTAAAGAATTTAAGGCCTGTATGGCTTTTTTGAAGTATGTTTAATCTCAAAGGTTAGGCTGTCATTTCTACACAGTTGCCTTGAAACTATAAACATACATAGAGTATATGTACTATTTTCTGTCTCGTGCTTGAACTAACCTATGAGGTTCATAGCCTTGAGACAGTGTAAAGTACAAAGCAGAATTGATATTGGGGTCATTGAGAAGTCCTTTGCTTTCTTCATTTGCTACACTGGCTCAGATTGCTTTGGGGCTTTAGAAATGCAATGGAGAAAATCAATAAAGGACAAAAAAGGTTCTAGTGTAATAGGAAGTGCCTGCTGATTGCATGTTTGCTCAGCAGATGGCATCTTTTTGTAAATGATGGCTTATATCTGCTATATCAGTTACTAAACTGTATAATCCACCAAAGGGAATTATTGAATTTCATTACTGAACACTATGCTTTATATAAACATGGTTATAAGCATTAGAAGAAACAAGCATTTTCTTTCTAAGATTCTGTTCATTTTTATTATTCTTTCCTTTACATATTGTAGAAACTTGAGTTAGGTATTACAGCATCAAAGATGAGATATATAGATTTTTTAAAAAAATCATCTTGTCCAGAGTAGCTTTCATAAATTCGGTAATTTCTATTGAAAAATTCTGAGACTTCCTATGTATGACAGAATCTTAAATTAAGGATTGGGAAATTCATTGATTCACACAGGTTTCTAAATTTGGCAGGGAAGACAGAGTTTATACATCTCTTTCTGTTAAAGATTGTGCTCTATGAAACTGCAGGTTTGCCAATAGATCTTAGAACATGTGGAAATGACTGATGAGTCAGCATACAGATAAGCAGTAATTCTACAATGTTTTTCAGTGCATTTGTTTTCTATACTTTTAATATTATGATTTTTAATGCTGCATTTCCTAGTAACTGTAAATACCTGTATACATTAGTTAGTAACTAGCAATATTTGAGTTGGTGTTGTGTAAGTGTTTTAGAGGAGTGTTTTGGCTAGGTGGAATAAAACAATGTACAAAGCCTGTACAAAGCCTGTTTTGCCCTAAGCTGGTTACAATACTTGGACACCTTAAATGTTCCTTTTTACAGCCTGATACAGTTCCTTGATTGCAGCAACTGACGTTTCGTAAAAGTGAGACTTTATAAAAAGGGATGTCTTATTTTTAATAACTAATATTTCTAGCTGTGCAGGGTCACACTATATGATTCTGTTAATTGTATTATTTTGTTTTCAAGGAAAAATTATTTAAAGTTATATTCCAAGATTTTGGTGCTCTTCCATGATTAAGACATTGGCTTGTTTAAAGGTTGCCTAGTGTAGCTTAAATGATGTTATGAAAGAAATGGCTATGATTCCACAGTAATCTTAGTCTAGGAGTAATATGGAGTCTTAATCTTCCAACTGATCAAGCAATTCACAGCCCTTCATGGTTTACCTACTTTAGGGCAAGATGAATCACACACTGGAAGCTTCTCCATCTCACTGTTGAATGTGAAGTGACTTAGTTTGCTGTGCTGACTTTTAAATGTCTAAAAGTTAGGTAACTAGGTATGGGCATATGAATTCTACTACTTAATACACCAGTAGTCTCGTTTAGCAGCTCAGAAGAATGAGAAATACTGTTCACATATTGAACAGCTGAATGACCAAGTGCTAAGGGACTCATTCAGCTTAGGCAGGATACTGGACTGTTATCCACTACAGCAAGCCATAAGGAGCAGATATTCAGTCTATTTATATTTGGATCACAGAATGTAGTGTCTCACCACTTTCATTTGTTTGTTCTAAAATCTGATTGCATGTCGTCTATGATAGGAACCAGGTTGCATTGACCCAATGGCTAGTATTCCATATGCGTGGAAGCCAACATTTTCCGATTTTCTCTGCCTTGGTTGAAAAGTCCTGAAAAAAGTGCAGGAAGTCAAAGAGACAAAGCTCTTCATTGTCAGCTTTGTTGTAACATAGCTCATATGTGAACCTGACTCTGGGAAAAAAAAAAAAAAAAAAAGTCATGGCTTCTTTGTGTTCATATCTATATCTGGCCTTCATATCTTAATCATCTCAGATTTCATTATTTGTAAAGTTTAAGGCCAGGACAGATCACAGAGACATGCTGTATATCTTGGACTATCACATTTCTCCAGGTTCTTCTGATACTAAGCCTAAAAATACCATTTTTCCTGAGGGTTGAGACTCTCTATGAGCAGTTCTGTTGCACAGGGGCTTGCATTAATTACCATATCTTCATTTTCTTTCGAGTCTATGTTCCTGCAAGAAACCTGAAATTTCCATCTAATCATATCAGATACAGATTACACTTTTACAAAGTTCAGCGGCCTTAAAAATTCCATGTTCTTACGGTACCTTGCACACCTTCATATCTGTGCTAACATCTGTCACAAAAAATTTGATTCCTAGTACCAGCTACCTTTTAGGTATACCTAAGAAGCACTTTTATCATAAGGAAAAAGATCATTACACTATGCATCAGGCTACTGCTTCAGAAAAATGGGGCAGTATCTAACCAAGAAATTTTTAACATACTGGTCTTTATTTAAATATAATGTGATGCATTCTTTGCCTACTGAATTGTGATGTCTTGAAATTTGGTGTTTATACATGTGTGCACTTAGATTATATGTGTGTATATAAGGATAATCAAAAGGTATTTTCCTCCCTCTTAATTTAACCCATTTACATAGCTGCTTACAGTTCATTAGTATAAGTTACAAAATCTAATGCAGCAAGACCACTTTAGAGGTATCACCCAAATAGAAGACTCCCACCTGTTTATTACCGTTGAACTGCTACAATGCTGTATGTTTACCTTGTTCATTGTGAGGAGCTGCAGCTTTGTTTACCAGGTACTGTTGCTCTTGAAAGTAGAGTTTGCTTGTGTAACGAAGCTTTACATTTTTTGGGTCCTGTGGCTGTGGTCACTTTTGGTATGATAAAGACGCTGCAACTTGATGTCTCTTCTGTAGAATAGGAAGTTTAGTGAAAACACTGTTTAAATTAAACATCTATCAGCAGATTAATGTCAGCATCTCTCTGAGTTTTGTACTTGTATCTGAGGAAAGTAGGCAGGAATTCAGGAATCTTTGTGCTGTAATCCTCCACAGTTTGGAGTACAGGACAACTGTTACAAAAACTTGACATCTGAAAGAGGACAACCGTCTATTTAGGCAACTAAATGGAAAATGCCAGTTTTCAGAGATGAGTAAGCCATATTCTCTCTGGAGAATGGCAACTAAAAATACTATTTTTTCCTGAAGGCCAAGTTTTTTAGTATTACATTTTGTAAGTACTTTGACAGTCTAGAAATAAAAGCTGCCAGTTAAGATGCTGAATCGGCATACACAGAAATAAATAGGCCCAGACTTAGATCATATGCAAAATTTATTACTTTTCACTATTATTAATAAAGTTTTTGCTGTGCAAGCCAGTGGTTATTTGAAAAACTTCTATGTATGAGAGCAATAATTAAAGAGGGCATGTATTTTATGATGATGGTGGCCCCCCGATGTGCATACATCCATATACAACATAGGCAAGTGCAAAAATACAAGCAGTATAATAAAATGTGTGGATATAGAGTAGAAGAATTGTGCAACAAGTTAGAGAAATATAACTGGATGTGCAAAGCCATGCTTTCACAGCAAGGCAGTTCTTCCAGTTGCACTAAGTGCTTCAACTGCCTCCCTGAAAGAAATTATCTTTCTTTAGGTATACAATTTCATGAATTATTGCCCACAGTCATGCACTTAAAATACAGTATTTGGAAATCTATCCCTGCCTAATTTAGATGCAATGTATTTTTTCTAATTCCCAGGAAAAAAAAAATTATTTGTTTCCGATCAAATTGCTGAATACTCTCACACATGGAAAATTTTAAAAATGAACTTAAAGAATTAAATGAATTATGGAACATGAAGCAAATACAGATGGAAAATACAGAGAAATCTTTCACTGATTTGAGGTAAGACCTACCTATTATATGAATTTTAAAGGACAGTTTATTACTTTTACTGAAGTAATTTAGTAGCTTACTTTATTGCTATTACCAAAGGTAGTTTTATTATTTTGCAGTATTATTTCTAGGAAATATAATGCACTTTTCATCAATAATTAGGAGTATTTTTGTCTGATTGCTGCTTGTAGTTTTAACATATCTGTAGAAGTTATTCATGATAAATTGTCTGCTTACCAAATTGAATTTCAGGCATCAGAATTACTTTTGGAAATTTGATAATATTCATGGTCAGTTGCATCCTTAATTAATGGAGGATTCCACGCACTCTGTGTTTTCTCTGGTTTAAGAAGTGTGGACCTACACTTACTGTGACTGATGAGTCCTGAAAATAGTCTCAAAGGGCTCTATCCAGCTGATAACGCAGGTTGCCTTCTAGGCCACACAAGCCTTGGAGGGCTGTATATGCTGATTGCACAGCAGGCTTACTCTTCAAGGATAAAGGTGAACCTGCTGTGCAATGTCGAAGAGAAAGCAGCTTGGATTATTGAATTGTACAAGATGACTGAATAGTAAGAAAGTGATCCTTGCATCTTTATACTACAGCTCTGTGATCTCTTTAACTTATGTACTGTCATTGTTGAAAGATCTTTGAGAGATTATTCCATGAAATTCTTTACTGGGGAAATTTTTTTTCTATGTAAATTTTTTAGCTGAGTACATGGGACTGGCTGTGGTTTTTTCCAACTCTTGATTCAAACAGAATGATTCAGAGGGACCCAATGTGCAGTTGAACTTCCTGAACTTCAAGAATGGAAGGCATCTTTCCATGACCGAAAAATCTCTTCTCGTTTTCCACAGCTCTTTAGCCAGTAGTTTCATATAATGACATGTTTTATTCAGAATCAGAGAAGAAAGGGATATTATCAACACAAAGTGGCACTGAAAGTTCATTCCAGCTATTCATTATTTCTATATAGCTAAGAAGTCCATCTCTTTCAAAGAGAAATTTTCTTGCAGATTCTCCAACTTCTACACCTAAAATAGATAGTAATGAAAACTTTGCATTTTTCTTGAGAACCTGCTTTTAGAGATCCCATTAACAAAAAGAACTGTAAAGTCAAAAAAGGTCCAAACAAACCCCTCTGACTTCCAGATTATCTAACCTGATGGCTAGTATTCCTATTTGTCATTCTCTGAACACAGAAGGTACAGCACATGGGAATTTCTCCATCATGTGACTTGCTGAAAACTGGCGGCATACTTATGCCTTCTGGTGTTCAGAGCATTCAGACTGTCTGTGCTTGAGGGACAAAGCAGAAGAAGAGTTTGGAGTTGGTGTTTTTTCATTGCTTCCTGCTTCTCATTAGTGAAGATGAATGGTGGCAATATTCAGAAAAAAAAATATCTCTTTCAGTCTAATCTACCTTCTTCTATTAATATTTCCAATAATCTGACATATGACATGGCATTTCATCAATCTATCTTAAGAAAGTCTGCTCTAGCCATTTCCTGTTATACATATAGTTCAATATCAAATGTACTTACCTATTTGAACTGACCTTTCTTCTTTTTGTAAGAGTGCTGATACCTACCTGACTTGGTAGAAAAACTGGAACTAAAGGGTAAACTTTTTTGGGTTTTACTTTTGGCTATTATTTCCATTTTTTTGGCATCTAATCAGGCTAATTCTGGCCTGATCTGGTGGAGAAAATTAAGGTAAAGGAGTTCCTACTTTTGCTTTCAGTCTTCACTGTTGTCCTTTTATAGGTACTTTCTAGCATCTTTGTCTGAATAACACCTCCTTGACTTGTTATTGCTTACCATTAATGCAATAAAAAGATTAAATAATAGCTACTAGAGTGAAATAGAAACATTGACACAATGTTATCAAAATAAGAGTAATTTGAAATAAAAACTTTTTTTCCACAATAGAATTGACTACAAATCTGAAGTCTACAGGAAAATTTAGCGTAACCTGCTAACGAAGGGAAAATTATATGTCACAGGTATCCCCTATAGAAACCATCTTGGAACAATGACTTTTGAAAAATTGTTTTTGCATTCTTGGAGGACTTAAAAACATGTCTTCATGTCTGAAGTTAAGAACGAACATGTAATACATTCACTCATTTTTTTTATCTCAGTGGAGTTTTGTGCTAATTAAATTAGGAGGATGATAAGCAAATCCTGTGAACTTAATGTTTATGTGAGGAGCATCCATGCTTGTACTGGAGCCCCCACTGTTGATATGCATCAGTTCCCATATGGTGTGCCTACCTCCAGCCAGAAGGAAACAAGGATAGGAGGAAAGTTAAAGGGATGTGCCCGGGATTAGGAACACTGGAAGGGGGTTTCAGTGAAAAGAAGCCCTAGGAAGTTTCCGGTGGATCCCTTAGCCCCTTTTTAGAGAGATTTGTGTAGACACTAATTCGGAGGAGGCCTTAGACGCTTTAATTTTCTGCAAAGGGGATTGATGTTCTGCAGACAGTCTCAGAAGAGACTGTGAGGAGGATCTTGTGACCTCCAGAATTTAGAACTAAATTCCAAAACTCCTAAACACATCTGTTCTGTCAAGTATCAGCTAATCAATAAGAAGGATAACTGCTTATTATTGGTCCCAGCTGTTCCTAGTTTGACAGCGTAAATGGCTTCTGAGCGGTCAGCATAATATTTACATGATAGATTTTTCCCTTTAGCAGACTGGTTGATTTGTTTTAAAATTAAAAATATTTTATTTTAGTGTCAAAACAACATTGACTTTACACAACAAATCCTTAAAATTAGAAAAAGTAGGCTTAAACTTGTCTCAAATTTCCTTTTGTCTGTGCACATTGTGATACAGTCTTTATTATGCAGCCAACTGTTACATTACCTACAAGCCTCTAGTTTAGGTTATCTTGCAGAAAATCGCTTAGAAATACTTTTTTTCTTTTTATAAAAATATGCTTCTGTCTAAAATTAACAGAAATACAGACTCTGAGAGATCAGAATGTTAGTAAAAGTGAAAACCTCTTAAAATTGCCTAACACATTTTATATGTACGGAAGAAAGAAATCATACTAGGTATGGACAGAGATAGGAACAAAATATTACACAAATGATGTGAAGCTCCTACTTCCAGTCCCAATAAATAATAAAATAGTTGTTACCCAATATGGCACTGGTCATGGGCTCACTCTGTGTCTCAGAATACAATTAATCAAACAGATACTTTGCATGTGGGAGTCAACCAGTCCATTCACTAAAGGTTGTTTTAAAAATGTAAGTTATTTTTTAAAATTGTGAGAGTTATGTATCTCAATAAACACATTGGATATGGATTCATAGGCAGAGTAACTTTAAGTGGTCAAAACATTAATGATAAGCTCCATCATAGACCTCTTTTTTTTTTTGAGTATCACTATTTACAAAAAGAGACTGTTTTATCTATTATAAAATTAGACTAAAAAACCAGTATAGCAGAATATCTTGATTACTTAATTGAATATTTTTTTTTCCAAAGGAAAAATTTAAGTGGTGTGATGTTTAAGCAGCAAAACGTTCAGATGGTATTTAATCATCTCCAAGGTGAGCTAGCAGAGTATGAGAAAAGGTTAAAGTAGGAAGTATGGAGAATTACTACAGATTAGAAAGAAAAGCCTGAACTATTCAGAAGTGAGTATTATCAGAGCTGTGTTTCTTTACGTGAGAAGTGAAGCAATTATTTGGTTAGTTCTGGCCCTTTTTAGGTCTAAAAAGGATACTAGTTTTATCAAAAGTTTGAAATAACTAGTATTTTCTTGTCCATATGCAAGTATTTCCAAATAAAGAAATTACTGATTTTCTATAGTAGACTTCTATATTTCTGTGAGTAAAGAAGTAATTCTAGGAAAATTATAAAATTGTTAATTTGCTTTAGCACTTTCAATTATTCATTAATGCTTAGGGCTGTTGTATACTTTCTCTTCCCTGTTTTCTTTTGCTTTGATTTGTGGATACCTCTTGGAAAGAAAAAACAAGACATCACTTCTTCTGACTTGAAAATCTTTTTCTCCTTTTCACCAAGTGCTCAGTAATAAATAAATCTCAGATAATTTTGACTATGATCAGCATCAATAAGTTTCCATTCCTTTTTAATCACTTAAGTACAAGAATAGTGCTCAGTGTATGCAAAAATCTTCATAGTGCAGCAGTCAAACTTCGGTCTTTTGGGTAATGCTGTTTCTGAACTGTTAGGAGCTACATCTTAACAAGACACTCACCTGTATCTTAGGTGCTGTGGTTGGTAACTGGCAAATGGGACCCAGAGTCTGTGTAGATGTAACTGAGGAATCAGAGCTATCTGAAATAGAAGTATAAAATGCACAGTGGTAATAACCACAAAATCTTCAGAGAAATCAGGTGCGAGTGCAATTCTCTAAGTTATTTTCTGTATTATCTTCATATTTAAACTTTTTCCTAAGAAAATGGATATTGCCTAATTCTTGATGTATAATTTTGTTTGGTTTTACACAAAAATGATAACATCAAATGTTTCTCCTTTGGGGACACATTCCCAGATTAAGATTTTTGCAATTGTAGCTGTGTTAAAAATAATTAAAACACTTTTAATCTTGTGTTCTTTACTTTTATGCCCATCATATAGTTTTCTCAGTTGGCTTAGAACAGTTTAGATAAAGTAAGTTTCTCAATTACATTCTCTTTAGTATTCACTTTTACTTTCTATGTCCGATGTATTAATTACTGATTTTGTTTGTTTTCACAAAATCTGTACTGATCAGAATATGAAAGAAAGGGAAATATCAACAACAATAACATGTTTTGTAAAAAAATAGAGATTACTACTTCATTAATTTTTACAGAGATACTAGTCATTTCAAAATACCAAATTTGGCTCCTTTGTTGTGTTAAATTAATTCTGAGGTAAAAAATACTTGCTGGTATGTTGACTTGCTCATCATCACCTTCACTTCAAAAATAGCTATAAGGATAATTTGGTGTGGTACCTTTGTTGTTGCCTTCTCAGGACATCCAGATTTGTTTCTACTAATGCGTCTCATTTCATACTATCTCGTCTTTTCTCCCATCTCCTTAAGACGCTGAATTACGTGTATTGCATGAAGTGCAGAGCTCTTACCAGTATTTCTTTGTTAAATTAATGTTGGAGTTATCAGGTTATGCTAAGCTTTTGGCGGCTAAATGTAAGCAGAAATAAGCTGCGTACCTGAGAGCCAGTTTTAGTTTTTACTGGAACGTGTTGCTAGTCTCTCTGATGACAGCTTCCCATCCAGGCCTACAGCTAGGATGGAGGCACGCACTGTCACCCTTTGAATATTTACCTTGTTATGACTTAGTTATTTTTATGTCATTCTTCATAATTTTTATGTAAAATGCAGTTAAAAGTGTTTATTCACATCCATAAAATCCCAAACTCCACTAATCCATTTGATTTTTTTTTTTAATTAAGAAAAGAAAAATAGAATATGTCCTAAATATTTCTATTATATCAGAAAGGTCTCTCTCTCTGTCTTCACATCAAGCTCATTTATTCTCTTTTTCTAACTGGTCAGGAAAGACTAAACTGGTGGTAATAACAACAGCAAAGCCAAATATTCCTTCAGTACCTTATGGACACACAAAAATATTTAGCAGGTTCTTCAGTTTGTTACCCAGCAGAAATGGGCACAAGGCCTCATACCAGTGGGTGGAGAAAGTACTTGAGGGCACTGGAGCTGGGATTAACAGGCAGGCTCTTCAAGGAGGCTGGCTGTGATGTGCAGAAGTTGTGCTATGGCTTTTGAAGGATGACCAGTGTGGCTCTCTGGAAAAAGTCACTTGACCAGCTTTCAGAAGTTTTTCTGACTGTAAAAATTCAAATAATTTACCTTGCTTTGGTATTGAATGATAAAGATAAATTTTCTCCTTTAATCAGGGTTGAATGAAAAAGCATTTTTCATTCTGAAAATTCTGAATTCTGAATTTTGGACTGAACAGTTCCTGTAAAAGTCATGACATCAGGGAATGTGGTACAATGATTATGAGGCTTTGTCACCCAGGGTCTGGAGATGAAAGCTGGTTTACTGAAGTAGTAACGGAGCATACATGTTAGACCAGATTTCACAGTCTGCTTCTCTGAGTCTGAAGCTGGGTGAGACCATTTAAACCCCAACTGATAGATAATTTAATAGGGATAGACTAAGCATATTTTTAAGGTGAGAGATGAGTGGCTGAAAAAGTAGTCATCACAGGATTAACCCCATGGGGAGAAAACATTAAAAAACAATGCCCTAACTTTTGAGTACAGACTATAAGAGGCAGTTCAAGAGGATCTGATCTAGGGTTTCTAGAAATTCTAGTGAAATATACTGAATGAGAACTGCCTGTCTTGGTAGTTGAAAAAATTAGAATACTTTGTTCCAAGTGTCATGAAGTGCAAAAACTAAAAGGGGATGTTTCCTATATAGGCTGTGAATATATATAGTAATGTCATACATGTTCATAGCTAAGGTGAAAACAAATTCTCAAACAATTCAACATAAGTTGTATCTTTTAGTTTGGGAGAAGTACTGTTGGATGCTTTGGTTGACTCAGGGTCAGATTTAAGCAGGAAGACAAACTCTTGACTCTGAAAATGGAAAGTTAATTCATAGTTCTGTCTGCTTAAGGAGAAATGCAGGTGTACATGTTACAAAAAGTTAGGGGTGCACAGCTAAGAATACCGTTTGGAGGTTAGAATT
Organism: Falco biarmicus; assembly: GCF_023638135.1. Classification (NCBI taxonomy): domain Eukaryota; kingdom Metazoa; phylum Chordata; class Aves; order Falconiformes; family Falconidae; genus Falco; species Falco biarmicus. Next base: position 52,236,465 of record NC_079290.1, read on the forward strand.
ACCAGTTATCCTCATTATCTCATTTTTAAGATGAACAGGTATGAACCATTACACCATATGCAGAAGAGCATGATGCAGTAATAAATGGAAAGACCAGTGAGATTGAAAATCCCAGCCTGAGATCTATGAAAAGATCCAATAAAATGGCCTTTTTGTGGTGACTTGTAGATTTTGTGAGGGTGAATAAAAGCCAGTAAGCAAGAACAAGAGGAAGGAAAAACTTTTTGCCAATTAAAAAAAAAGGTTTGAATAACTTGACAGGAAGAGGATAGAGAGTGGCATCTTTATTCAAGCAAGAGGTCCCTCTCTCCTGGAGGCTAGATAGAACAGTTAAGTCCATAAAGGTGATTAAAAAATCTTTTATAAAGAAATAAACTGGCCAGAAACTTGGTAAGGAAACTAGAGACCCTGGTTGTCAGCATCATAAAGGGAAATGGAGTTGAAGAATGGATAGAGAATCTGTGTAAGAAACCAGTGGCTTCAGCACAGATCCAGACAGAGAAAGAGATCTTGTGGGGTGACTTGCGGTACACTGAAGGATAGAAACAGTCTGTTCATGATCAGGACTGAATAGGCTGCTAAACTGAAGAATCAGCGTGCCTGGTTCTTGCAGGGACACACATCGTGTGTGATGTGGCTGGAGAGCTGAGTCACCCATTTGCAGACCTGGATTCTGTCTTCTCACAGGAGAAAAGGCTGCCAGGTGGTAAGACTATGACACATAAACGGAACAAATGTCACAGCTAAATACAAGGTGTGACTTTTGTTTTACTAACATGCATGCTACTAAATGCCGCAAAATTTACATGTATAATGATGAAGTTATACATTACAGGTGTATTTTATCACTGCGCTATTTGCACCTACTCTCATAGCACCTCATTACCTTATGTTCTATAGAGACAGTACAGTCCCCTATCATAGTGCCATTCGGTTCAGTGCTGATACGTGCTGTATTAAACACACAGATAAGACTTCTTTGACATAACAATTCATAATGAGTTTGGATCACATTCAGAATGATTATGTTGTGCCTTGTTTTCTTAACCTCAAAACAAGCCCGCTTGCTCTTCTTTTCTGCTGCTAATGTGATTATTGTACTTTCAATTGAAGTAATGGTAAAAACGATTACTGTGGATTTTGAATAGCAAGACATTTTGAATGACCAAAAATCTCTTGAAATATGAAATTTGTCTTCATCAGTATTTGCTGTTGGACACATAATAATATATTTCTGAAGTGCAGATGTATAAATCTTTAAAGTCAGACATCTTTATGTACAGCCTTGTGCTTTTGATAAACACATTAAATGCTGTTACCCAAAGCATTAACAGATATGCTGATACTTTTACTTTCTTTTTGCTTTGATATAGTAGCAATATCATAACTTCCTAATTCTACTAACATTAGCCTTCCACTAAATTATTCTTACATCCCAACCGTTTCTAGATTTTCCATGAATTTGACTGTTGCATGATACTGGGAAAGGCAATGGTAATAACTTGATCTTTCTTTAGCATTGTACCTTAAAACTGCACCAAGGTCAGTGATGTTTCATCTAAAACTGAATGAGGATTTCTCGGATATATAAAAGGACATTTGGAAATTCCTTTAATGGAATGGCAAGATTGTTTCCTTATCACAGTGCAGAAAGTTTAAAAAAGGGGGAATATGCTTTTTTTAAAAATGTTTATTTCAAATTTTATAGATACAGATATTAGAGTTTTGAATCAGTTTTCACTAAAAAAATGTTTAGTCTGCAAATGTTTGCTCGGTATGTTTTTATCTTAACTTAAATGTTTTTCATTTTAAAACAAATCAACATGTTCCTATAAGCATTTTCTTTTTTTATAGAAAAGCATTTTCCATCTGAGGAATGATATATCAGAAAATCCATGTCCAGTTCTAATAGCTAGTCATGATATGTTGTTTCATTAGATACTGAGAATATTACTGATGACATAATCTACAAAATGGCATATTTCAGAAGAGATTGTTATGGAAGTATGATAATATACTGCTGAAAGCTGAATTAAGAAATAGGGAAAACAAACTTAGATCCATGGGGCCGTTTATCATGATGGTATTAGGTAAAATCCAGTGGGTGTCTTTTATCATTTACTATTAATCTATTTAGGTTATCTTGTCTTCTAGTGATTCTTGTCAGTCTTGCTGCACTAATACCTTCAGAGCAGTTTCCATCTTTTACTTTCAAAAAATACTGTTAATCAGTATTAATGTTACGGAAGAGCTTTGTTGCAGCACATCCACGTAAACTCAAGAGCTACATTTGAAGATATATGATGAAAGGGGATTTTTTTTAAAAGCTAGAGAGCTGTTGCTCCCTTTAGGCTATTTTTTGTGTGTGTGAGGTAAGGATAGCAAATAGTCTGGCTATAAAATTGTCTTTAATTAATTGACTCAATGGCTTCCAACAGCGTGCTACACTGGTATGTGGGACTCCCATGTTAGAAGATAGACTTTTGAATCTTACCCCATGCTCCTGGATAGTCTTAGGGTATCGACTTACATGCTGTCCTGTGGGAAGTGCTGGTAGTATTACCCAAATAACCATCCCACTGATTTTATTGGCTCATAGGGAAGTCATGTACCTTCCCTTCTGAGGAATATGCATAGCTAGAGGTTGGGTGCCATTACAGTAATAATACTCTGAGTGAAAATCAAGGGGATGTAAAAGTGGAAGGTTAATAGAAATTTTAAAGGATAGTTTTATGTTTCTTCATTGTAAACCAAGCCATACACATAATCAAAAGCAAATTAACCCTTGCTGTATTTTAAATACCATCAATGAGAGCTATTGTAATGGTCTAAAAATTATTTTTACAAAATTAAATCAATTACTAATTATTCTTTCTACAACCACAAAGCTCTTTCTAAGATTGCAAACCAGTTTTGATTGTAATTTCTTCACTCATAATATTTCAAATGCACTTTATTTTTGCCAAGGGTGCTGTTCTAATTTGGAAGAAATTCTTTTCTGCATTTTCTATTATGGATGTGGCAATTAAAAAAAAGTTTCCCACAATTTGTTTTCACATAATGTAAAATCTAGTGCAATTCTGAAACATGCATAATGAAAAATCA